>NC_043700.1:114167731-114238250 GCF_006229205.1 Suricata suricatta
TTTTTAATTTCATATCATGTTATATTTTCATTTTATTTTATATATTTTTATTTCTCTGTAAAAATATTTCTTCACATAATATCTTTTTCTGGGTATTTCAATGGCAGGCAAACACATGGTTTCTGCCTTCATTGAGCTCAGAGTCCTGATCAGCAGGAAACCAACTTAAAATATGTTGTATTACAGAGGATTGAAAGGGTTGGGGCGCCTGGGTGGCTCAGTTGGTTAAGTGTTCAGCTTCAGCTCAGGTCATAATCAGCTCACATTTGTGGGTCCCAGCCCACAATGTCAGCTATGCTGACAGCTCAGAGCCAGGAACCTGCTTTGGAATCTGTGTCTCCCTCTCTCTCTGCCCCTCTACCACTCATGCTCACTCACTCTCTCTCTCTCCCTCAAATATAAATAAGCATTTTTTAAAAAAAGCATTGAGGGAGGGAGCATGACTAGGGACAAAACATTTGATAACTAAAAAAAGAAACATAAAGGACATCTTTCTTGTTTTCTAAGGAAGAAAAGAAAAGAAAAACTTATGTATTTTACAGCTTTAGGAAGTATGACCATGTGAGTAATCCATCTAAGTTTATCAGCAAGTTATATGCAAAGATGGGTTTTATTTTATGAGTGTTAAATTCTCTTAATCTTTTTATAATATCTGAGTTTGAGTGATCTAATTGAAGAAAGCAAAAAGAGACATATATAAATAAAAATTATTCAATATTTTGTAAAAGGATTTGTCATTTTTCTTAGCCTTTTGTTAATTACCTTCCAGTTTAGTTGTTCTCGTTTTCCAATTATGTAATATTTTGGTATGTAATTTAGAAGATAAATCATTTTTGTCACTCTAAATGTATCCTTTGTACTCTGTTCCATTTATAGGATGGGTAACTGCTTTTTTTAAATCATGGTTATGCCATTAAAAGGAAACAAATAGTTATAACCAGTTTATCACTTAAATTGAAACATGTCTAAAAAATACACAGGGATTTAGTAGGTAGTAGGATAGAAACTTTCATCATATTTATGGTTATTGATGTTTTAGGGCCTTGACTCTCATATAAGATGCCTGGTTAGCCATCATATTATACTTAGCACCATGAAGTCTAGCTTATATTTGATTGCAATAATTCAAATCCTTTCAGTTGATAATTAAAATGATACAGTAACACAAACACTGAAAGCACTGCTTTCTCTTACTGTTGTACTACCACGATTTTGCACAGTGTGTTTCTTTTTTACCTAACAGGATTGTCACATTATGTGGAAGCACAGACTTGGCAGAACAAAGTAAATTGAAAAAACAGCTGTATCCTTATTACAGCTAATTGGTTGGCTAAGGTCCACCATTGGCTAGAATATTATGCTCACAGTAAAATAATGCTCTGGAATTTTATGCTATATTTCCATAGACACCTGTATGTCCCACATATACAGTATTTTTACACATGTTTAAAAATCATTAAGTTTTGTAGTATTTGAGCCTTTCTTAAACTGCTGATGGCATTGGTCAGCTTACACCACACAGTAGCTATTGCACACCTAAGCCTACCCTTCAATGGGATGTATTTGAGGAAGAAATCCATGTTGCATCGTAGGAAGGGAAATAAGTGTGCGCTATATAAACCTTAATCTATTCTTTATTTGAAAAGGATTGAAGTAGGCAGCTCTTTCTCCTCAATGAAGGCAAAAATTTGGTGCATACCTATGTCTACATTTTAGAAAAACATCACTTCTCCCAAACACGTTTCAAGTAATTGGTATGTGAAAGAGGTTTTCTTCAGAGGGGACTATCGTGGTAATGTAAGCTTGCTGGAAATTGGTACCAGGAGAAAATAAGATAATTCTTCTTCTGTTTTTGTCAGAGCTTTCATGATTCTCTTTGTACTAAGGCATATTATAAGGCCAGGTCATGAGTCTGAAGACTGTGCTTAGGTGAGAATAATTATTAGTTGACAGAGTTGTTGTGAGTCCAACGTTTGTCAAACATTCTCTTGATGGTAATTGATCTCTGATGATGAGTTTAAGGGCTCGATGAAAAAGTTAAATAAGTGCTCAGAAAATCTAGATTCTAAACATATTTTTCTGACTGTCATTTGTTTTCACTCTTCTAAAAAGCTATGTTATTCCCTTCTCTTTACTCTTCACTTACGAGAAGCCATAAAACCTGTCTCCTACTTTTTCTCAGCCCTCCACAGAAATAGAAATCTTGATTCTATTTGGTCAGCCCACTGTTTTGAAATGTCCCCCCCCCCTTTTTTTTTTCTGAAAATGAAGCCAGCAGCATCCTATCTGCCATCATTGTCCCCTAGTGAATGTGCCACTAGGGGCACAGCCTTTAGCCTGGTTGGCACAAAACACAACCAAGGCTCCAATTTAGGGAGCTTGATATTAAGGAAGATCACACAATCATTTTTTTTTAAATTTATAGCAAGGGTGAGTTTTAGAAGAACTGGAATATCCACCTCTGCACAAGCATTTCCTTAATAAAAATAGCAAACAATCACTTTTAGTAGTTTGTATTTTTTAATTTTTTCTTAATTTTTTTGATTTACATCCATTTGGTTAGCACATGGTGCCACAGTGATTTCAGGAGTTGATTCCTTAAGCCCCTTACCCATTTAGCCCATCCGCCTCCCACCACCCCTCCAGTAATCCTCTGTTTGTTCTCCATACTTAAGAGTCTCTTATGTTTTGACCTCCTCCCTGTTTTTATACTATTTTTGCTTCCCTTCCCTTATATTCATCTGTTTTGTATCTTACAGTCCTCATATGAGTGAAAGTCATATGATATTTGTCCTTTTCTGACTGACTAATTTTGCTTAGCATAATGCCTTCTAGTTCCATCCATGTAGTGAAAATGGCAAGATTTCATTCTATTTGATTGCTGAGTAATACTCACTGTATATAGATAGATAGATAGATAGATAGATAGATAGATAGATAGATAGATAGATAGATACCACACCTTCCTTATCCATTCATCCATCAATGGACATTTGGGCTCTTTTCATACTTTGGCTATTGTTGATAGCACTGCTATAAACATTGGGGTGCATGTGTCCCTTTGTAACAGCACACCTGTATCCCTTGGATAAATACCTAGTAGTGCAATTGCTAGGTCATAGGGTAGTTTGATTTTTAATTTTTTGAGGAATCCCCATCTTTTTTCCAGAGTGGGTACACCAGTTATAATAGCAAACATTTTTGAGTACTTCTCATGTACCAAAGATCTTTAGCAAGTAGCACGGTATGTGGCACATGTGTTTGTTGAATTCTAAGAGTGAACCCACCATTACTTATTTAATTTTTCCACCCTCCTATGAAGTAGATCAAACAACCTGCTACGGTAATGAATTTTGGCTCTGGGTCAGCACTCTCCAGTGGTTGGCCTTAGGTAAACCATTTCTGTTCATTAGAATCATCCTGAGAATGATGGAAACTGATAGTACTTTCTCATGGAATTGTTGTTAAGATTATGTGAAATAATGCAAAGAAAGCACTTTGAACATTCCTCACTTTATAGATGAGGAGTGTGGTCATGACGAAACCTAGTCATCTGTCCAGGTCAGCACAGCTAGTGAATGGAGGCGTTGAAACTCCAGGTCTTTTACCCCAGAGCAGAAGTTCCTCACCCCTGCTCCATTCTACCTCCCACATGGCCATTTCTTCAGGCCCTAAGAGAAATGAACATGCCAGCTATTTTAGGATCTGAAGCCTTCACAGAGCCAGAAGACTGGAAGGCTTTTGCTCCCTGGACAGTACTTCCCCAGACATTTCAGATATTTGTCTCAGATTCTTTTCCTTAGTCTGCCACTGTGGTCCATCAGTACCTTTTTGATTGGCATATCCCCTTCCTCCAATAAGAGAATAATATCGTTAGGTGATGTTAAAGTATTAAACTTTTACGTTGCCTCTGCAAGCCTGTGCACTGATCATTGGCCAGAATCTAATGCTCCTTTCTTTATTTCTTCTTCTCAGGCAAAACCTTACCACATCTTCCATGTACTGACACAACACCCACGTAGGTCTTGAATAGAATCAGAAAACCTTTGAGTGGCTCAAATAAGCTCAGTATGGGCCTGTGCCTAAAGGTCCTCCTCTGTCAGACCAAGGAGTTGCCTTCCTGATCTCAGCCTGCTCTTTTTATTGTACCGTCAACTGGTGCCCAGTCACTTCCTAGCTAGCATATAACACATGGGACCGTCAAACATGATACTCTGTCCATTTCTCTCATTTGTATAATTTCAGAGATCACATTTAAATACAGTCCTAGCGTTTGATAAGTTTATAAATCCGTAAGGGTCTAGAATTAAGTTCTGGTCTGAATGCGTCCTTTCAGCATTTAGCATGTTGCACAATCAGGTCCTTAATTGACATCTTTTTGAACTGTTCCACCCTCATCTAGCTAGAATAATCTCTGATAGATTAAGCACCCAGACATTGTGATTGTTTCTCCTATAGACAGTATGTCTGAATTATTAACTTGACATTTGTGATTTCATTTCATTTTGCTTTTATTTTATTTTTGAAATTTTTTATTTTTATTTTTTATTTTAAGAGAGAGAAAGAGTGTGCAAATGGGGGAAAGGCAGAGAGAGAGAAAGAGAGAGAGAATCTTAAGCAGGCTCTCCACCCAGTGCAAAGTTCAATGAGGGGCTTGATCTCACAATGGTGAGATCATGACCTGAGACAAAATCAAGAGTTGGACACTCAACCGACTGAGGCACCCAGGTGCCCCCATTTTGCTTGTATTTTCAGTTGTCAGTTTACAAAACTGATGTGTTTCTGTCAGGATGAGGGGTCAATCCAGCTAGGATTTCACATGCTCTTAGGTTCTACTTTGGTAAATATAAACGAACTCAAATGTTCTTTGTCAGGCATAGTTTGAATATGTGATAATTTCTTGAAAAACTCATCGGAAGTTCTCTGGTCTATTTTAAGGTCTTTAATCTTTATCCAAGTTAGATTTATGCCTGATAGCCAGTTTCTGTGGCTCTGCTGAGGAGTCACTGAGCAGATGGAACACAGTGTCTCAGAGAACAAAAGTCCACAGAATCAAATTAAAGCTTGTAAACACAAGTAGCTTTTAATTACATAGAGTAGCCAGTTATTTGACATTTGGGAGTAGTCTGTGTATTTTTAAGAAATCCTATACAAATGTAATCGTTTATGTTTTATGACAAGAAAAGTGGGGGGTGGGGAGGGACCTGTCTAGACTGTACTGGACTTTCTTAAAATCCATTACATGGGAGAGACTTTTTACTTAATAAAATATCATTTAAAGACTCTTCTGTTGCTTTCAAAATGGGATACAAGAAAGAATAGTCTTATGCCAAATATCACACTCTTGCAGGTCCTGTTACATGCTACGATTTTCATTGAACTAAAGAAACATAGGGAACATAGTATGTGGTTTGGAGTGACTTGAAGTGGGTAGCCATTATATTCCCAATTTTACCACCTCTGGATGTGTAATATGGTAGAATTAAAGTCAAAGTTAAAAAGGTATTCCAAATGTTTTAGGTTACAATCTTCAAAAAAATGAAGTTTTACAGGAATTTTTAAAATTTGAGATCCTAAATGTGTTTTCCTGCCCAATGAGATAGGCATGAATACAGCCATTTGTGAAGGCCAGTGCCTAATAATCTCTTGGGACTAGTCCAAAGAGTGGTCAAGCAATGCAGACTGAAGTTATGGCTAGTCAAGGAGACCTTCCAGCAACTATCAACTCTGGAAACTGAGTAATCTCAGTCTTCAGGCTGGAATATTTGTACTACTGGCGTTACCCAAGGACATTGCAAGGGAAGTTGTAAGGGAATCCATTTTTTAATTCTCAGGTTCCATATGTCCTCTTTCCTGAAACTCACCTGACCTGGAGGCCGCAAGCCTCTATGCACCTTCTCCTTTTTCTTTGTCAGTTGCTCTTCTCCCAATTTAATAGCAAAGCATAGGTCTTCTGAGACACAATCATTGTGAACTTCTCCTTGAGATGTTTAGTACTGGTGTACCAACAGAGAGATGCTGGGAAAACTCCACATCTAGGAAGTATCCTTAACAAAGCATTGTAACCCCCTCCCATCCTTGTCATTAGGGAATGCATTTCAATAAAATTGTATTTCTGTGCTTTTTAAATATTTATAAATATTTTTCATAGATTTATGCTCTCAAGCTCAATTATGCACTACTAAGTAGTTGTGATATTGATTACAAAGGGATTTTGAACACTTAAGGCTTCATTGTGTCAGGAAATGTCTTTAAAATACATTTAACTTAGAGTTGGAAACATGTTTTTGACAAAGTACAATGCAGTTAGAAAAATATTCTAGAGTATAGATACACAATTCACTAGATTAGAATTAGGGAATTGGAAATACACTTTCAAAGGTAAAAAGGACGCATGTAAGATTTTTAAGTTTCAATGAGTATCTTGTTCGTGGAATTTTTTTTTCTTTAAATGGATGAGGGTGGATGAAATTGCCGTGATATTTATATGCCTTCGGTAGAAAAAAATGTAATAGAGTCATGTCATTTTAAAAATGGTAATGTCGCTAATATTATATTCTTTGCAACTATTTAAATTTGGAGGTGGGAATAGTGTACTTTGGAGGATATTCTTATGTACATGCATGAGTAAAAAAATGTAAAAGTTACAGTGTTAAAGTCAGTCCATCAGAGTGAACACAATTACTCAGTGCTTATGGTGCTGTTCCTAAATCTAAGGACTGAAATGCTTGACGTAGTGTAAGAAAATGTGGTAAAGCCCTTGTCACACTCGTGGCCAACGGCAAAAGCAGGTGGATGTCTAAGTAACTTATAGATAGCATCACTTTGTTGGCATATAAAAGCTCAAGATTTGTTATTGGTAAACTAGGTCAGGGAAAGAAAAGACAAGAAAGGATAATGTTTAGGGATTCTATCACATGGTTTGGCTTCCTAGCCTTAATGAGGGCCGATGTACGACATGTATTCTCCTAAATAAGATAGTCTATATACTTATAATTTCATCTTAATATGTAAAAGAGGAAAAAAACAAAAAATTATGCAATGTTTTAAGAGGCATATGAAGACTCTGTTGTATATCTTGTATTTCAAAGGTGCTGATTTTGTTTTTAATATAACACAAGATTTTTTTTATCTTAACATCTTATGCTATATTTCATCAAGAGCCTTTATTCAAATTCAATAATTGCTCTATTTGATGAAAAATAATATCTGGGGAGTACATCTAAACTCTGCTTAATAATAATGAAACATGATAAAAATGTTACTTTCCAACAGAATACACTTCCTAAAGAGATAAACATTGTTAACTTTTAACAAATTTGGAAAGGTGATGAGTTTCCTCTTAGAGTCCAAATTAAAAAGTTACAGATTTAAAGCCTACTAGTAACATATAGTTTTTGAAACATCTTTTCTTTGAAAAAAGTGCAAAATGTTAATATTATGCACACTTTTATATGTAACATATTTTATTTAAAAATATATGTTAGGAATATATTTATATTAATTAAAAGGCCTTTAAAGAAAGAAATCTAAATAACAAAAAACTGAGGCCCATAGAATAATGATGTGGAGAATTTCTGGTACTCTTTAAGTGGGAGAGTGAACACCTCACTTTTTTCTGCTTTTTATGAAAAGGAGCTTTTTCACCTTCTATTACTATGAAAATATTCCTATTTTATGAGACATCGGAGTATAAAATTTTATGTAGCTCATCATCTTCATTTCTTACAATTACAAAAAGGTATTGAAAACAGTTAGATTTTGTTGGATTCGGCATATAAACCAAAACTATACGAGGCCAGCTTTCTCCTGGCGCTGATTGGAGGAGGGACGGGTTGCATGTGGCTGCTCTGAGAACTTGTCTTTATTGCTTCCTTTGGCAAACTCGCCCATCCCGCATGTAACACAACGCGCGGAATAGAGACCTCTCTCTTCTCAAAGCTGCTCCCTATTCCCTCTAAGCCAAGCTTCTTCCAAATATAGTTTTATTTTGACATTTTATTATGAAATGTTTTAAACATACAAGAATGTTGAAACAATTGCATGCTCAATATCCATGTACTCATCACTTCCCTTCCACAATTAACATTTGATTGTACAGTAAAACTTTGGATTGTAACTTGTTCTGCGAGTGTCTCGCAAGACAAACAAACATTTCTAATAAACTTTAACTTGATAAGCGAGTGATGTCTTCCAATACACGTAGTCCATGACACCGAACATCACGTGATCACAATTGAGCCAATGGTTCTCGAAATTTGCTTTGATATATATCCAAGTGCATTGGATTACAAGCATGTTTCTGGAATGGAATATGCTCACAAACCCCAAGGTTTTACTGGTATTTGCTTTGTCACATATCTATCTACCTCTCCATCAGTTTGTTTCTTTATTTCTTTTTTTGGTAGAGAAATGACAGAGTAAATTCTGTTCATCGCTACTACAAGGGTGCTAATATGTAAACTTCCAGTCTGGATGTGCTTTCATGTGCTCACCTTTTCTGAGGGGAGCCCCTGCTTCTCCTCTCACCATGCCTCACCCCTGCATGCCTAGCTCCCTTCACACTAGACCTCTCCTCCATCACCCAACACAACATGGTTGTTGGAGCATCCAAACGTTTGAAAATTGTCTTCCTTCTACAGAGAAGACCCAATTTTCCTCATTCTCTCACTTTTGCTTATCCCATAAAATCCTTCAACTGTCATGATTTTAGTGAACTTTTTTTTCTTGTGCCTCTAGACAGTTAACTCCTGTTTTCAGTGATGTGCTGGTACATGGTTAATAACCCTTCCTGCAGGGGGACAATGGTCCTCGTATGTGGCATTTGTAGCTTTCCATAGTATAAATCCTCTTCCCTGTCACTGATGTCAGGCCACCACCCTGGAGTTAAGAAGAGATGCACTCCATCTTCTCTCATTAGTGGACACAAGCCAGCTCGGGCGCACCACTGCTACTAACACTCTGTCACACTCTGTTGTCATCGTTCACGTGATTTCCTAAAGCAGAGATCATGCTGAAACCATATTTCTGTTGCTGGTGGTTAGCACAGGTCAGGTTTTACGGGAGAGATCACCATAACACTTAATGAATCCATGATTTAGGTAATAAATTGTATTCTATCCAGCACTTCCCACTTTCTCTAAGTCAGTGAACATGGAGGAATTTGCTATAGGAGCTCACTGTGTGGGAGCTGTGATCCAGACGCGGAGCATCTGTGATGTGTGGTGGGATCCCCTGTGGTAGGAACCTCTCTCCACCCTAGCACTCGGCCCCTCATCGCAGTGATGTGTCTGCAGTGTCCCGGTCTCCCTAGAAGCTGAAATCCACCTTGCTGGGATGCAGCACTCACTCAGCAGGCCGCTTGACATGGATGCCTTTAAAACATCAGGAGAAGTCAGCAAGGTGCTAGGTTAAGGTCAGAAAGGACACATGCTGAAAGTAAGTCTTTAAAGATTCCCTTGGTCTATACATTAGACCCCTTTGAGGAAAATTGAGTGTGCGAGATTGCCTAGGTCCTGGGTAGAGACACAGAATACCCCAGGCGTAGTAGATTAGAAGGTAGAAGTTGTAGAGAAAGAGATGCTCAACAAAGTGATAATTATTACTATGGAAATGCAAAATGAAATTTTACTTAAAATAACTAATTTTTTAAACATATAAAATGTTCCTATGGGTTTTAGACTTTCAAGTTAAAATGTTATATTCTTTTTTTAAATGTTTATTTATTTATTTATTTATTTTGAGAGAGAGAGAGAGAGAGAGACCGGGAGCCGGGAGGAGAGAGGGGCCGAGAGAATCCAAAGCAGGCTCCATGCTGTCAGCACAGAGCCCAGATCGGGGATCTGTATATGGAAAATACCAAAAATCAGGAATAACAATACTAAATATACAAGGATCTTTGTTTTTGAACTTAAATCTATCCCACTATTCGTCAGCCCCTTTAAGTTCAACTACATATAACTCAGCTATTTTATTTGAGTATCTTCATTTTTATTTTTTTAAATGTTTACCTATTTATTTTAAGAGAGAGCTCACGCACAAGCAAGGGGAGGGGCAGAGAGCAAGAGGGAAGGAGGAATCCCAGGCGGGCTCACCATTGTGACATCATGACCTGAGCAAAAATCGAGAAGTAGTTGCTTAAACAACTGAGCCACCCGGGCACCCCTATTTGAGTGTTTTGAATTTTTGTGAGGTTATCAAAGTTTGGTATCAGTTTTAATTTTGATTTTCAATATTTGGAAAATACTGAAAGCAACCCCCAGGATAAAACTTCAATAGATGTTCATTTCATATGTCTCTTTATGCTGTTTACGATTAGGTCTCTTTTTTTGGTAAATATGTTCTAATTTTATAAAAGGAGTAGTAAAACCTTTTTCTTATCTGTGTTATTGAGAAATTTTAAAAGAGACAACATTTCTTCATTAAGAAAATTGGGTGGGGAGATGGTTAACTGGGTGATGGGCAATAAGGAGGGCACTTTTCAGGATGAGCACTGGGTGTCATATGTGAGAGCTGAGTCACCGGGCTCTACTCCTGAAGCAAGACTGCACTGTGTGTTAACCAACTTGAATATAAATAAAGAGAAAACAAAAAGAAAGAAAAGTGCTATAACGTGCTGTGAATCACCATTTGTTAGGAGCACGACTGTGAATGCATGAAATAGAATACCGGTTACATGCTCTTCAGTAAGTCGTTTGATCTAAAAAAAATAAGGAATGAGAAATGGGCTCTATTAGAATGTTCGTTTTACATTTAAAATTCAGAATTTATTTGAACATTTTTCTGAGAGTCCGCTAATACTGAACTGAAGAGGATAGCTCTGTATACTTTACGTCCTTCCCTTTCAAACTTAGTGTCCTGCTTGTCTTTGGCCTGCTTTTGGTTTTTATAAGGCCTTTATTGAAAATCTCCTGGGAGATTATCCTTCTTCTATAGTTTTCACTTATCTTGTTTTCTGTTATCCCTTTCTCATTTCTCTCAAGTATGTACAATTTTATTTGTAACCAGTCCTTCTTGCTGCTTTTCTTACTATCCTTCTAAAGATAGTTGCCACTTTAGGAGCTCACCCACGTTTTAACATTCATTGTGCCTGGTGAATGGGTTCTGTGATCTGGCCGTACCGTGTGTTGGAGAGGATCAAAATCTTTTCCCTCACTCAGTGCATCATGACCTCTGAGCACACTGGGTCAAACAGACTGGGAATAGTTAATATGGAGTGGAAATAGCAATGTTAGACTCAAAGCAGAAGGTAACTGAAAAAAATAAGAAAAAAACCCTAAGGAGACTATTGCCATCCCACTTTTTTCTTTTCTTAATAAATGTTCTTTAGTAGTCTCTTGAACATAAATTATCTACAGTGCGGGCACAGAAATTTAGACTTTTAGGTGGTCTCCAGAACAAGATTTACTGTATAAAGAATCATAATTACAAATCAGAGGTAATAAATATTGTTAGAAGCTCAGGATAAAGTGGAGGCAAAGATCCAGCACACATCCTGTCTTCTCCTCAAATGTTCTGAACCACAGAGTATAATTCAAGGAACCTAGTGAATGATAATCCATGGTTTCACTTCCTCATAAGAAAGTCTGGATTAGAGAGTGTTTTCCTCCACTCGTCTACAGACAGAATAGCTGACAGTAGTAAGTCCTACCAGTCAGTATGTTGGGAGATACCCACCAGGGCGTAATTGCCACAAGAGAGAAAGCAATGGCCTGATACATGGGCTCTTTGAAGGCTTTCAGGGCAGGGAGTCAAAGTGAAGAAGCCAGCTCGCTGGTTCCTTCTGAGGAACACCCATGGGTAGTGAGGTGGATGTGCGCTAGCATCACTTCTGCCAAACTAACCCGCTCAGGGGAACAACGTGTCCCGTTATGCGTTTATATTCCTTGGGGAAGGCTTTTCCTCCAGGCAGTTCAAAATGGTGTGCATTTTGATGTGAGTTTTCTTTCTTATAGAAATATTAAGGTGCTGACTAATTGTTTGATTCTCATCAAACTATGCAGAAGATTCCAGATCACATTCTTAAAAACCCTCTAAGAGAAAAAGCAGAAATCTTTCCTTCCAGAAAGGTCAAAAAACTTGTCCTTATCTCAGATTAAAAGACAAAAACTTACACCAATGATCACACATGGCCTGCGGTCTCTAAACAAGTTAAACTCTTCATTTGGATTAGGAACCTTTCTGATATTATCTGAGAAAACTGTTTTGTTGTATTTCTGTTTGTGGTAGCAGAACTAGAAAAACAATCTTCTTGTGTTAACATTTTCTACAGAGGCCCGTATAATGGATAAAATAGTATCTCGACTCGTTTACCTTGGATTATAAAAATCTTAAGAGAGATGTTTTCCTGTGATTTGCACTTCTCCAAACATACTTGTGGAATTTAACAACAACCACAACAAACAGATTCAATAAAGACCAGATAATGTTACTTTCAAAACATAGTAAAAATGTTTATAGTAATGATAACTTATGTAGATTGATGTTGTTTTTTTCACTTGGAAAATAGAACAAGTGGTTAAAGTTACTCAGACAGACCTATGTGTATGTGTAACTTTTTTACACAAGTACTAAAATACACACCATGTGCCACCATCTCTCATTAAATCCAACTCAGCAGTTTTCCATTTTTCCCTCTAGAACGTGGGAACCAACAGAAGATGAAAAAGTATCAAGTACTTAAACAAATGTTTTATAGCCATTAAATAACAAACATGATGCTTCAGGGAACTTAGGGAGTTGAAACTTTCTGGTTTGTTCACCTCAAGGGAGAACTTTCCAAAGGACAGTTTCCTAAAGTAGTCTTGTTCTGGAAATGAGTAGAAAATCCTGATGACTCACTTGATTCTTCTTGCCAATGCACGCTCTCTCTGTATAAATGGAAGAGAAGGGAACTCAACTAGAAGAGAAGGGTAGGAACCTACCCTGTCAGCAGCATGATTTTTCAGTCTTTTACCCACCTTGGAAATCTCAAGAGTTACTCTTGGCATTTGGGGGACCTCTCAAGAGCCACATCCAAGTATGAATGGCGAAATGCATAAGTTTTTAAAATTAATTCACAGGGGGCACCTGGGTGGCTCAGTCGATTAAGTGTCTGACTCTTAAGCTCAGGTCATGATCTCCCCATCCATAAATTTGAGCCCCACATGGGGCTCTGTGCTGGCAGTGTGGAGCCTGCTTAGGATTCTGGCTCTCTCCCTTTCTCTGCCTCTCCCTCCCCTCAAAAATAAATTAACAAACTTATAAAGATAATGTAAAATAAAATTAATTCACAGATAAATCCATGTGGTGGGGGGGTTGCTTGGCTTACTATAGTTGGTTACATATTTAAATTTGTAAGATAATTACAATTAGATAAAAGGTCACTGACTACTTAATTCTGTTTTAAAATATAGGCGCCACAGCTGCAGCCCGGAAGGAGGTGATAAGGAACAAGATCCGAGCAATAGGCAAAATGGCCCGAGTGTTCTCAGTTCTCAGGTGGGATCATTGTGCCTGTAATTCTGTTTTGAATGTGCACGCATGTGTGACGTCATAAGCATTCTAATACTTTAATCTGGTGACTTAAATATTTTACTAAGAAATATTTGCTTTTTCTAAGGTTTTTTTTCTTTTAAATGGAATTGTTCATTCCTCACGATCTTAGTCACACTGAAATACACTAAATTATTTCTATATTAAAAACCACTAAATGGACTATTTCCTGTTATATCATCCTGTTTGCTGCTGGCCTTTAAAACACAAGAGGTTGAACTTGTAGTGACAGAGGAGAGCTGTTATAATTCATTTTGCTTTTCATTCTGGCTCTGTGGTAAAAGATGAATTTATCAGGTATATTTCAGTAGATTTCTTGGAAATGAACATTTACCATCGAGCTGGTTCATGTGAACATATATTATTCTAATAAGTCATGGAGAGGAAAAAAAATAGCTGTGTAATGTTACAATTCACATGTAGTAGTTATTTTTTAAATAGATCGTGAATCATGTTATTATTAATCCTGCATTTAGAAAACAAGTATTTTCCTAAACAGAATTAACTACACTTTTCTTTATTTAAATTCTATTATCTACTCTAAGGTAAAACAAAGTAACTTACACTTCTCTTCAAAAAATTGCTTTGAAATAGGACATGTTTATATGTGAGGAGTGTATGTGCAATTCACAATGACTCGTTTACAAGGATAAATAGGAATACCTTGGGAAATAGTCCATTTCCATGTTGTATGATTCATAACCTAATTTTTGCCAAATTTTTGTCTCAGTTCTTCCTCCTAGAGTAGCTACATGGGCCCTTTTGATTTCTCCTCTTGCTATTTCTAGTCTACTCCTGATAGAGTCACCAAAGAATAACTAAACAGCTCAATGCCACAAGCAGGGAGCCGTGAGAAAGATGAAAAGCAATATCACCTTTTCTTAAGGACACCAAATCAAAGTCAACAATAGCTCTGTGCTGGCCAGCCAGATCCTGAAAAGTCCTGTTAAAGCTGAAAGAGAGCATGGTTGCCGCTCACAGTGAGGCTGCCCCTGCTCTAATGCTTCCCATCCCTGACAGAATGTCGGGACTCACTCAGTCAGTCATAAGTATAACAAAACTGAAAGCACTGAGAAGGCACCTTGAAGAAAAAATCAAGACAGGGGGATAGCAAATGGGAGATGAGGCACTTCTTAAAGTATGTGGCCAACAAAGAACTTTCTGAATAGTAGCATTTGAGTGGTAAGTGGGGGTGATCTTCATGAAGACACAGAGGTAAGAATATTTAAGGCAAAAGTGCAAAAACCAGCACTTTTGAGGACCAGCCAGGAGGTCTGTGTGGCTGGAAAGGTGTCCTGTGCAGGCAAAAGACCATGTGAAGATCATAAGCTCAATTGCTACCTCTTTATTATCACTTGCTTGTTTATCATGCCTCAGATTTACAAATAAACGCTATTTTATTTTTGTTACCTGAAGTCTCTGTGAGGAGAAGTAAACAGTTCCAAAAGTTCCAAGTGAAAGTATATTTAAGGAAAGAGGAGAAGCCTTTCTTAATATAAAAATTTGGTTTCCATCTCTGTTAGTCTTCAAACCACATGAGGGGGGGAGAGGCCATGCTGGAGAATCATAGGTACATCTTAAAACTGCCAGGCCCCCCAGCCGCGGCTAATGGATACATAAGCTGTAACTATTCTCATCTGAGAAATGGTCCTTCTGTACCCAGTGATGATCAGTGACTTGACTAAGATTGTGCACATTGATGGAAGATATAAACAAAGGATATTTTATGGCTTTTCTGTATGAAAAGCATCTACACTAAATCTGCAGAATGCAGGGGGCGGGGTCATAGCCAGAGAAAGTTTAGTAAGTAAGCATAGTAAGTAATGATTGAGTGCTAAATGTGTGCAATATACTGAGGTGGGCACAACAAATACCAAATTGGAATGACAGACATGTTGACGACAAACTAACGTAAGACCATGACATGTGCACTAGATGCATGAAGAGACGCTCTGCTGTGGAAGAGAACAGGGTTCCGTGGAGCTTTTCTGTTCCGTGAGGAAAAAAAAGTGTTCATGAAGAGGCCGACAGTGAAGGAGTACTGAGAAGGAGAGGCTGGATTCCATTAGGTGGTAAATTGTGGCAAAGGCATGCCTGGAGGCTAAGTCATCAAGAGCTCAGTCCCATGGTCCTAAGAGCAACATTTATGGGCACTTGCTCAGGGCCGGATGCCATGCCACGTGGCGCATGCACGGGACAGTAATCCACACAGCAAACCTGCAGGCGAAGCAAGGTGTCCAAACTCAGTTAGGGATCAGTACTAGTGAGTGTCTGACTTGAACAATACGGTCAGTGAATTTTAAGTATTCAAAAGACCTGGGTGGTAAGACATGAAGGTAAGTGAGGAATCTAGTGAAAAGTGGACCTGAAAACGTATTTAAGTCCAGATCCTTGACAGCCTTGAATAACATGGTAAAGCATTTAATTTTCTGTGTGTAGGGAGTGAGGGTCATGGCATGGTTTTCCTGCTCTAACCCCTGTTTAGGTATTATATGTTATGGCAGTGTGAAGACTGGCTAACATGATGACTAATGATGTCAAGAAGGACATTTCAGAAGCTATTGAAATAATCTGAGCAAATCAGGCCATAGGAGGAAAGACACAAAGAAAGAGACAAAAAAAGGATTTGTGAAGCTGAAAGTTTTAAAATGTAATGAATGAATGGGAATGGTGGTACAAGAAGCCAGATTTTGAATATGAATGCAAAGAAAAAGATATGTTCATTTATTTTTAAAAATTTCTTTTAAATGTTTATTTATTTTGAGAGAGAAGGAGAGAGAGCACACACAAGCAAGGAGGGGCAGAGAGGGAGGGAGAAAGAGAGAATCCCAAGCAGGCTCTGCGATGTCAGTGTAGCACCTGACACAGGGCTCAGTCTCGCAATGAGATCATGACCAGAACCAAAGTCAGGAGTCAGTCACCCAGCGGAGCCACCCAGATGCCCCGGTATGTTCATTTGTTTAGAGATACTCCCAACTTCTTTATTTTTTATGCTTTTTATTTATTTTTGAGGGACAGAGAGAGACAGTGTGAGCAGGGGAGGGTCAGAGAGAGAGGAGATACAGAATCCTAAGCAGGCTCCAGGCTCTGAGCTGTCAGCACAGAGCCTGATACAGGGCTCGAACCCACGAACTGTGAGATCATGACCTGAGCCGAAGTCGGACACTTAACCACCCGAGCCACAGAGGCGCCCTGAGATACTCCCAATTTCTAAATCCATAGTTAACATTTAAGGTATTTCTTCTTTATGTGACCTCTGCTGGTTTGCCAGCAGAAGCCTGAAAGGGTTGCAATACCTATATGAGGGCAAACAATGATTTGTAAACACCGCAAACCTCAGATTTTTAAGTATACTGCAGTAAAGGATAATAGAAATCTAAAATGTGGATAACACTGCCAGCCTCCATTCTACCTTCCTTTCTCTCATTCTTTTCATAAATGTTTTTTTGAATGTGGACTATTTACTAAGTGCTGTTCCAGTCTAGATACTTTAAAAAAAAACAAGAGAATAAATAAACTGTATAGTTTTTCAGAGGTGATATGTGCTTTTAGATAAAAATCAAATCAGCAAGAAAAGATATGGAGAATAGAAGGTGAATATTATTTTATGTAGCTTCTAAAGGAAGTCCTCACTTAGAGGGTGATGCTTGAGCAGAGATTCGAAGGCAGGGAGTTAGTGAGCTATGCAGATCCTGGGGGAATTTCTTTTGGGGGTGACGAAAATATTTTAAAATTTGTTATGGTGATTGTTTCACAACTGTGAATACACTAAAAACATTTGATTACATCACATACTTTAAATAGATGAATAACGTAAGATGTTAATTATACTCCACAGGGAGGGTGGAGCCCCCAAGGTTTGCTGATTGAGTGGAGGTTCAGGGTGGTAGGAAGAGAGAGGAAAGGAGTGAAGGGGTGATGCGTTAAGCTTAACTAAAAGATGAAGTTGAAGAAAGTCTGCCGAAGTAGCAGGTTTGGGGAATGATTTTTGAATTCTGTTCAGTGGGGCGGGGGGTGGCTCCTGGGTGGCTTGCTCAGAGCATCTGACTCTGGGTGGCTGACTCTTGATCTGACTCTTGATTTTGGCTCAGGTCATGGTTACAGTTCCTGGGATGGAGCCCCGCATCAGGCTCTGTGCTGCTTTGGATTCTGTCTTCTCTCACTGCCCCTCCCCTGCTCTCTCTCTCTCTCTCTCTCTCTCTATCTCAAAATAAGTAAACTTTAAAAAAAGAATTGTTTGGGTCATGTTAGACATCTTCATAAAAATGTAGTGTTGCTAGTTCTACATATTATAAACATTATGTCTATATATGTAAATATATGTGTATTATAACATTTTTTCTGATTATGTAGGATTTCTGCTTTGTGGAAAGATATGAGCTTATTCCTATTTCATAGTTATTTAATCATTATGATTTATTAATAAGTCCAAGTGATTAATAGTGCTGTGACTAATAAATATAATTGAAATGATGATGTACATAAGACTGTAAAACAGTTGTCACAATGAGTGATACAACACTGTTATATTAGCAAATCAGTGGGGAAAGAGACTGTTGAACAGAAAAGGTGGGAAACATTACCAGTTGCTTCACTGTCTGGTTGTGTGCTTATAATGTGATGTCAAAATTAGCCTCTGAATGTAACTTCTAGTGCCCTAATCGATAAACTATGGAACTTTTAAAATCTCTCATATATATTCTTTGGTCTTTTCTCTCAAGAAAAGTCAGTCCCACTTTCTTCTGCTGAGCCTTGGCTGGAAAACTTACCTCAGAACTCTCCATGGCTCATTTTTAACATATTTACGGTATCAGCAAACACTCTGTATCCTGACGCCTGCTTACAAAATGTGGATTCAGGACTCAGAAAAGACTGAACTTGCACAAGCACATAACTGTAAACTCTATCAGAGCAACTATTCATTGTCATAACATTACTTTTATATGAATGTAGAAAAATATACTATGTTTTGGAGTTCCTGGGTGGCTCAGTCGGTTAAGTGTCTGACTTGACATTGGCTCAGGCCATGATCTCAACCATCCATGAGTTCAAGCCCTCACCTCAGGCTCTTTGCTGACAGCATGGAGCCTACCTGGGATTCTGTCTCCCTCTCTCCACCTCTCCTCTGCTTGCTTTCTCAAAAAGAAACACTTGAAAATACATTCCTACTACATTTGAAGAAAAATAAAATCCAGAGAGCCTAGATGTGAATTCTACTATGCATTTCTCGCCCCCCTGCATGTCTTTTCTTCCTTTTGAAAGAAAACAAAAGTTAATGTCTTCTCTCCCCTTGTCCCTTTCCAGAGAAGAGAGTGAGAGCGTGCTAACGCTGAAAGGCTTGACTCCCACGGGCATGCTCCCCAGCGGAGTGCTTTCTGGAGGGAAGCAGACACTGCAAAGCGGTAAGCAGGCGCACTGGTATTGGGAGGACCCTGTGCCCGGGCATCCCTGTCCGTGGTGCTGTCAGCCTGATTCATTCATCCATGTAAGCTCCGCCTTGGTCTGCAGTTCTCAGCGGGAAGAAGGGCTGAAACCCCACATCAGTTTGACCAGTCGTGTCCGACAGAATAGCTCCCTCTTCCCTGGAACATAGGCTTCCACCTCTGCCCACCGTCCACTCATGTACACCCTAACTGCATAGGCAGCCCCCGCCTGGAGACCGCCCACTTAGGTTGTCCACACGCGTGATAGCGTCGACAGCTAGGAGCCATTATGTTGCTAAAAACCATTTTTTTAATGACTCTTCTGCTAAATGTTCTGGTTAGCTGTCTGATTGAAAAAAATAAACACATAAATACACATCCGTTACAGTCTAGATTTTAGTGGAGAATGGAAGAACATTAAAATGGGTGATTTTGTTACCTGCTTGAATAGAAATTGGGAGTCCTACATGTCTTTTCTCTGATTTCTCCATCCAGAGCTTAAGAGACTCAGTAGAACCACATTTTATTTTTGGAAAAGAATGGAAACATTTCCTTTAAGATAGAGAGTTGTTTTTCCTTTTTTTTTTTTAATTAAAATGTGTAGATTTCTGGACAACTGCTCTCCAGTAGAAATTTTTGTGATAATGGAAATTTCTTTATCTGTACAGAGGCCACTGGCAACATATGACTATCGGGCAGTTGAAATACAGCAAGTATAAACCCAGAAACTGAAACAGATTTTTTAAATTTTAGCTAGTTTTTATTAATCTGCTTTCAATAGCCACATGTGACTAGTGGCCACCACATGAGACAGAACAGTTGCTTTATATTCTTTTATGTTTGTTAATTTTGTCTTGCCATTTTAACTAATACTACCATTATTTAGAGTCCAATTTTAATAATACTTTATGAAAATTTACTATTAGACTTTAAATCAATGAGTAAAAGTCAATAAAACAAAAATACGCTATAACATTTTAAAAACTAATCTCAGCCTCTTGCTTATTTTTCCATATCTTTCCTCAAATCTTTTTTTGTGTGTGTGTGCTTTTTTTTTTTCCCTATCTCTATCCCTCAATCTAGAAGATGCACGTATTCTTACGGTTGGTTACTTGATTTAGGCACACCCTTCTACATAGACTCATGTTCAGCATTACTATAATTTTCTTTATTTTCATATGAATTTATTCCAAAATCAACATCTTAGTTCCCACAAAAAGAACAAGTTTGTAAATGAAGATAAGAAAATACATCGAAGTATATTTCCCCTTGATTTATATTTAAAGATAATTTTAATGACTTAAAAACAAAAACTTCTCCCAACAAAATAAACATGCTTCCTAACAAATGAACATAAATGAATCATCTATATGCACAAAACACAGCTACCCAATTGACTGAAACCTGCATAGTTTCTGATAAGCACATTTTAAGGTACAGCAGGTGTCTTATCAGAAACTGTGGGCCACATTTGCTCTCAAAGGATACACTTAATAATGGGCAGTGCATATTTCTGACATGCTGGTGCTGGTGTGGTTCCAGATTTTTTGCTTTACTTTTGAACTTCAGTTATTTAAGTTCTTAAAATTATTTGTTTTGTTTCTAGATTTTCACCTGTATGTTTTCTTAGATTATTCAGTTTCCTTCTCTGTTACGTTCTGTTAAATCATTGGTGTGTTGTCCTGTGTTGAGCTCTGACACACACAAACACATACACATAGACTAGACATGAGGGTTGGAACCTCATTAGTCCTAAGAACTTGGAAACTCAGTATGTATTTTAAACCACATACATTAAAACAATTTTAGAATCCACTGTCTGCATTTCAAATTTGTCAAAAAGAAGAAACTGCTTAAATCTCTACTGTTTAGCTTTTCTCCATGGTGGTAAACATTTTACATTTTTATCTTAAGGGATTTAGAAGGCACTGTAAGGAAATTGTACTGCACATTTGGCAGCCGCTCTAGTCTTACAACTTTAAATTATAAGAAATATGCAAATTAAAGTCAAGAGGTAGAATTTTAGTATTAAACATTTTGAAGTTACAGACAAGTTTTGCATTTTAGCACTTAATTAGGGAAATATCAACTAGCCTTAATAACATGGAAAGGCTCAGACAGCTGGACTAGTGAGAATACAGACGCTAACCTTATAAAAATTGCTGATAAAGCAATGGGCTTTTAGCCTCTGAAATACGCTGAGGTTTCAGTATTTAGACCGCCTCTTCTTTAAAATGCTGATAAAATTCTTACTGCAACTGACATGTTACCACTTGATTATAGCATTTCAGGAATTTCATTTCCAAAGATGGTATCCCAGTAAAGAAAACTGATTTTAAATTTAGTTGCTTGGCAAAGGGACCCCAGACTCTATACATCATTGCCTCCATTTCCCCTTCTCCCTCACCGCTCTAGACACACTCAGTGTTGGTCTTTAAAGAGTGACATACACTATCAGGTCAGACGCATTGATTCAATTCTTCTAAATTCGCACAGACACAAGACACACAGAGATACACACTCCACTTTTGCACTGCACCAGGAATCACGACATGTAATATTGAATAGTGTGAATTATGCCACCGACGTTATGACACTGCTTCGAGGTCTGCCATTTTATCTGGCGTTTTAAAACCCTAGATTGCCAGGCACAACAGTGGCTTTATCATACTTTCTGTGTCAGATGTACATGTTAGAGTAACCTTGTCTCTTACCAATTCCATCTAAATAAAACTGTCTTGTGTTCCTCAAGGGTTCGTGATTTTGTCATTTATTGAACAAAACCCAGTTCACTCTGATAGGTGTATCCAGCTCATAAAATAAACTCACTTCGTTGTGTTTTTTTTTTCTTTCTTTATACCGTTTCTGTTTTATTGTCTGTGCCAGAATCCAGCACTTACAGGAACATTAATACTCTGAGCTCCCTTGAACGTCACTGATTTGTTCTTAGAATTAAAAATCCTCTGCTCATTTTTCTCATTCATTTTGCACCCCCTTTCTTCTCTTCAGCTACTGTTGAGGCTATTGAGGCTGATGAAGGTAAATTGGCCAGTCCCCTTTCTGTTGTACCTGCAACAGATAAGGGCTCTGCTGGGTGTATTCATTTTTTTTATTATTTTATTATTTTATTTTTTGCTGTAGCTTGTACAGAGTGTGTGGGTGTTGGGCTAACAGTTGTGGCTCAGTATTAACCATAATGTTCTTGCTTTAAAGGGGAAAATGTCCTTTTATGGCTTGTTTGTTTGTTGTTTTTTTCCCTTAAAGCTATGTTTGACTTCGCATACAACGAACCTAGGATAGTCATAGGACACCAAAGGATTATATATCTTGAACGATGTGGGGTGGGGGTTATAGCAACTATTTTGACAACTATCGGATAAAATAATATTCTTCGAGCTGGACCATGTCCCTCCGTCAAATCATTTTCAGTCAGCACTGAAAAGGAGAGGAGAAAAATAGCTTTATTAATTCTAGTCTTCAGAAGTTGCTAGCAAAAAAAAAAAAAAGTGTTCATTTGAATAGTGCTTTGTTGTAGTTCAACAATAATTTATGTCTCTATGGAACATTCCAACATGAGACAGCCACGCATGAGATAAACACTTCTGCGACCTACTGGTATCTGTAGGGCAGTTAGCACCAGCAGGATGCCATAAAGAGTTCAGAACTACTCAGTGGCTGTGGCAGTGACCATTAGGGGAGCAGTGACGATCCAGTCCTCACTCCCTGGACTGCTCACTGTCTGCTTTGGGTCAGGCACTGCGCTAGGTGCCGTCGGGGAAATCAAGAACTAGACGTCACCCACTGTGCCCTAGCACTACTCAAGGACAACAGCGTTGACCCTCTAGAAACTACTTCTGAATCAAGGGCTTAAAAATACATAGGTATTAGAGAACTGCGTATCAAAATACTTTCTAATATTATCCCCACCATAGCCTCTGGAAATTTTTTTAAAAAGAATAATTTGAAGTTCCCCTTTAAAACAAAATTCTTCAGTTGTATTTTGTTCTTGCAAGATCACTTTTTATTTTTCCCAAAATTGTGTGCGTATGGTCCTTTGATAATGATGTGAAAAGTGCCACTTTAGACTGTCGAATTTGCATATGATTTGGATACAGTAGGGGAAATGATAGCACTGTAAGAGAAAATACAACTGCTTCCTAAATAGCAGTGAATCGACTGCTATTTATGTGGGAATTCTCTATTCCTCTTGGCAAATTCTAATCTGCAGTGTGCATTCTTGTGGATAGTTTGGCTGTTTTCTGTGGTTTCTGTGACTCTGTGTTGTGTTAAGTATACTACCAATGTAAATTGCTAATACCCATTGTCTGACCAGCAACTACAGCAGAGCACATTCTTCGGTACCAGGCTAGACAGCTTGACTAGAGATGGAGCCCCATTCCGGACACATCCATTGTTCTAGCTAGATTCTGAATGTCTATGCTCTCACTCTATTGGCTTTCAAAACCTAGAGCTTCCTCATTTGCCATTAAAATTAACAAGATCGCTTCATAAATTATCATGTTGACAAACTTTTGCATTTATTCATTATGATGAAATGATATTCACAGTGGTTTAGAGAAAGAATAGAATACCACTCTGTGCCACTATTTTGTCCCTCAAAATAATTGTGTTTTCAGGGTGGGTGCTCATTAGACGGCTCTATTATTTTGCAATTTATTACCAATTTAGAGAAGAATTAAGAAGCTTTGCTTTGGGCCTTGGTCTTTCCCCATTTCCCCATCTTCTTCCTTTCATAATTGACTAATCACCATTTTGCTAACCTTTAAAGTCCAGAGGGGTGATACACTGTTTCTCATCGTGTAATGAGTTTGGAAATAACTGTGTATCTTTGAAGAATATCATCATACTAATAAAAGGCACTGCACATTTGGGTAGAACTGGCTGGCAAAGTTTCAGCTTGAAACTGCTTTCCTTTCCACCTCCCTGCCCCAAATAAGGTGGGGAGAATAAAGGTACCATGAGATTGTCCTTGGTCAGCCATGGAGATGCAGCCCAATTCAGCACTGGTGATTGGCCCGTCAATATCTGGCTTGCATATCACAGGAAGTAAAGCAAACTGATGTCATTGGTTGCCCATTTATGTACTTTATTTTCAGCTCACTGGTTGGTTTGTGCACCTACTGAAGAAATCCTTAAGTTTCTTGCACAAATGCCTTATCTATCATGGGAGCACACTGAGGGTTAATGAAAAATATTCAAATATCCATACTCCCTCTTGAGAATTCCATGTTTTCACTGAAAAGGGCCCAAGCCAATCCTGTCATTTTTGCTGAAAGTTCTGAAAGGCATTTCCCCCTTATTCTTGAACCATTACTTTACTTATATCTATATTGATCTACTAAGAAAGAATTTTCCTTTGATTTAGGCAGTAAGGGATACCAGGTGAACATCAGTTTGACCTGTTTTGCTGCTGAAGGACTCTGCTTATTCTACTGAGTCCTCACGATTTTTCTGAGTTTCTTTTACCTTAACACCCACTCCACATGCTTCCGAAGTTGAGTTGGAGAAGCAGGAGTGTATAATTCCTATTTTTACTTCATGCCACCATTGAGTTGTTTGCCAAGAGGTCTTTCTGGGATTCTGAGATGGCGTGGCAATGCCCCCAAAGTTTATTCCTCTTATAGCTCCTCTTACCTTCTGCTCTAAAGTCCTCTTCTAGACTTTTAGACCTAGCCCACCTGACTGTACTGAATTTGCCATTACTAGCACAGTGGAAGAGCAAAATTAAGGCTGTGTTATGGTCTGTCTAGGTTAGGGTGTTTGATACGGTAATCATGCTAATGACGTGGCCAGTTAATGCTCAATCTAGATCCCTGTCCCTGGTAGCAACTTTCTTCTTTACATATCCACTTCACATTTTGTTGATCTAAACGCTCACGAAGACCAGAGAAATGTTTACCTTTTACTAACTTGAAGAGGACATTTTGGTTGGCAAGAGACATTGGCTGTTTTCAGAACTTTTGGTTATCTTCAGGTATGGTAAGGAGTCTGTTGTGTTGTGTTCAGGTCCCGTCATTTTGTTCTCTACTAAAGGATTCCCCTCACTCACTGCGAAATCTCTAACCTCACCTGATGCAAAGCTGTGCCCTTTGCTTTTCTCCGGCTAACCTCTAACTTTTCTTTCTTTTTTTTTTTTTTTTTTTTAATGATTTTCTGTTTAGCCATCAAAGGATTTTCACCACAACATAAGATCACTAGCTTCGAGGAGGCCAAAGGCTTAGACCGAATTAATGAGAGGATGCCACCCCGCAGAGATGCCATGCCCTCTGACGCCAACCTTAACTCCATCAACAAGGCTCTCGCCTCAGAGACTAACGGCACGGACAGCAATGGCAGTAATAGCAGCAATATCCAGTGACCACTTCCTGTTCACTTTTTTTTTTTTTTTGAGCTGCAGGGCATGATGGGATTGCTGCCTATCAGCAGTTGGGTGTTCTTGCCTCTGACGGTAGCTTATTTGCTCTGGGGGCCAGGAATTGGATTCAGTTTACACTATCATTAAAAAAGAGGGAGAGAGATAATAAACTATATTTTGGTGGGGGTGGTGATTAAACACCTCTTTGGGGTATGCCTTTTAAAAATGCTTATAGGAAAAAAAATTTTAAAAAGAAAGCTAACGCTAGTATATACTGCAATGTTAGGGGAATGAACATGTTTTCCTACTGCATTGGGGACTTCTAGATAGGTTAACGAAAGGTCTTTTATTATGTTACTGGACACGAAAACTTTGTCTAATTTCTTACTCTATTGTACGTTTACAGTTGCAGCACTAAAAATGGATGACATCAAACATTTTTAACAAAATGATGTACAAACTAAATAAGGACTATTTATTGATAATGTTTTGCTACTCTTGTCAGACAATGGCTATAAAATGAATTAGGCAGTCTTAAAAAAAAACAGAAAAAGAAAAAAAAAAGAATGTTGCAAATTTGTTAAAATGCCAAAAAGGACAGTTTAATTTTGTACAGATTATGCTTACCTCAGGTTTCTTTAGTGCGCTTGAATGCCCTTCTTTCCATATAACACTTATCTTATTAATTTAGCAATGAATATCTTTCCTTTTCTTTAAGTTTAAAAAAAACTGGAATAATTACATCTATCTTTTTTTGCTGTTTATATTTAGGGGTTGGTTTTTTTTGTTGATAAATCAAGTCTTGGTTGTGGCTTGCCGAATTAAATATTTATGAGTGGTGCATTTTTAAGTATAGTGAACAAGACACCATATTAAGTACAGTGATAAAGCATCTATATTCTGTAAAAAAAAAAAATCTGCCTATGCATGTTTTTTAAGAAACAAAAACGGCTGTATCGGCCTGTACGGGACTGTAATGCGCTTAGTGGTCTGACATATCCTGGAAATGTATGTATACTGGCGTACTTTATATTCTCTAAAATGCTTAATGCCTTTGAAATTTTGTAATCAAAAAAGCTTTGAAAAAATCTAAAGGGGAGAGTATTCTTAAAAGTTTTTAACATAAGCTTGTCAGTGCACATATAGATGGTTAGCATGTTTAGCAACCCTTGTGAAATTTAAATAAGTTTGTAGTTACATGTGAAACTCTAAATGCATGGTAACTGTTAATGTCACCACGGTTTAGTTCTTTCGTTCTGTTCTGTCATGTGCCACAAAATATGTACTTTTTTCACTTTTTTCCCTTTGTATATCAGTTACGGGTTACAACTGGTTCATTCTGAAAACAACAAGAGTCCATTCATATTTTTTAACAATTGTATAAGTGCCCAAGTAATTCACTACAGCCTAAAGCCTTGCCTTTGTAATTTGACTTCTGAAATGTTGGCAATCAAAGCATGCACTTGTAACAATGACAAAGACAAAGCATTTTATATTACTACTCAATAAAATGTGCATGAACTTAAAGAACTCTCATCCTTTCGCTGAGTCTGCTGAAGGGAGTCACGTTCACAACCACCATGCTGTCTCCTTCGAGGTGCTGGGCCCACACCACACTTCGCAGATTTACTCCCCCAGGCTTGTCTAAGGGCCTGGTGATCGAAGGTGCGGTGCCTACTTCCGCTGTAAGAATCGTGGTGGCTTGTGTCTCAAATCAGACACGAGAAATGTACTTAAAAGAGCAAATGCCGTCTTCTGGCTCCCTTGAATGTGGGAGCCAGTTAAGAAACCAGAGCATTCCTTTTTATTGAAAAACAAGAATTGTTATCAGGTTGTTTCAGTTGTACTGGATGCCCTATCTGCTAGAGCGAAAAGAACTAAGCTGCCTAGCGCGTTTTCAGCACGGAAGAGAGTTGCATTTGTATGGATATGAAATTTGTATGCTGGCGCCTTGGCTCATATCGTATCACCTGGAGAGTTCAGATACACCAGATCCTAGTGGGTTTCTAACATTGCTCATTTTCAGGGCACTTTGGTTTATGTAATAAAGTATGCCTGTGACACTAGATAATTAAGACTATGGCAATTAGTGACATAGGGTACCAAAACAGAGATGTTCTAGATCTATTCTCTGACAAAGACTATCCCAAATTCATTTTAATGGCTACAAACATGTTTTCCTGTGGATATTTTCCCATCCTTAAAAAATGACATCCAAGGAAAATATTTAGATGCAGCCTATTAGAACGATGTGAAAGAAATGGTAATTCTGATACTGAGGTGTTTATTTTCTTTCTTA
Source organism: Suricata suricatta (assembly GCF_006229205.1). Taxonomy (NCBI): domain Eukaryota; kingdom Metazoa; phylum Chordata; class Mammalia; order Carnivora; family Herpestidae; genus Suricata; species Suricata suricatta. The sequence continues at coordinate 114,195,363 of NC_043700.1, forward strand.
TAACTGCAGAGAAAATATCCTGACCAAAAAAAAAAAAAGAAAAAGAAAAAGAAAAAAAATCATCTGGGGGTGGTTCCTTTCTTTTACAAATTGTGCTGAGGCAACTATGGCATAGAAATAAACATTTGACATTAAAATAAGCAGTTGATGTGAGTATTGCTTGGTCTTTCTGGTCAATAGTTAGGAAAGTAACGCTGTGTATTTTTGCAGAATAGCTCAGTCTACCGAAGAAATCAAAATAGAACTGAAGTTATTTCTCCAAAAGGGATAACACTGCCAGATCATCAGTTATTAGGGCTTTCTCCCTCACTTTTGGAGAAACTTGGATTTTTTAGTTCTTTATGCCACGGGACCTTTGACTGTACATATGCACATACATGCGTGCACACACACACACCCACATACACACAGAAACAACCTCCTTTCCCCTCCTTAACCCACCTCTAAGGTAACTTACCTCTCAAGAGGTTCAAACTCAGTGCTGACTGGTCATCTAGCTTTTTAAGGAGTAAGAGTTAGATTTGACTGACCCTAGGTTGGCAATATTCCTCTTATGTTTATTCTTTTAAAATATTTTTGAAGAAAGAAAACTCTTTGGAGGCTAAAAGGGGATGATGAGGGGAACAAAGTGGTGGAGTAGAGGACATCCCTGTACATGGATAGTGGCATGCCTTAGGGTAGAGTGCCAAAGTGGAAGTATCTTGTGTCATCAGCCCGGCAAGTGTCACGGTGACGCTCAAGTCCCCAGAGTGATCTTGTCCTGAAACAGTCCTTTCTCCCTCACCTCCTCACCTTCATTGAAATAATTAACTTTAGTACCCATCCAACCTTCTGCCTTGAAGCCAGGACCCCGAGGTGAAGCCAGCACCACAGGAGGGACGGTGGGAATGGCCTTCCTAAAATGTCTCACACTTTTCCTTGACTACTTCATGCCCCATTCCCTGGATGCCTCTTGTCCAACTTAGTTAAGAAGCAGAGACCTTTCAGTTTGCCCTGCCTGACCACCTGCATGTCTTCAAACCTATAAGCCCCTTGAGTTCAACAAATCTGAGCTCCCCAAACTAGGAAACCCTGTACTATTTCTGGTAATCACATTTTCAAAAGGCAATATTGACCTTTTGGAATGCATGTGTGTAGGAGAGTGGAGATCCAAGCAGGGGAGAGGGTTTTCTTTAAACAGGAAACCTAAAACATGAACAGAAGTTGACATGATCCCTATCCTATTAGGTTGGTTATTCCAAAAGACCTCACTTAAATCAGAAAAATGCCCACTTGTCATAAAGTAAAAGTTGCTAATGAATGAGGCTGCTTCAGCAGAAGGTAAACTACCGGAGAATGTGGGTGCCTCCCCTTCACTGGAGACCTCCATACCTAGGCAGACTTGACCAGCACCACAGCCATCTTTTATACAGTGCTGCGTGGAAGAAGCTATACCAGACATACTTGAAGGGGCTCTCTTCAAAGATAATATCAAAGGTACCCTTCCACAGTAGGATTCTAAATTCCATTCATTTTTTTCGTCTCTTGAAAGTAATAGAACTTTGATTCAAAACTCGTTTCCTAGAACCCTGTGTTTACAGGAACTCCGCCGTGGGGCTGAGCTTCCTGTATCAACCAAAGCAGCCTATTTATCTCTTTTGCACATCGTGATCCTCTACAAGACGTCAGCTGAGGCGTCCACACTCGATTGGCAAAGCGCCAAACTGACTGTGGTAGACTGTTAGCTCCAAACAATGTTAGCTGAAACTCCAGTTCTACCTGAGGTGTTGCTGTCAAGTTATATTTTGAAGTCATTTTATACCAAGTGCTGGGCATAGCTGTTTCTTCCCAACAGCCCCCTCCTGCCTACAAGACTAAGTCCAGGCTCTTCAAGGGGGTGTGTAAGGCTGTTCACAGTCTGGCTCTTGCCAGCCTCATCTTCCCCCACTTTCCCCAACATGACCCTGAGCTTTAGCCATGCCAGACATTTCAAAACGCTCAGAAAACACCAGGTTTCTTTAAGCCTCTGAGTCTTTGTTCATACATCATCTATGTGGAATGACCTCACTTTCACAGAGGTCGAATTTACCTCACTCAGACGAGGCATTTCCTCCTCTCTAAAAGCGTAGTGTCCTGGCCTGTCTCTGTCTTAACACTTAACACATGTGTATAATAGGCCATTGTCTTCAACTCTGTCAGTGAGAATCGGTGCTTATCTTTGTTTTTTCAGCATGTCACAGTGGCTGCCATAATTTTCTTTTCTTTTTTTTTTTTTTTTGGAAGAAAGGCAGGTAGGAAAATAGGAGAAAAATCCTTTTTATTTCATGGTCTCACGAAATGGCTTGTCCCAGAGTCAAAATGTCCAATCTTTTTGGAGAATGGCTGAAACACTTGCCCCAGTTTAGTGCCCCCCACTGTTTCTCAATGACCATCTTCTGGAGCCTGGAGTGGAGTCTATATTTTAATAAGTAGGCACCAAAATTTTTATGATCAGAAAAGTTTGATAAACCATGCCCTACTTTATTTCCAGAGCAAATTTAAAATTCAGCCCTATATTTCCGACTCAACAAATATCTAGTAGGGACAAATATTTTACCATTGTAGCTACACAGAATTATGTATGATAAATTTAATTTTTATTTACAGTTGCTTATTGAATTTAGGAGAAACTATGGGAGTTAGTTAAGTATTCATGTAAACCTTAACACTGGCTACAAGGCACGTTATGGAGAGAAGGCAATGGCATTTTTAAATTTCTAATAGTTCACCCAGAAAAGAAGATTAGGGTGGTAAAGCATCTGGATGCTTCTCTGTGAAGAATCAATAAAGAAGCCTCATGTGTTTTGAAGACAATGAAATGCTGTCATATTGAAAAACCCTCCCACTACAACAACCAGCTTGCCATAAGTTGTTCAAACAACGTTTCTTGAAGCACAGTTTATCTTCAAGAATCTCATAATGTACTTGAAGTCTTAGCATAAAAGAGCCATTCCTTTGGGTTCAACAGCACTTTCTCCAAAAGTTAGTTATTAAGAAATACACATTAGAGGAGCGCCTGGGTGGCTCAGTCGGTTAGGCCTCCAGCTCCGGCTCAGGTCAGATCTCACGTCCCTGGGTTCGAGCCCCTCATCAGGCTCTGTGCTGACAGCTAGCTCAGAGCCTGGAGCCTGCTTCTGGTTCTGTGTCTCCTTCTCTCTCTGACGCTCCCCCGCTCATGCTCTGTCTCCCTCTGTACCAAAATAAATAAAACATTAAAAAAAAATTTTTTTTTTAAAGAAATACACATTAGAGTAGGAAACCACAGCCCCTGTCAGCTGCTAACACCTTAATGAGTTTTAACATCACAGTTCTGGCAGGGCTGGCCAAAGCCTAATGAAGATAGGTGTTTTGTAGAGGAGAAGACCCCAGCTAGGGCCTGGGGCAGCGCCGGCAGCGAACTGGTGGGAGCTCCGGCCCTCCGAGAGGGTGACTGCCATTTGATCAACTGGTGCCGTCACTGCGTCTTTGTGCTAGGCACATGCCCGCAGAGAGAAGACAATGAAACTCAGGACAGTCTCTCCTCTCACAAGATGCAGTAACAGTGAAAATAAAGCAATGCTTCATGCCACGCGCGCTCACTTCTGTGTAATGTTCTCTACAGGAGTTCCAGTCTGGAGTTAGACCTAGCTTGGCATTTTTATAGCCCCGCTCCTTAGTGGTTATCTGTGTGACCTTGAGAAACTTCCTAAAGCCTCTTTAAACCTGATTTGTTCCTTGGTAAAATGAGGGCAATAAGAGTAATCAATTCCTAAACTTCCATAGGGATTAAGAAAGACAAAACAAGGAACGTACTTACTCTGGTGGCCGGCACAAAATAGCCATTCAGTAAACTTCAGTTTTCGCTGCGGCATTCAGTAATATGCTGCGTTGCACGAGTGCTTGTGATAAATATGCTGCAGACAAAAACTGTGTGTGTGTGTGTGAACATGTATGTGTGCGTGTGTTCAGGGTTGGGAGGGTACGAGTAGTCAGAAAATTCTCCTAGAAGAAATGACATTTGATGGGAACCTTCCTATGAGGGTAGATTGGTAGAGGAGGGAAATAGGGAGGAAAGTGGAAGGCACTCCAGCCTGCAAGAAAAAGTAAGAGCAAAGGAGAAACTCCAGAAAAATAGTGATACGTCAACCTTTGTGGTTAAAATAAAAGGGTGGGGTGCACAAAGAGAATGGTAGGCAAGAGAGGGGCCACATCAGTTACTTGTATCAGGACGTCTTTCAGCTGCAAGTAACCAAATTCCTGATTAACTCTCCTCAAGCCATGCTAACACGTACAGTTACTAACAAGGACATCTGGGACTTACTGGTCTTAGGATTCGGTCCGTGGCTTAACATTATCATCAATGACCCAGGGTTTTTCCAAGATGCTTCTCACACCATTCTTCTTTTGCCTTCTGTCTTCATGATTTCAAAGGACAGATACAGCTCCTGGCATAGCTTTCTAATACCTGACCACTGGAAAATACTGCCAAAATAACTTATAAATAAAGCAAAGCTGAAGTTCTTCCTTACAACAGTCTTGCAACCTCTACCCTTGTAGAGTCAAAGTAAATCTAAAGGAGTAAATCTAAATCTAAATGGGATAATACTTATGAAGGGTTTTGTTTGGTTGGTTGGTTGGCTAAGGTTTATCTTTCTATGCGGGACCTAGTAAGAATTGGACAAAGTGTAAAATACAATATTTTAAGATTGGCAGAAATAGCAAAGAGAAAGTTACTAAGTGAATTTTAAAGAGTAGCAATAACTTTTGGGGTTAAGGTAATAGACTATTTATGGTATCTTAACTTATTTATTTAAGATATGCATGAAATTGAAAGCAAAAATTATAAAAATACAAATGCAAATGAAATAAATCAAAGAAGATTTTAACAAATGGAAAGACATGCTGAGTTCACAGATTTGAAAACCTAATATACTTAACATGTCAATTCTTCTCAAATGAGTCGACAGATTTAATGCAATCCCAACGAAAACCTTAGCAGGATTTTCTTCTAGATATAGACAAGTTGATTTTAAAATCTCTATTGAAAGGAGAATGATCGAGAATAGCCAAACTCATGGTTTTGTGAGTTCAAGCCCTGCATCTGGCTCCATGATGATGCCCCTCCCCCAACATGCACACACGTGTGTCTCAAAAATAAAACAAAACTTAATTTTTTTTATATTAAAAACACAGAATATAAAATCTTTCCATGAAAGCACAGGAGAGTATTTTTGTGACATTGGGTTTGGCAGAGATTTCACACATATGACACCAAAAACCAGAAAGCTATACAAGGGGAAAAAAGGATAAATTGAACTTCATCAAAATTACAATGTTTTTGCTTTGCACAGGGCATCAAGAAAATGAAACACAATGTAAACCATAGTTTGGGATAAAATGTCTTCAAATCATTTCTTTATCAAGTGATTGTATACAGAATATATACAAATCTCTCCAAATACTCCAACAAACAAACCAATTAAAAAATGAGCAGAAGATGTTAACAATCACACCAAACAAGATATATGGGTGGCAAATGCACACGTGAAAAGGTGCTCAACATCAAGAGTCACCAGGGAAATATAAATTAAAGTCACAGTGGGATCGCACCATATGGCTGTTTGGATGATAACACACATTCAGCAAAAGTTTTAAAAATTATAATATCAACTTCTTGGGGAGATGCAGGGCAACTGGAACTCTCAAACATTACTTGAGGAGATCTAAAACATTGCAGCCACTTTGGAAAACGTTTTCTTAAAAAGTTAAGCAGTTTCAGATAAAGGTAACTTTTTAAAAATATTTTTTTAACTTTTTATTTTATTTTTGAGAGAAAGAGACACAGTGTGAGCAGGGGAGGGTCAGAGAGAGAGAGGGAGACACAGAATCCAATGCAGGCTCCAGGCTCTGAGCTGTCAGCACAGAGCCTGACACAGGGCTCGAACCCATGAACTGTGAGATCATGACCTAAGCTGAAGTCGGGTGCTTAACTGACTGAGCCACCCAGATGCCCCAGATAAAGGTACCTTTTGCCCCAACAATTCCTTCTTAGTTATTTACCTTAGAGAAATGAATACGATGCTCAGACAAAACTCTGGATATAAATGTTTATAGCAGCATCACTCACAATTACTGAATCCTGGAAACAACAACTCAAATGTCCTTCAACAGGCAAATAGATAAACAAAAGGCCGTACCTCCAGTTTAATGGAATACTACTTAGCAATAAAGAGAAATGAACTATTTGTTATTGATTGAATTGTGTCCCCTTGCCCAAAGGGCATGTTGAAATCCCTGCTACCACTACCTAAAAATGTGACCCTATTTAGAAATAAGATTATTGCAGATGTCATTAATTAAGATGAGGTCATATTAAAGTAAGTTGACCCCCTAACCCAATATGATGATGCCCATATAAGATGACGTCCATGTGAAGACAGAGACACACAAGGAGAATGCCATCGGATGATGAAGACAGAAATTGGAGTTACAACAGCTGCAAACCAAGTAACTCCGTAGACTACTTACAAACCACCAGGACCAAGAAGAAGCAAGAAGAGATTCCCCTACAAGTTTCAGAGGGAGCAACACCTTGCCTACACCTTGATTTCAGACTTCTAAACTCAAGAACTGGGAGACAATAAATTTCTATTGTTTTTTAATGTTTATTTATTGGGGGGGAGGGGCAGAAAGAGGGAGGGGTACAGAGAATCTAAAGAAGGCTCTTTGCTGTTAATAGACAGCCTGATGCAGAACTAGAACCCATGGACCACGAGATCATGACCTGAGCCGAAGTCAGACTCTTAACCAACTGATCCACCCAAAATACTCTAAATTTCTATTGCTTTAAGCCATGCAGTTTGTAGGACTTTGTTATGACCGGCCTAGGAAACTAATGCACTACTGGAACATATAACATAGTGATCTAACATGCATGGGGCCAAATGGAGGAAGCTTCAAGAATTATGGAGGGTCTGAAATCTTACTCTCCTCTCGAGGGAACAATTTAGCCTGCCACAGTTTCATGGGTGGGGACAGAAGACAGGAGACTCCTAGGTCAGAGACAAAGGCCTTTATTACCCACAGCACAGCAGCACACATAGCATAGGCTGAACGTTCAAGTCAGTTTCCCTAGTCCCTAAGCCATGGACATAGAGCAGATCCAGGAGAGAGAGAGAGAGAGAGAGAAAGGACTGAATTTTTTGTCACAGCAAAGGAATTCCACCTTAGAAGGCCCCCAGTCTTATCAAGCAATCCTACCCAACATTTGCCATATAATCATTACAATCCTGGTCAGTAAATGAATCTACCCTCTGCCTCGGAGGGAGCACCTACCTCCCTTTTAGCAAACAGCCTTGAGATTATCACAGCAAAGGCCTCAGAAGTAGCCTGGAGCAAAAGCTGTCTCAAAGCTGTCGCAAAGCTGTCGCAAAACCGGAATTGAGCCCCTGCAGAATCCAGTCTCAAAAGATTACACACTGTGTGATTGTATTCATGTGACATTCTGGAAAAGGCAAAACTGCTATGACAGCCTTCAGCTCCATCAGTGGTTCTCAGAGATTAGGGTGTGGGCGAGGACGGCTCAAGGTGAGGGGATTTTTTGGGGTGATGGATGGAACTATTCTTTGACTGGATTGTGGTGATGCTTATGTGACTCTATACATGTTTTAAAACTCAGAACTGTACATCAAAACAGGAGCTAATTTTACTGTGTATAAATTAAAAATTTTAATAGACAAAAATTTCATCTTTTATTAAGACGTAATTGACCTATAATATTGCGTTAGTTTTGAGTGTACAACATAATGATTTGATATATATGTATGTATAAAATAATTGCCCAAATAAGTTTAGTTAACATTCATCACCACACATAGTTAACAATATTTTTGATAAGATAATATTTTTTAAGTTTATTTATTTTTTTGAGAAAGGGTATGCACACGTGCGGAGGGGCAAAGGGAGAGAGAGACACAGCAGAATCTGAAGCAGGCTCCAGGTTCTGAGCTGTCTGCACAGAGCCGGAGGCAGGACTCAAACTCACAAACCGTGAGATCACGACCTGAGCTGAAGTCAGTCACTTCCGAATGAGCCATCCAGGCACCCCCAAGATGAATAATATTTTAAGATGAATAAAATCTGAAGATTTAATGTGCAGCATGGGGACTGCAGTTGGTAACACTACTGTAAAATTGAAATACTTCAAGAGAGTAGCACTTAAATGTTCTCACACACAGAGGAAAAGATAAATACATGAGGTGATGGATGCGCTAATAAACTAGATAGGCCAATCATTTCATTAGATATAATCAATCCCTCATGATTTCACTTTAAATATATTTTTATTTATAAATTATAGCTCAATAAAGCTAAAAAATAAATAACAGTGTAAACATATTATTAATATGGAGGTATATACCAGAATAAATAGCTATGTGTTGAAAATAGTGATCTGTAAGGAGTAGGTATTGAGCAGCTAGAAGATATCCAGAGTGCAATGTTGCTTATGTTGAAAGTCTCCTAGTAGTATTTGAATTTTTAAAGTCCTGTACATGATTTAATTTCTCTTTAAAAGAGAAAAATCACAACCGAAATAACAAAAATTTCTTTTATTCCCCCCAAAACATTGGTAATGTCATAGTTAGTACAATTTTTTTTCTGAAAAGCTCAAAGTGATATCAATGCAAATGTGAGCCATTCAATGACCTGAAGATAGAAATGCTTTTTTTTTTTTTGCCTAAGGAAAAAGTGGGAGTTGAAGAGATTAAGACCCTTATTTGTGTTACATTTTAGGTGTTTGTTTAAAATAATTAACAAAGGTCAAATACTAGTACACAAAGAATGCTTGTTATAAAAAGAGAGTGTTGGATCTGAAAGAGTTACAAACAATTTCTTCTATTGCAAGTCCCTAATAATTTCTGAAATGGAGCTTCCATTTAAGGGATCAGTGGTTAGAGGCAGCCTGGTATGAACCGTTTACACAAATCTAAGAGAGTTCATGTACACAAGTCCACAGGAAACACACACAATGAAGTCTTTGAGAATTAGAAGACAAACATTAGCTTTTAATGTCTGGTTCTGACATTTGCTCAATATAAAAGGAGTGAGTCTTCAGGGGAAATGGTTCTCCAATTGTGCCAACTTTCAATTACTTTCAACAACCAATTACATGATCTATTTCTTTAAAAGATAAAGTTTTGACCTGACCTTCTAGGCTGAATCAGAAGAACAGACCTTTTCTGCCAATAGGTAGGTATTTTTCATCTTAGAAATGAAATGGAATGCTGTATTACTCCTGACCTCTTTTCCCATTACAAACCAGGCCATCTGCTGAAACGCTTATTTTCCCTCGCTTTTAATTCTTTTTTAAATATTCTTTTTCTCTTGTAAGGAACATTACCACTTTAAATCCTTACTGATCCTATCCTAAGGCAAAACTGATACTTTGGCGAACCTGTTTAGAAGATGGAGAATTATTTTCATAACAAGTGTTTTTGACTTCCTATTACCAAGATTTTTTGCAAGGAGTGGATATTGTGTGTAAATTAAGCCACTTTAGTTAACAGGTAAACTACCCTCCCCCAAAACCTGATGAAAAGAGGCTGTGTATAATTTAATTTTATTTAAAATTTTTAAATTTATTCATTTTTGAGAGACAGAGCATAAATAGGGGAGGGGCAGAGAGAGAGGGAGGCACAGAATCTGAAGCAGCTCCGGGCTCTGAGCTGTCCGCCCAGAGCCCGACAGGAGCTCTAACCCACCACCTATGAGATCATGACCTGAGCTGAAGTCAGACACTTAACCCAGGTTTCCCTGCTGTCTTTAATTTAGCATTAAGTCTAACTTCTCTTCTTTAACTTGTTTTACAACCAAAGATTAAAGCAATTTCCTCAAGCTTGTTGGTTTTTAAAAGAAGAAATTTTAACAAATGAATTACCCTACTGTGTCACGTCCCGCCCCGGCCAGCAGGGCAGAAAATCCTCGCGGGTTCTTGATCCTGAGAGAGGGAGAGAAAGGGCAGGAAGGGGGAGCACAGAGAGTAAGGACACAACACACGGTATCTGATCAAGCCTCTTCCCTTATTCAGAAAACACTGTCTCTTATAAAGGTTTTCAGGCGGGAGAACAAGGCAGCTGACCTAGGTCGGTTGCTAGGAAACAGGGTCAAAGCTAGGGTACAGAAGGAACAAACTCAAGTTTTTAGCACAGCACGTGAAGGGCCGATACCACCCTGCCGGTAGGCGATTGATCTTTGTTTTTCTGGCTTCTCCTGGCAGGGAGAGGCGCTCCCCTGCCTCTTTTGACAACTCCCCTCAAGGAGTGACATTACTGGCTAGTAAATGGCCGAGCAGCTGAGTCTTTGCAGCTCCCCACACTACTGCATTTAGAAAGTCACTTGAAAACGGAGTTAATTGTTCTTGTCTCGATGCTTCTAGATCTAATGTTTTGATTTTCCTCTACATTCTCCACTGAGATCAGCTTCCTTGGCTGCTTCCAATCCATCCTCTACTATACAGGTCCCGCACACTCCAGACACACACTTTCTATATGTCACCTGATTGTAGCCTTAAGCTGACATAATATTGTGGCTTTTTTGTCCTTCCATTTTTTGGTTCTTTATAATAGTTATATATTTACTACCCACATTTTATTACCAGACATAGCACAACATTTTGACCAACACAATTTTGGGTACAATCACAAATGCAAATAACTTAGAAGACAGTGATTAGGGCCCATTCTCATTAGAAGAAAAGTTTGCTGCCTCAGTATCTGAAGACGCTCAAAGCAATACTGAAGATGGGTCTCCGGGTCTAAGACATTTTTTTACCTCACGGCTCTGAGGAAGAGAAGGGAGCAGACAGACTCTGACAGTGAAGTAGAGTACTTCTTCGGAAACTGAAATGGGAGGAAAGGTGAATTCTGCATAGATTTCTAGAGAAGTTGAGTCAGAAGTTACAGTTCTTTCTCTTAGATAAAAGTGGTTTAATCTGAACCTTGGAGGAAGGGGCCATTGCAGTTTTCAAACGGAGCTACCGGGGAGCATTTATCTTGGCTACCCTTCCAACATTTGTCAGCGCCTGCACACTTCCATCCTGCTCAGCCATCTTCTTCCACCTTCACCTTTATCTTTCATCCTAGTCCTTCTTATCACCTTCTGGTGATTTCTTTTTTTAAAAATATGCATATATTTTTAAGTTTATTAAAAATTGTATTTATTTATTCTGAGAGGGGAAGGGCAGAGAGAGAGGAGGGAGAGAATCCCAAGCAGGCTTTGCACTGTCAGCACAGAGCCCGATGCAGGGCTCAAACGCATAAACCAGAAGATCATGACCTGAGCTGAAATCAAGGGTCAGATGTTTAGCTCACTGATCCACCCAGGTGCCCCAAGCTTCTCATGATCTCTCAATGTTATTCCCTCAAAGTGCCTTTCTTCAACTGGCCCAAGATACTTAAAAAGTGATTTTTTAAATTTAGATGCTAAGAATTCTTATGCCAAATCCCTGTGTTTCCAAATCAAATTTTGGTCAGTATGGTATTATATAAAATTGAGGTCATTTCCAGAATTCAACATTTATGTTAACTTCCAAGCTGATTAAAGAATACCTGGCTGTTCCTGGCAGAAGCACTCAATATATATACTACTGGAATAAATGACATAACAAATGGAAAATTATCGGTACAATTTTGTGAAAGATATATGGATATAAGCAACTTATGGGGCCCCTGGACGGCTCAGTCAGTTGGGCGTCTGGCTTCAGCTCAGGCCGTAATCTGGCAGTCTGTGAATTCAAGCTCCGAGTTGGGCCCTGTGCCGACAGCTCGGAGACTGGAGCCTGCTTTCGAGTCTGTGTCTCCCTCTCTCTCTCTCTGTCCCTTCCCCCCTTGCACTCTCAAAAATAAAATAAAATCATTAAAAAAATTTTAAAAATAACTTGTAACTTATTCCTTAGAAATATGAGTTTGGATATAGCCTGCAGTGAGTGATAGAATCCCTAATGCACTAAATGAAAGGTGTTTTTCTAAAGCATGAGACTTCTCTCAGAACGAAGACCATGGTTGTATCTTCGTGACTTGTTTATCAAACATATAAAAAAGAATAAAATTAAAGGGAAGTACTGGCCAAGGTTAATAGCAGCCTGGGAATTATGGAAGAAAATACTGAATATGATAAGAAAAAGGCATAAGAATAGACAATAAACCCAAAATGCACCAAGTTTACTTGAAGATAAAAATGGGAACCAGTAGCTTTTGAGCAGCTGAAAAACTCAGACCGCTAGGATCACTATTGTAAACTCAATGTGCAATTTGGAAAGCTATTGTCAACTCCTGGGAATCAGTGGCGAGGTAAGGGATGGAGTGTGGGACTCTGAAAGGCGTCCTCCACTTAAAGACTAGGGCTCTTCTCGCCTCACACCCCCATCCAAACACATGCACACACACATGCACACATGCATGCATACACCCAGGTGCACACGCATAGGTGCACACAGTATGAGCCGTCCAAAAAGGGAAAGGATGTACAATGTCTATATTGAGGAAAGCTGGATATACTATTCACATTTCACTGGGCAAAGGGCAGTAATGATCATGTGTCAAGTCACCTGATAGGCCTGGAGAAAAACAATTTGAACCAGAGAGACTGCACTTAACTTACTTTTTATGATTTGACTCAATTAAGAAGTTCCCTGTCATTTGACAAGAAAAGTTACCTGGAGGTTTTACCTTGTGAGTTCAATGAAAAAGAGTTCAATAAAAAATAAACATATCTGAGTCTCTCACTTGCTGATACTTGAGAAAAATCTTTGTCTCTAAGATGTCTATGTTTTTCAGACCAAACCTGAAGCAATAGTTAGGAGCCCTAAAGACATTCTAAATAAGAGGGAATAGGATATGATGGAGGAAAGAATGTTTTCATCAGAGTTTAGGAAGAAACTGGGTTAGATGTGGAAGAGGATACAGTGGAGGCACTAAGCAGCCCACAGTGGGTTCTGTGTCAGGCTTTGGAATTGTCTAGTGAGCCCACCAACTAATTGATTTAGCAAAATTTTCTTCTCTGAATCCAAATGGAAATACACTGTTTTACATTCTTGTGGTGTAAAACAGAGACAGAACAAGCTACATTTCTACAGATGTATTAATAAATATAAGTGAGATGTCTATGTAGGCATACTAAGCACCCTAGCTACATGTTCAGGCTGTAGGAAATGTAAGGAGACATTTAAAGGCTTATTAAGATCTCTCCATCTATACAGTCTACCTATTCTTTAAAATAATATTTTGATCAGTTTGGAGAATAATTTCCTTAGCCAGAAAATCTTTCTATGCCACGTTCATATTTAGCAGTGATGGGCAGATGTTGCTTAATGAGAGACTAGTCTCCCTTTGTCTTCCTTCATGGCCCCTGTCCCCACCTCTCCTCTTCCCTGCCCAGCAATCCCCTCCTTTCCCTCCACACCTCACCTCTCTCACCCTTTTTCTACCTTCTCTTTCCCTCTCATCCTCTCCCTTCCTCTCTGCTCTTCCCCCACCCCATCCATCCTGTTCTTCATCAGGAGCAGAGAAAAAAAAAGTTGAAGAAAGAAAAAAATGCATTTTCTCATTTAGATATTCACCAGTTTCCAGGGCCAAATCTAAGCACTTGTGGCCATGGAGAAAGGAACTTAATCCCCACCCTTGGAGTGCATATCCTTTAACAGGGAGGCGGACAACCAAGTAAGACAAAACATGTGTTGCATGTCATGACTGGTGTTCTGATAGGACAAGCCATTGAGGGGTGGATCCCAGAGTAGGAGCCCTTCACCTAAGCCATGGCCTCTCCATGCTCTTTCTATGAAGGCACAGGGCCATGTGATCTTATTACATTTCTTAAAAGAATCTAAGTATAAAGGATTTTAATGCGTTTGACAATTTGACAAATTGCTCCTGGCTATTGATCTTTTTTTCTTTAGACTTATGATAGTCTTTATAAAGCCGAACAAGGTGAATAAAGGATTCTTGAGTGGTATGTATGCAATTCCAAAAGCAGTGTGTGTTATTTTTTCAAAACTATGAATAAGGAATGACTTTTATTTTGCCTCACTTTAACTAATTTATTTTTTTAGCCAGGGATTTCTTGGCTTAAGTGATTATGTTGGGCCTTGGAAATAAAATAGTAGGTAAAATTGCCAATGTCCTCTCTCTTATAGGCATTTCATTAAAACAAGCACAGTTAAATCCAGTTGCCTTCAATCAATCTATCAAAACAGTGAATGGAGTTTTAGCTGGGGTTTCCCAAAAGCAGAGTCCGAGACAAAGCTCAGGATGCTGGTAGTTTAGCCCAGGACTAGGGAATGAGGGAGCAGAAAGCCTGACCCTGAGTGGCCACTAATGACTCCACAAAGACTGACATGCAGAAGCACACAATGCCTCCAAGCTCTGCCTTCCTGAAAGCAGGGAGTCCCCATGGACCACTGGGAGTGTGCGAGGGCTGCTCCCTGGGAATGAACTCTCCTGCATACTTGCTGTGAGTTTGCATGTGGGCCACAGGAGCTCTGGCCATATCTAGGAAGGACTTGAGGTAGAATGCATGTTTGCTTGGGGGCTGACTCAGTTAAATCTTTGAGCAAAGGGCACTGTCCACTGCGGTGGATTGAAGCAGAAGAGCAGGGTTGAGGGGCTGTGACAGAGGACCAGGGGCACCAACTACGAAGGGCACTGTAAGACTGCCCTTCTTTGATGCTGAACAAAAGCATCTGAATTCAGGTCTCCAAGAGAGGGGAAAATCGGCAGAATATGAATCTGCTCAACTGATCTTAGAAAACTGGTCTGGGGATGAGATCCAACCCCCAAAACGTTCTCTCCATTCATCATTCCCAGCTTGGGAAATGCCTCGGCAACATCCAAATCAAATATTTTGGACCTTATGGCTTTCTTTTCTTTGTGTCTCAGCCCCATGGTCCCACAGCTTCTGTTGTTTGAAAAGAAATTGACATCATGATAAAGAAAACACATAAGCACGATCTACAGATAGAAGCAAACAGTCTAGCTTTGCCAAAGGAACAAGCAGGGACTATTTTATCTATAGGAATTATGCTTTCGCTTGTATTTGAGTAGTGCACTCTAACTCTTCACTGGCACAGTATAATGCTGTTTGCTCCTGAGTAATAGTGGTGGGTTTATTTTCATCATTTCACATGTTGCCCCAGATGCTTTTTAACCAGTAACAAGTGTTTGCCACTAAGTACTGTAGATGACGATTGTATTCCATGCATCTGAGACCAAGTTCACAGATATATGATATGTTATATCAAAATATTTCATAATACTGTTGACAACTTAACAAAATGTTATGAACTGGTAAATTGAGGTGAAGGCTACTTGAGAGTCTATTATTTTTATAACTTTTCTGTAAGTTTAAGATATGTTTTCAAAATTAAATGCTAGCAAACATTACATGATACAGAGGTACATAAAAACATGTGATTGATGAAATCAGTTAGAAATAGGTAAATGAATGTGATTTAAAAATTGAATCAAGAAATACTACTGCCCAAAAGAGATAAGCAGTCTTTGCTATATAGTCTTCTGGATTTTTTTATGACTAACAAAGAGGAAAGTAATGAACTGAAATAAATATAGAACTGTCATAGATATTCAAATTATGCGACAAAGTCATTAACAAAGCTTCTACAACTATATTTCAAACATGGAGGTCAGCACATGTACGTCCTTGAGAATGAACGTCTTCTTAGACTTTGTGCCCAGGCATGTCTCATGTCTGATTCTAGATCTGGTTTTGATTCCAGATGTTGGAAAGTAAAGTTGAGACATAGAAGATTAAAAAAGAAAAAGACTCAAATCAAAGTTCTAGAAATGGAAATGACAATGTGTGCAATGAAAAATTATACTGAATGGGATTAATGGCAGGTGACATATTAAAGAAGAAAAGATGAGTTATCCTGAAGTCACAATAGAAACTACCCCAAGTTAAATAATTTGAAAGAGTAAGTATAATAATAATCTGTGAGCTGTGGGGTAACTCGAGAGCTTCAACATATATATAATTAGAGTCTGCAAAGGAAAGGAGAACAGTAAAATTATTTTAAGCATAATAGTCCAAAAAATTCAAAATTTGATGAAAATTACAAACCCTATTTGTAACTTGTGGTACAACTCTGTATGTAAGAAGCTTAAACCTAAGCATAAAAACATAAAGAAAACTACACCAAGATACGTCATAAATAAGCTGCTCATAACCAATGAGGAAGTGAAAATCTTAAAAGCAATCAGAGGGAAAAAAGACATATTATGCATAGAAAAAAGATAACAACAAATGTAGGGAACAATATAGGCAGGAATAGAATAGAAGAATGTTTTGAAAGTGCTGACATTTAAAGAAAGAAAACTGTCTCCCTAGAATCCTAAAATCTGCAAATATATATTTCAGAAATGAAGGCAGAATAAATAGTTTTCCAAACATACAAAAGCTGAAAGAATTCATTACATAGAGTCCCACATGCCAAGAAATATTAACAGAAATCCTTCAAGCAGAAGGAAAATGATACCGGATGAAAATCTGGATCTACATAAAGGAATGAAGAGCCCCAGAAATAGAATTATCAAGAACTATAAATGGCCTGAAATTTTACCCTGTTTGCAAGCTAATGTCGTGAATGTTGGCAGGAGATACAAGATTCCTGTGTCAAAGACAAAGAACTTCATTAGTAATCACATAGATAGCTGCATGAGTTCTATGTTTGTGCCAGATGACCATGCTACCCAAGTCCCATGTGCTGAAAGAATCACGTGTTCATAGAGCTGTATTTGTAGTAACCAAACACCTACAACCACGCACATTTCTATCTACAGGCAAATGGGTCAAGACATTGTGTCATATCCATACAATGGAATACTAGTGTATGAGTTCAGGATGCTATAACAGAATACTGTAGACTGGGTGGCTTAATCAACAAACATTTATTTTTCACAGTTCTGGAGGCTTTAGGGCACCAACATAGTTGGCTCCTTGGTGGACATTCAGTTCTGGGTTTATAGACAGCCATCTTCCTGCCTCCTCCTCTCAAAAGGACACTAATCTCATCATGGAGGCTCCACCCACATGGCCCGATTACCTCCCAAAAGCCCCATCTTCAAATACCATCACATTAGAACTTCAACACATGGTGCAGGAGGGGGACACATTCAGTCCATAGCAACTAGCGATCGTTAAGGCAGAAGAAACTATTGATATATGCTACAGCATAATCAAATACCAAAGTGATTACACTGAGTGAAAGAGGTAAAAACAGGACACATTTGTATTTTCTCATTTCAGTGAGACTCTAGGTCATATTTGTGGATGGAAGTGAGTCCCAGAGATGATCATTAGAGTGTGATTGTGAGGAGGACATATCTGGGGGGGTGATGAATATGCTTATAATTTTGCTAAAAATGATGAGTTCACTGGTATAAACATATATTAAAACTTGTATACCTTAATTATCAGCAGTTTATTATTATGTATAATAATTTTTTTAAAAAACTGCCTACTGATACATAATGCTAATGTTTTTGTCTAGGAAGCCCCTCCTCCGTTGCTTTCCTATCGGCACTGTGGAAGAGTGCAGGCTTTTCCTCATAGTTCTATGGCGCTTGCCAATTTGAGAGGTGAAGGGGCACCTCGTTAGGTGAAGGTTGAGGTGAAGGTTGCACCTCCTTTGCATTTATTTGACTACTAGTAAACTCACTCCTTTTCAAATACTTAAAGTATATTTTTTGAGAGAGCAAGAGAAAGAATGCATAAGTAAGAGAGGGGCAGAGAGGGAGAGACACAGACAGACAGATAATCCTAAGCAGGCTCCACATTGTTAGTGAGGAGCACAATGCGGGTCTGGAACTCATGAACCGTGAGATCATCACCTGAGCCGAAATCAGGAGTCAGAAGCTTCACCAACTGAGCCACCCAAGTGCCCCTTTCAAATATTTAAAAAAACGGTATTGTTGCTTTCACATGATGGATTTTACCTAGTACTAACTGGCTTTGGTTATTACATTTCTGGGCAGGGCGATTTCCAAAAGACGTTGAATTCTGAATTACTTGGAAATTATTTGTGTAAATTGGGGGGAAAGGGGAAAGAAGACAGACAACGAGAGATGGCACAATGTATAAATACAGCACATTGAGCAGATTTTGTCTTGGAACCATTGGGGCGTCTGGATGGCTCAGTCAGTTAAGCATCCGCCTTCACCTTAGGTCATGATCTCACAGTTTGTGGGTTCCAGCCCCACGTGGGGCTCTGTGCTGACAGCTCAAAGCCTGGAGCCTGGTTCAGATTCTATGTCTCCCTCTCTCTCTGCTCCTCCCTCGCTCATGCTTTGTCTCTCTGTCTCTCAATAATAAATAAGCACTGAGAGAGAGAGAGAGAGAGAGAGAGAGAGAGAGAGAGAGAGAGAGAGAGAGAGAGAGAGAGAGAGAGAAACTTGCCAAAGAGAAGAGGGAAAACACAAATAAAGTAATCCTTATTTTCCTATTTCTCCTCTAGTCTGGTCTATCCTCCTACCTCACTCCTATTTCATCTTCAGACCACAGAAAATACAATGCTCCATCCACGTGTACAGAGATCTCCCTTTACCTCTTCTCTGTTGCACTTTTACCAGTGCTAAGATATTTTTGCAAATCACTGAAGAAAGAACAATGACCTTTGTAACAAGTGCAGCTGGGCCCTGGCATGGAACCAGTTGGAAAACTTCCTCTCCTCAAGAGTTTTGCCAGTCATTCCTGGCAGGAGGCATCACCGTCTGCTCAACTCCCCTGGAAAGCCGCACACACAGTTTGCAGAGAAGCTATTACAGCTTTGGGAGCAGAGAAATTGTTCTGTCTCTGAAGACTACTTGCCGATCTTGGGGATTAGGACTGGGAACAACAATAGAAATGGCCCTGGAGTCCCAGAGGTTGGAGTGTGCCTTGTGAGGACACCAGGAGGTCTGTTGGGGGTTGTGCTACTGATAAAGTCCCAGACTAGGGAGCTACGTCAGGAAAAGTGAGGTGAGGAGGGAAAGAAATGAAAAATCTACTTTGGGGTTACTCACACTCCAGCCACACTTCTCTCCAATTTGGCTTTCTTTTTAGAAAAATTTTTATAATGGAACATTTCAGATACACACAAATATAGAGAAGACAGTGTTCTAAGGTAACTCGGACCAGCTGAACCAACAGCCAGTTGTGTTTTATTAAACCTAAGCTTCTCAAAATTCAGTGTACGTAACAATTAACCTGAATTAAAGAATGCAGTTTTCTACTGTGTATGCTTGAACTGGAGATTGTCTTTTTCTAACAAGTTCCTAGATGATGTGGAGTTTGCTAGCCAGTTGATCACTCTTGGAGTAGCAGAGTTCTATATCCCTACTAACTTTCACCCTTATTTACTTATTATCCAGATATGCCGCCATTTCATCCATAAATATTTCAGCAAGTATCCCTAAAATATGAGTTTACTGTAAAATGATAGTTGTGGGATGCCGGGGTGGCTCAGTTGGCTGGGCGTCTGACTTCAGCTTAAGTCATGATCTTGCAGTCCATGAGTTCGAGCCCCATGCTAAGAGCTCAGAGTCTGGTGTCTGCTTCTGATTCTATGTCTACTTCTTTGCCCCTTCTCTGTTTGTGCTCTGTCCCTTTCTGTCTCTCAAAAATAAATGTTAAAAAATTAAAATAAAAAACATCATAGTCATGGTGCCATTACTGTACTTTAAAACTTAATAATTCCTCAATAACATGAAATATTCAGTCACTGTTCAAATTTCTCTGATTGTCTTATAGTCATTTTATTTTTCTCCTTCATAGTTTGTTGGAATCAGGATTGAAAGAAGTTCTGCCCTTTGCAGTGGTTTGATTTTTCTTAGGTCTCTTAATTTATAGATGCTCTTCTCTCTTTTCTTTCCTTTTTCTCATCTCCCATTTATATTTCTCTGAAACTTTTCTTTTGAAGAAATTGCAGAATTTGTTCTGTAGGGTTTCCAACAGTCTAAATTTTGTGGATTGGGTGGTTTTCATTAACATTCAATACCCCCTTTAATCCACGGTTTTGCGTTCAAGTCTCTCTTACCCCTGGTCCACTGCAGGGCCAGAAGCAGCTGATCCTCCTTCTGACATATTTTCAGAAGGCCAGGAGCAGCCTAGTGCTACATCATGATACCTACATCACTCACCTCACTTCATCTTATCACAGAGGCATCTTGTCATCTCACATCTGCACAACAAGGAGGGTGAGGACAGTGTAATATTTTGAGAAATTGATATCATATGTAAATTTTATTGCAGTCTGTGGCTGTAATTTATTATATTTTATTATTGTTGTTAATCTCTTACTGTGCTGAATTTATAAATTAAACATTATCAGAGGTATGTCTGTATGTATGCATAGGAAAAACTACATGTAGGATTAGGTTTCAGGCATCCACTGAAGGTCTTGGGACATATCCCTGAAGTTAAGCTGGGATTACTGGATTCCATTTTACCTCCTTTTCCCTGTAAAATGATAGTCAGCCAGTAGGGTTAATTTAGGGGGTGAGGGGCTAGAGGAGGATGGAGGAAAGGTTATTTGATGTCTGATGTTTTGTAAGTAAGCAAATGTCTGATTCTCCCCCATTTTATCATGTTAATGGATATTATTGTTCAATGCCATGATTCATTCATTAATTAGGGATTATAAATGCTGATTGTCTATCATTCTTTTACCCTATTATTATTTGGCTTAGAATAATAGAAAAAAAATCTTTTCCTGTCAACTCTGCGTTCACCCTGTATGTTTTGCATAAAAAAGACAAGATAAATGCTTTGTCCTTTCTTTTTTTTTACCAGCTTTCAAAAAAGAAGTTTGATTACCTAATACTCTTTGAAGTGATTAATTAAACATTTATGTGTGTGCGTGGAGGGTGATACCATTATAAACACATAGATTTAATTATATTTGTTATATTTCACTCCATTGCAGTTATTATTCTTAGTGATGCTCAAATGTTCTCCCTTTGTCCACAGTAGCTCCTTGAGTTGACTCTAATGTTGTGCTGACAAAGAGGTTCTCAAAAAAAAAAAAGTCTATAATATGTAGCATTGTACCAATTTCTTGCGTGTGAATACTTTCAACATGGCTGATTGCAAGCTACCAATATTTTAACAACAGAGTCAGAAAATGTTGGATATTTCTCAATCAACTCTAATATTCTGGCTCCCGTCTACCACTGCTCTGGATCCCTGTTGGTATAGCCATTGATTAAGCCTTTGTGTGTGCCCTTGTTGCCCTATATGACAAAATAGTCCAGGTTTGTCTTGTACATTTCCTGCCTCAGGTCTGGAAAAGGCCTTTTCTCTAAACAGCCCTGTGTCTCTTTTGTGGGATCAGAGAATGTTGGCAATAGGGGATAAACTCTTGCTTCTAGACCCACACAGTGACTATGATTAGAAAAATGGCTTCTTTTCAAAAGATAGCCTATTTCTACTAATAATTTCCATTTCAATTCAGGACTACAGTGTTTTAGTAAACTGTTATATACTCCTCTATTCTCCCACACAGAAAATCCCAGTTCCCAGTGACCCAACAGAATTGCTCATTGGATTTATCTCACAACGGATGTTCAGTAATCTTAGGATAACAATACCAATACTTTCTCCAACACTGCGGTTCCTGAAAATATTTTAAGATTTGTGTTTTTTTTCCTGTAACTCATTTTATCTTATGACATAACACATTAGGAACATATGACCAATTTACTCTGTTGTAAAGGGGACTGAACTAATTCCTTCTATGCAGTAATGCTACCAATTTGATAAATACGTAAGTTTGTTTCAATATTGTTTCTGACTTTCAGGCATTGCTTTTTGACGATTTAATTTTGTATTCTCATTATGCAAAAATTCCAAAGTCAAATTTATAAAGCTAAGTATATTCAAAGAAGTCTATATCTATCTTTCTTCCTCCACTCTACTTCCTCTCTCCCACTACAGATGGTATTTTTAATAAAATGGTTTTGGTGTATCTTTCCATTTAAAAATATGAATATGTATATATAGTATATTCATATTCATCCCCTTCTTACATGAACTATACTATGCTCACTGTACCAGCATATCTGGGGGACAGATCCTTTGAAGAGGCTTTGCTAGATGAAACAATACATGCATAAATAATTTGCTAAATATTCTTTTCTCAATAACTGACCACCTTTAAGTGCAAAAAGCAAAGAAAGTAGAAGTCTTTTTGTTTTTTTAGTGTTTAGGTTTTTTTTATGCTTTTTATTTATTTTTGAGAGACAGAGAGAGACAGTGCTAGCAGGGGAGGGTCAGAGAGAGAGGGAGACACAGAATCTGAAGCAGGCTCCAGGCTCTGAGCTGTCAGCACAGAGCCCGATGCGGGGCTCGAACCCACGAATTGTGAGATCATGACCTGAGCTGAAGTCGGATGCTTAACTGACTGAGCCACCCAGGTGCCCCGAGAAAGTAGAACTCTCGAAGTTCAATTTCAACAATCACTGGTACTCGATTCTGAGTTTAAAGTCAGTCTCCCTGACTTCAGCAAATTCTTAGTACTGCTCTAAGAAACCTTCCCTTTGTTTTTCATGACAGTTTCATTCTCTTTTCTAGAAGCATCAAATGTTTTCAGGGGTTTTTAATATGACCTACTCTATACTAAAGATAATATATATAAAAATATAACACAAATATAAGCTTTATAGAATTTTGAAGTCAAAATGTATGTTTTGAAAATATTTTCCTTTATTACAAATGGAGAAATATAGATATTAAATAAAAGAAGACTAAAGAGTATATTACTGGCAGAGGCAAGCTTAGAATCCAGGCCTTACTGCCTGTGTTCAAGACTCTTTTGTCTACACCTGAGATTCTCAGATTAGTATGCCAAAAGACACATGATTGCATGAGAAAAACATGGTGCATCTTTGGGGAATGTGATGCTAAGAGGTGATTTGATTCCATGGTAAGTAATATAAAATATTTTTGTCTTTAAACATATAAATGGAGTAGTATGAAAAAATCACATGACATTTTTAATGATACAACATAGAACACTGTAACCTCTCCAGCTTGTAGCCTCCCATGTAGCCTCTTACATCCAGGAACTTCCAAGGCACCAGTTCATTCTCTGTCTGAGAGCACATGACGGGAAAGTTTGAGGAGCACTGTCCACCACTGTGCTACTTTCCTTTGAAGTCAATAAAGATCATTTTCATTGGTTTAGTAGTTGCATGTGTGCATCCTACCTGGGTTGGGCTACATATGTGACTGAGAAGGAGAAAGAAAATGAGGTAGCTACTGGTTTATCCTGTCCCTAGAAATCAGCGGGCCTCACTTAGATTCACACTTAGGTAAAAGATAAAGGTAAGGCCTCCTTACCCAAGACAGGCTGAGAAGTCTTAGAACATTCTCTGCTGTCTACCATGTAAAGGCTATCAAAAAATGAGGAGGAGTTGGCTGGGTAGGAGTTGCTGTAAAAAAAAAAAAAAAAAAAAGGAAACCCACAATTTCCTCACTGTATTCAGACGAATAAATAGCCCAAATTGCTGTCATATAAATATCTGAAGCTAGAACATCACATTCTAAACAAAGACTAATTATGAAGAAAAGTTGCTTATGGCCTAGCTTATGACCTAGCAACGTGGTTCAGTCTGAATGCTTTTTATTCCCTTGAGGACCCATTAGCTCATTTCTTTGGAAGAATTACAGGAATTCATCTCTAAAATCAATGCAGAAGGTGGAAATAGTTACCATGGTAAATCCCTTAAAGCAACGTATGGAATGTACATGGTTCTATGCACCCAACCCTATACAGCAATTTCTTTGCAAATCCAGAATTTTAACAAAGGCAAGAACAAAAGAAAGAGGTGAGTACAGATGTCTGGACTTTCAATCTTTTTTTTTTATAAGTTATCTATCAAATCCCTGGGAGTTAATAATAGATGAAAAGAAAATTTTAATGTTCTCTTGTTTATAGGTTCATACCTTTCTGATTCAACATTAAGTCAATCCTTAAATACCCAAACTACTGTTTAGATGGTATAAAGGGGTAAGGAGAGAGACCAATTATACAAAGTCTGTTTTGGTTGCTTGGTGCTTGTGTGTGTTTATTACATTTGTTAAATATATGATTGTAGGAATCAGATGAGATACAGGAGTTGATGCATGTACATGTGGGGACTTCATGTTACAGGTCACAGGAAACGGTGTTTATATTTTATACTATTATTTTTCCTCTGATAAAGTATCTGCATATCTCAATCATCTTAAGTTACTATAATCCAAACTGCATACCAACAAGGCAAAATGTGACAAAATCAAATTAACTGACCTGACAATGAAGCCCTAGGAGCTCATTCAGCTAAATAAGATCAAAGGTTCAGAGGATCGTCCATAATGGACAATTTTAAAGGACAAGCCTCTCTTGCATGTGACTTCCTGTTAAAAGTCGGGATGATTGTGCTTTGTGGAACAGTGGTCGTTCTGAGTTGGAAATTCGCTTAAGTCCTCATGCAACTGAGAAACAGAGTTAGTGGCTTACAAGCAGTGGTAAAGGAAAACTGACTAAGAAATGTTTGGGGATGTTTTGAATGCTTTTGGGTCTTTTGCCACCATGTGCTTTCAGTTATTTGATCACCAAATGTGCAGGCTTCCAAAATGTGTCTTTTTTTTTCCATTGAAAGATCTGCGTAAAGTATCTGTTTGACTAGACTGATTAGCCAAAAAGTCTGCAGTCTAGAAGGAGCACAGAGGAGAGAACTGTATGTAGCCACACTGAGTGGGGAATTGACAAGGCCATCTGTTATACCCCATTGTTAATATTGATTCAAAGGTCTTTGGTGAAGTAGAGATCCATTTGGGGAAATTTATGAAAACTTGAGAATTAAAAATTTTTTTTTTAATTTTGCATTTATTTATTTGTGAAACACAGAGTGAGACAGAATGCAAGAAGAGGAGGGACAGAGAAAGGAGGAGACACAGAATCTCAAGCAGGCTCCAGGCTCTGAGCCTGATGCACGGCTTCAACCCTTAACAGCGAGATCATGACCTGAGCCGAAGTCAGCCGCTCAACCGACTGAGCCACCCAGGCACCCCTGACAACCTGAGAATTTAGAGCAATGACCTAGTGACACCACACTCACTTCAGACCATGCTGACAAGCAGCCACGATGGCAAACAAATCTTGTCCAGACACAGTCGCACTGTGTAGCTGACGGAGTGGCAGCTGCCCTGTGTGCACACAGCTCTTAGGGACCGTCACCTTTTATTACTACCCTTCCTCCAAACCATGCAGCCTATCAAAGTGTTTCTCCCAACCAACATGCACGGCAGTCATCCCAAGAAAAATTATGGTAATTTATTTCAGTTTCTTATATTTGCTATAACATTTAATATCTCCTCTAAACAGGCCCTTGGAAATGGTCCATCCGGCCTCAGCACAGGGTTTGAGGCAGGATCTGGGTGTCAGTCAGAACACAATTTTGAGTCCGAGCTCTCTGCCAGGCTAATCATACCTACCTAATAGAATTGTTATAAGCATTAAATGAGACTTCCTGTACAAGTCATTTAACACAGTGCTAAATACATAAGAAGCACTCTATAAATGTTAATTAACTGTATGTATTTTTTTAAATGTTAAGAAAGGGTTTGAGGGGCACCTGGGTGGCTCAGTCGGTAAAGCACCCAACTTGGGCTCAGATCATGATCTCACTCCTTGTGAGTTTGAGCCCCACATCAGACTGTGCTGACAGCTTGGAGCCTGGAGCCTGCTTCAGATTCTGTGTCTTCTTCTCTCTTTGCCCCTCCTCCACTCATTCTCTCTCTCTCTCTCTCTCTCAAAATTAAATAAACATTAAAAAAAAAGAAGGGGGGCACCTGGGTGGCTCAGTGGGTTAAACGTCCAGCTTCAGCTCAGGTCATGATCTCGCAGTTTGTGGGTTCGAGCCCTGCTTTGGGCTCCGTGCTGACAGCTAGCTCAGAGCCTGGAGCCTGCTTCAGAGACTGTGTCTCCTTCTCTCTCTCTGACCCTCTCCTGTTTGCACTGTCTCTCACTGTCTCTCAAAAATAAATTAAAAACATTTCAAAATTTAAAAAAAAATAAAGAAGGGGATTGAAATTTAAAGATGAAATTCAAAGGGGCCTATTCATCTCAGGTGCCAAGTGTCTTTATTACTTTGAAATCAGCTCAGTATTAGAGTGATTTAAATGTAATTGTTAGTATCTGACAGGTTTTGATCTATAGAAATGCCAGTTTTATATGTTTAATGTCATTGTCTTCAAAGAAGAAGTACAGACAGCCCTTAAACCTGGAGGTTAAGAAATTTGCAGGACAAAGGGGCACCTGGGCTGCTCAGATGATAAAGCATCTGACTTGGTTTCATCTTCTCAAGTCATGATCTCACGGCTCCATGCATTCGAGCCCCTTGTCGAGCTTTGTCCTGACCGCATGGAGCCTGCGTGGGATTCTGCCTCTTCTTCTCTCCCCTCCCCTCCCCCACTCATCTGTCTCTGTCTCTCTCAAATAAATAAAATAATTTGGAAAACTTAAAAAAAAAGAATTTTGCAGGATGGCAGTTCTGTGCAGAATGCTCACTATGTCCTCCCCCTGTATCTCAGTGGCTTCTGTACCTGGCCTGAGATGGAGGTGATGACTGAGAAGCTATGTCTGCACTAGAATATAAATCCTTTAAAAGATGGGTCCCATGCCTTGCTATATTTGCTCCTGGAAATAAAGCCTCCTTAACATTAAAAGCTCAATATCATATAAAGTATAGAAATTCTCTCAGGAGAATTCTTAAGAAACTCTCAAAAAGGACAAAGGGGGAAAAAAGGACACATACTGCTCTTTACTTATGTTTTGTTTTGCCTTTATATGTCCCTGTGGTTTTCCTAAGCAGGAATGATCAGGTCACCACCTATGTTGGAAAACAACTTTATTTTCAACGTATTGGTCAAGGCAGCTTATGTACTAAAACTCTTTCCACTGGGAAGAAAGGAAAAAGAGTGTGCTCTGTCTTCCACGCTAGCGTCAGAAGGCAAGAACTTTGGAATCCACACCAAGCATCTCATTTAGAGACTTTGGGCAAGAATCACAAAGCAATCGGACTTGTGGCAAAAGCCAAAATGAAAGTCAGTTGTTAATTCTTCTTTTGCCAATTCCAGTGGCAGGCTCTGGCCTGCAGATCTTGGGGTTTTTAAATGTCTTTCCAGCACAGAACTGCTTTCATGTTTGGATCCTTATTGCTAAATCTGGACCTCTTCTCACAGCATCCTTCTTGCATTGTATCCAGGAGCCCTTTCTGTTTGGAAGTGTTCTGAGTTTTCTCTTCATGGAAACCAACGCCCCAGTTTGCACTGATGTAAATGTCCTTCCTGCCTCCTACACTGCAGAACATGCCTTGCCAAAACACATAAAAAAGCGAATCCATTTGAGTAAGGGCCACAAAATCAAACTGTTTACGAGCCTTGGTGTTCTTGATTGAAAACTTCAGAATTCCATATTTAAGTCTTTCAATATGGAAGCCATCAAGAGACTCTCACCCAGTCACAAACAACAACAGAGGGTAACAAAATCCTACTGTTACCGATGTCTTAAAGTAGTCATGATGTCCTTATCTCCCAGATGTCTTTCTTCTTCATTCACTTGATTGTATACTAAAATTAGGAAGCCTGTGAAATTCTTTGCAGGCAGAAGATTGTTTGCTCTCTAGAAGTTGGAAGAAGAGCTTAGAGAATTGAGTTCAAGCTTAGCACTGGTGTGCGTCCATTCTCCTTCCTCAGTAAACACTGAGGCTACAAAGACAGATGAAAGACCATTCCCATCCGGAAGGATTTCTCATCCAGTTAGTGAGGAAATGTGAGAAATCAAGAATCAGGAGGCAGGCACACAAGAGTTGCCATGGGAAAACTCGGGGAGGTTACTGAAGGGTTGCAGAAGACATTTTACCTATATCCTACAAAACAGCAGGCAAAAACCATAAAGATGTAGAATAACACATTTCCAGCCTAGGATAAAGCAAGTGTGAAAACATGTGCGGTGGTTGTTTTAGTTCAGGCTGCTCTAACAAAATCCCATAAATGAGTGGCTTATAAGCCATGGACATATATTCCTCACAGTTCTGAAAGCTGGAAGTCTGAAACCAGGGTGCCATGATGGACCAGTTCTAGTTAGAACCTTCTTCTGGGTTGCAGACTGCCAACTTCTCACGGTGACCTAATGTGGTGAAAAAAGAGGTAGAGAGCTCTCTGAGGTCTCTTTTATAAGATACGAATCCAACCTAATCACTTCCCATAGGCCTCACCCCCTAATACCATCACATTGGAGGTTAAGATTTAAATACATGAATTTCGGGGAGACAAACACAAGCATTCAGTCCATAACAGCGGTAATAATGCACTGGTTCTCAAACTTGTAACCGCAAGACAAATTTTAAAAGATACTTATGTTGGAATTTCATCCTTAGAAATTCTACTTGTGTTGATACAGGTCTGAGCATTGGGACTTTTAGAAACTCCCTCAGATATCAGAATGTGCTGCTCATGTTGAGAACCACAGTTGTGTATTATCCACTATCTGGACCGTAGAGCTTGTGGAGGGTGAGTAGAGAAGAGACTGATAAAGTAGGTGGGGTTCACTGCCTGAAGCTCAGACTTAAAGTAAAGGTAATAGAGTAGTCCTCAGGGATGTTATACAGGTGGATAGCAAAATCGAATCTGTAGATTAGAACAAGACCTTTGCTTGGTGGCAGTTGAATGGATTATGGACATGACATGGTGGTGAGTGCATTATGGGTGGGGTGGGAAAAGGGATAATCCTCGGGGGGAGGGGGGTGGAAATGGGCTTCTCAGAGGGAGCCGATGCCTGGGATTCAGGAAGACTCTGTTGACAGGTGATACTAAGGAGGTGCCAGGGCTGCACACTGCAGCCTAATCGAGCAGTAACAAATGGGCACAGGAGTCCTTACCTGGGTAATTCCAGGCACACACCCACATTTCCCAAGGCTTTGGGATAGAGAAGCTTTTTCTGGCCTACTGGCTAACTGTCTTCTGTGCCTGTCTCCACTTTGCTTGTGGAGAGTAATCCTTGGGGAACTGCAACTGAGCTCAAAGCTACTCAGAGTGGTAAGCATCTTTTAATAAAGAAAATGAGGTAATTCGACAGGACTTTCATTTCTTCTTTTTTGCAAGCCAAGTCACATTTCTTTGCTTCTTCTATCCTTGCTCCTCTGAAAACACTGCAGCAATTTTTTAAAAAAGGTCTTTTGCCTGAGTTCTCTGAGATGCTCTTACTTTCTTGATGAAAATACTACCAACCTATCGGGCAGATTCACCAGTCCTAAGAAACCCCACCAGCTACTTTGGCCTCTAGGCAACTTCTCCTGTCCCACAGAAGAACTGATTTCTTCTGGTTCAGTCCTTAAACAGCTGAAGAGCTGGCAAGTGCCCTATCAGAATAATTATTGCCAGAAGAGATGTAGCAATAATTTCTGACTAATTGGCAGGGTAAGCTCTGGCTTATGTAAGGGTTACCTCTGGCAATTTGTCCTAACGCCCCTTTTGGCAGCAATGCCATGGTATTTTTAATGGTAAGAGCTTGGCCAGCATTCAGCCAATCAGCTTGTTTGTTTGGTTGGCTGCAATTAGAGTTACTGTTTCTTTCACCTTGTTTTCAGCCAGACCTGGTTCTGTAAATATGTCACTGGGGGTTTGGATGGAGCTGTGTTCTGCCTCGGTGCCTTACATCCATTATTTCAGTTCAAAAAGTCATTTTACTTTTACACAAAGAGGTCATGATGTATCTGACCTTAATCTTTGGTGTCAGTTGGACTTGGAGAAAGGAAGTCAGACATTCCAGATTTTAATGACACTTTACAATTTGCGAAGAGGATTTGAGGATTGTCAACAGGGAGAAAAGCAGCCTGGCCCTCTGGTTTGGTGGATTCATTAGGAGTCGCCTTATGTCCCTCATGCCAGTCATCACCTGGTTGTCATCAGCTGCTGGAAAAGAGGAATCATGTTTCCTGATGGAGTGTGGAAAGGGGAGAGGAGACTCCGTTTTCCAGAATTCAGTATCTCCTCTTTCTCTTTATCACCTCTGTTAGGATTTGTTCCGACGTTGCCAGTATTGACTACGGATAAAGAACAGAGAGCTTCCTTATTCACCTTTAGTAGACGGATGAGTTTTCTTAAAAATGGACTTTAAGTCAAAGGGAAAAACTAGATGTATTATGTAAGAAATGCACTTTAAAAATTACAAATACTGTTCTCTTCAGACAGAAAATTAAGTCTTCTTTCATCTTAGTTTTTTCTGAGGAACTGAGACAAAGACAATGGGGAGAACCCTTAAGGGTAGCATGAGAATTGGGGCACCTGGGTGACTCAGTCATTTAAACATCCATCTTCCGCTCAGGTCCTGATCTCACAGTTTGTGGGTTCGAGCCCAGCGTCGGGCTCTGTGCTGATAGCTCTGAGCCTGGGGCCTGCTTTGGATTCTGTGTCTCCCTCTCTCTCTGCCCCTCCCCCACTCATGCTCTGTTTCTCTCTGTCTCAATAATAAATAAACATTTAAAAAAATTGTTTAAAGAATAGCATGAGAAGACACACCCCTCTTCTAAGATCCAGGCAGGCAAAATAAAATAAAATCACTATTTATATTACTGCAGGTAATTTGGGCCACACAAACAGAAGAGTGTCTTGGATAAATTTTGAGTCAGTATGTTTAGAAGTATTTCCAATCCCAAATGTTAATAAGCAGCATATCTGCCAATCCCCACAATGCCAAATTTTTAATGTATTCTTACTATTCTGATATCATTGCAACTTTTTTCAATTAGGTAGTGATGAACTATGTAAAACCTGCTAATCTCCATTGTAACAGAAGATTTAGATATGCCTCCTGTGGCATCAGAGGCAACTCTGGGGCTTGGGGAAAGAGAGAATAATTAAGGAGCCCTGGGACCCAGCAAGAGGAAGTCTGTTACCTTAACTCTCCTCTATCTTTAACCTTGCTCAACCAGGTTAATGGACTAGTCAGCAGTACCACTCGAATTACTTGGCATAGTAAATTGATCCAAATCCTGTTGAAGTAGTCAGCATTCTCAAGTGGGAATTAAAAAGAAATCTATTTGGCATCAACCTAAATGGGTGTTTTTTCTGGCAAACATGTACAGGCAAAGTAAGCTGAAATTATAAAAGTAAATAATTCATGAGCATGCCTAATGCTTTCTCTGGAAGCAATGATTATTTTATTTTCCAAATTTTAACCCTTTAACATGCATCTCCAGAGGTAGGTTAGCTAGGAAAATCTCAAAGGAAAATTGAGCGCAGTATGCTTTTTTTCATATGCTGATTTTTTTCTTTCAACACTGAATTTTCTTTGGCCAGTGAAAAGAACTTAATCAGCAACTCTGCACAAAGTTTACTGCTTGGTGAACTACCACAAAATGAAGATACATGTGCAGGCTACCCAGATAAAGAAATAGAACATTTCCAGAACCTTAGAATTTGGAGCTTAGAGGTCCCAACTTTACAATAAAGGAAGAAAAATACAAGGTAAATAGTTTTGGAAGTAAGAAAGTAAAATCATCACTTTTCATACTGATACTATTGTATATGCAGAAGATCCAAAATTATCTACAAATAAAATGTTATAATTAGTAAGCAAGTTTAGCAAGGTCACAGAATAGAAAGTCAATATGCAGAAATGAACCATATTTCCATATCTGTATAGAAAATAATTAGAAAATAAAATTTTAGAAAGTAATACTATTTATAATAGCATAAAAACAAATATCTAAAGTAGTAGTTTTTAAGGTGTCATTCAAGGAGCCCTGGAAATTCCTAAATTCCATTCTGATGACCCTTTTTTACTCTCATTCTTTCATGAGTGAAGAGTGGAGTTTTCCAAAGGTACTTGATGTGTGACAAAACATCAAAATGAATGCAGAAGTACATTTAAGAAGCTAGCTGTTTTTTTTTTTTTTTATTACATAGGGCTTTAAAAGGACTTGCAAAAATGTAAAACAATGCCAGTCTTTTCTGTTTGGTTATACTATCTGTTAATATATGTGTGTTAAAAATTTCAATAGAGTTGTGGATTTTTATATTTTTCTTTTTAGTTTTGATAAGATTTCTTTTTTTAGTTTCAGATTTGCTTTATACATTTTATATTATAATTGTTTTAATTTCCTAGTGAAATCATTATGAAATGTCCCTCTCTAACCTTTATTACATATTTTTGTCTTTAAGAATACTTCTGCCATTATTTACAACTGCTTACTTTTTGTTAGTATTTTCTTAACTTTTTTAAATCTTCTTTTAGTATTTCTGTGTCCTAATATAGAAATGTTTCTTTTTCAAGCAATGTATGTTTTGATTTTATTTTTTTTTTGCAATCTGTCTGAAAACTTTGACTTCTAATTTGAATGCTTAGTCCATTTACATTTAATGTAATTACTATTATATTTGCATTTATAGCCATAAACTAGTTATTTTTTCAGCTTCCTCTACATTTTTTCTCTAATTTCTTATTTCTATTGATTAATTGATTTCTTATTACCCCATTTTCCCTTATAAGTATTACCTCTTTCTGGGGTGCCTGGGTGGCTCAGTAGGTTGAGTGTCCAACTTCAGCTCGGGTCCTAATCGCACAGTTCATGGGTTCAAGCCCCATGTCAGGCTCTCTGCTGACTGCTAGCTCAGGTCCTGGACCCTGCTTCTGATTCTGTGTCTCTTTCTCTCTCTGCCCCTCCCCTCTTTATGCTCTATCTCTCTCTGATTCTCAAAAATAAAGAAAGGTAAAACAATTTTTAAAAAAGTATTACCTCTTTCCTACCCCAGATATTACAACATTAATCTCTGACTTACCAGGATCTAATGCCAATTAATTCTATCCATTCTCTTACAATGTGATAATCTTACTTTCTATGGTATTTTATTACATATTTTAATTTTACATGTGTTTTAACATGTAAAACAACAAACATTGCTATTTTACTAATAATAAGTATTATATTTACTCACATCTTTACCTTTTGTTGTTATCTTGTATACCCCCTTGCATCTCCACTTCCTTCTGGGATTGTTTTCCTTATGCCTAAGTAATTCTGCTTGTATTGCTTTTAGTGTGTCTGCCAACAATGACCTCTCTGTTTTGGTTGGCTTGACATGACTTTATTTTGCTTTTATTCTTGAATAATATTGTTTTTGGTATGGAATTCTAAGTTGCCAATTATTTTCTTTCAGCATTATGAAGATACCATTTTGTTGTCATCTAGCCTCTAAGTTTCTGTGGAGAAGTCAGCTCTCAATCTTATTGTTGTTCCTATGAATGTGACAGGTCTTTGTTATCAATTTTCAAGTTTATGTTTGGCAGAACAAATATCTTTATCACCTATGAATCTGTTTTAGTTATCACTTACCTTTTTAAAAAATTTTTTAATGTTCCTATTTAATTTGAGAGAGAGAGAGAGAGAGAGAGAGCACTAAGAAGGGAGGGCTGGAGAGAGAGGGAGACCAAGAATTCAAAGCAGCTTCCAGGCTCTGAGCTGTCAGCACAGAGTCCAATGTGGGGCTCAAACTCACGAACCGTGAGATCATGACCTGAGCTGAAGTCAGATACTTAACTGACTGAGCCACCCAGGCACCTCTCCTTTTTGTGTCTTGATCAATTGATCCTGTGTTCTGGTATGCATGGTAATATTTTATGGACTGCTAGATATCATACATAAGTAATTGGAGAGATTCTGAATGGTGATTTTCCTTTAGATAGTATAATTTTGTAGTTGAGAGGTAATTTGAAAAGTGGCATATTTTGTAATAGTCTGGGATTAAGCTAACCAAATATGAATTTCATTCTGTGAAGATAGATCTATTTCCAGTTTACCTTTGCTTTTATTGAATAGTTTTACAGGAGTCCTAATAGAAAGTTTATGATGCTTACTAGTTCTGCTTCATCTCAGTGGATGTTGAACTCTATGTCTCTCTAGTATTTATGAAAGTATCTGTCACCTGTTTAGCTTCACTGTCTCTTTCTGTTTGGCTTCTGAGGTTCTTGGTTCCAGACTACTTTTTTTTTTAATGTAGTTTATTATCAAGTTAGCTAACATACAGTGTATATAGTGTGTTATTAGTTTTGGAGGTAGATTCCCATGATTCATTGTTTACATACAATACCAGTGTTCATCCCCCAAAGTGCCCTCCTCAATGCCCATCACTCATTTTCCCTTCACCCCTGTACCCTCATCAATCCTCAGTTTGTTCTTTGTTTCTAAGAGTCTCTTATGGTTTGCCTCTCTCTCTGTTTGTAACTATTTTTTTTCTTTCCCTTCCACCATGATCTTCTGTTAAGTTTTTCAACTTCCACATATGAGTGAAAACACATGATATCTCTCTTTCCTTGACTGACTGATGGAACTGGAGGGTATTATGCTAAGGTTCCAATCTACTTTTGAGTGGCAAATGCATCTAGGGTCAGAGTAATAAGAATACTTGACTCATCTTAATGCATTTCCTTTTTTCTGGGACCTTGAACACCTCAAGTCCTGGTTACTGGGTAACTCTCTTGTATCTTCAGATAAAGTGTTTCTGTTTTGTTTATCCAGATTTTCTTCTGATTCTTGGTGTGAATTTGGTTTAATATTGGCTAATCTCGAAGTAAAGTCCCCAGAGATCACCATTTTCTCTTCCATTCTTTCAATCTATTCAGTTACCAACTTACGACACTTTCCACATAATCTCTGAAAGCTGACCCTTTCCCTTCATTTTGAGTGCCACACACTTGAGTTCAGGACTTAACCTTCAACTACATGAGTTATTACCAATGGCCAGCTACTAAATATGTCTGCCTCAGTTATTTTGCATTCGCCTTAAATATCACTTCCAGGATGAGCCATAATTCCCCTAATTAAACCTATCTTGGAATTTATATAACCTATAAAATAAAAAGCCAAGTTGTATCAGAAGTGCATGGGCATTGCCATAGGTAGATGCTAGTACACAATTAAAAGTTACAAAGTTTGGGGATGGTCAAAGAATAAAAACTGAGTAAGAAAAATGCACAAAGTAAAAGATAGCGAGGGTGCTCCCAAAGGTTGGTTCAGGTTTTTCAGGTCTATCAAAGTGCCCTCTGGAAATGTGCAGTTGAGGTTGATTCTACTGATACGTGAAGATATGGGCTGGGGTGAAAAGTTCTCCTTACTCCTTTTAAATCTTATTTTCATTATTATGTGTAGATATACTCTCAGCCCCTGACTCCTAGGTATGCTGGCTCCAGCCCTGCCTTTTCGTCTGCTGCAAGTAAGAAATACAAAACATAATACCAATCAATTCTCAGTGTTTACTCTGAGACTATGTGAATCAAATGACAATTTTCCAAAGACAGCATCTCTTAGCAGGTCTGGATTTCAAGCCTGTATCTTCACATATTATTGCTCCCCTACACTCTGCAGTCTGCTTCACCAAACTACTTGCCTTTTTTTCTCATTTTCATACATTCACATGTACTGTGGATTTACACACACTGTTTCTGGGGTGCGCTTTTCCATTTTTCTCTCTAGAAAATTCCTAATTACTATTCATGAACCAGCTCAAGTGCTGCCCCTTCTAAGAAGATTGCTTGAACCATCTGTGTCTTACGTTAAAATTAGATGCTTCCCCTTCTCTGTTTTCATATTTTGCTGATTACCTCTATAGGAGCATTTATCTCTTTGTGATTATTTGTTTATTCCTGTCTTCTTGGCAAGAAAGGGAGTTGTTCAAGGGCATGTTTCAAATCATTTCTTTGCAAACCCTGACCAATATAGTCTTTAGAACAAAGGAGGAACTCAACAAAGATTCGCTAGAGGAATAAGAATTTCAATATTATCAAACCAGACAGTTCATCAACAAGTTAATTCCTTCATCTGGGCAAAGAAGAGGTATTCAGTTAATATTTGTTAAACTGACAAATCCTTTGGGGCAACAGTAGTATACTTGATTCTGAAAATGTAATTTTTTTAATAAATAGAATTGTGAAAGAGTAAACTTAAGTTTGGTTGAGAGTTTAGACGCTTAGAGTTGGAGAAAATACTTTTGGAATCATTTCTCCGGAAATTAAGCCTAAATTCTTCTTCACAAACCAAGATTAATTAAGGATAAAATCACTGGGGCATACATAATTTGAGAAAAATCGGTTAGCTATAGGCCTTAAGAAAACTATGTCAAATGTCACTATACATAATTTATCTTATATTTTTGACTAGTGAGCCATGAAACCCATATTCTGCAAATGTTTAAAAATTAAAGAGCACCACATCTATTTCATAATGCTCCCAAACTCTGTGAAACCTTCAAACTGTGCAGGCAAGGCTCAATTGCCATGGGGCTATATATGGACACTTAATCCCTAGGGATTTAAAGGAGCAAGTTTTGCTCAGTCAATAAAAAAGTCATTGGCAGAACTTCTGGGACATAGTTTATGCACATAAAAATTAGTTTCAGAGATGTATAATTGTGAATTTTTTTATTACAGAATCTGCAGGTCAAATTGTATTTTATCAGAAGATTCTGTGCATTTTTAAATCCTAGCAAATGCAAATGATTGCTTTTTCTGCTAATGAAGCTTGCAGTAGCTTCTTTCCAGATAATGAAATCAGGGCCGTTGGTCGGCTGCTTTGAATCCTTTTCAATCTTTGAATGTGCAAGAAAGTTGAAATACATATTAGACTTACTGGACCGTGCTCACACTGTATACTTGATTTTCTGTACTATGGTAATTGCTGAATTCACAGTATTTTTTGTTGATCCCATAAATGACATTGGAAAACTTATCAAACATGAATTATAATGAGAAATTTTGACATATAGGTGGTTATACGTTCCGCAAACATCTATTCAGGCACAACTCAATATAAAATAAATTGTTTTTGAAGAGATTTTGGGGCATAAGTTATTTAATATTTTTTTTATACATATAATATTATAAGCAATTATTAGCATTTGAAAACCTATATAATTCATAACATGACTGAAAAATTACACATTTATAATTAAAGGTTGTACACAAAATATAAATGATGCACTAGGAATTTAAATTAATAATACATTTTAATTTATTTATATTATTAAAAATAGATTCTTGAGAAAAATTTTAAAAATGTAGTAACAGAAATGCAAAACTTGCTGCAGATTTGTTAACAAAATTCAGGAACTATTTAAGGACTTAATTTTTTTAATGTTTATTTATTTTGAGACAGAGAGACAGAGAGCATGAGCATGCACATGTGTGCACACGCAAATGGAGAGGGGCAGAGAGAGAAGGAGAGAGAGAATCTCAAGCAGGCGCCACACTTTCAGCACAGAGCCTGACACAGAGCTCAGTCCCAGAAACTGTCAGATCATGATCTGAGCTGAAATCAAGGGTTGGACACTTAACTGACTGAGCCACCCAGGTGCCCAGGAATCTATATTTTCAGAGTGTCAATTCTTTATTGCTTCTCATTTTGTGTGAAAATTACCTGGGGATTTTTCTTGATAGCAGTCCATCTCTGCTTTATGTTTATACCAGACAGGGTTGATATTTAGGTTGATATTGTGTTCCCTAATGGAAAAGAGATAAGAAGAAATGAGTGAAGTACAATTTTTAAAAATAATTGGCATAGAAAATGATAAATAAATTCAGAAAGAGATTAATGAAGGATTATTGAAAGATAGGGTGTACCAATAGGACCAGGCGCCCAGAATGTGCAAAACCTTACTAGAAACAGAGACAGAAAGAAGGAGCTGTTTACGCAAACATTCCATGCTTATAATCCAGAAAGTACATGGCTGTCTATAGAATCTTATTATTCTCAACAACAATGTCTATATTGTGGTCAACTCCTGGCAAATCTTGATTTTAAATATATTACCCTTACCTGCTCTGCCCAGTTGCTTGATGATAAATGTCCCTATTGACTTTGCCTGTGATTTTTTTCTTCATTTCCATTTTAAGATCTTCCTACATGTTCTGCAGAAAAAAAATCTTTGAAGCACTCCCCTTTCTTAGGACTGTTTTAAAGATACAAAGCCATAATATCTCTGAGTATTAGTTTGAGTTAAGTTAACCTCTAAAAAGACAGAATCATAAAGCTGAACAACTTTCCAGCTTCTTTACCTGATGTCCCCAGTATAATAGTAACTTATGTCTGGAGGCACATATCCATAGACACAGGGGACAGGGGTGGGCAGAGTTGAACCTGTGCTACAGATAATAGTATATATGGTCATGGGGCTGAAGCTACAAGAAACTACCAGGCATTATAAAGCATGAGCAGTCAATACGAGGATTGTGGGTTTAGGTTTAGAAATTGTCAGGGATTTCTTGTCCCTGAAGCACAGTGTAACTCTATATGAAGTATTTGTCTAACCATTTCTGCTACCTCTTCCAAGAATCCCATCTTCCACATCCACTACTTCATTGCTCCTGTTCTTGAATATTGATTAGAATTCTTTTCCTGCTGCAGTTGACTGGAATTAGGTGGCAAAACAAAGTATGGATGATCAGGTTTCCACCTTAGACATACACTTCCTTACAAAAGGAGGTAAAAAAGGGTACTGGCATAGAAATTCCATTTCTCTTTGCCTGCCAGCAGTTCTGGATGGTGGCAATATCAATGTTCATACTATCTTGATAGAGATAACCTTCTGTAGTTATACAAGAGCTGCATAAAATCCTTTCTTCTCTATGGTCCCAACTGTTACCCTCTCAACTCTCTTATTTACTTTGAACTAAACACAAGACTATTAAACACATCTATATAAAAATAGAAATGTTTTCATATTTCAATCCAGAAATGAGATTTTGAATGGCCAAATCACTTGGATTTATCTGCAGTATATCCCCTTTCTTGGGATAAATAGATATTTGGACATATGTATTATATACATAGGTATATTTTTACATACTTTCTTTTCCTCTGATTCTGGCAAAATTCCTCAAAACATTGCTTTTGAGTTGTTCTTTTGATTTTATCCCCAGAGCATTTATTCAGGAGAATAAATTTGGCCATTTTCAAACTGTGAGAATATGGAATGCATAAATTTCCTGTATAAAATACATTTTTGGTGTATTTATATAACTCAAAACAGATGCATCTACAGTTTACACATAGAGACAGAGATTACTGAAGAAAAAGAGTCAGGTCTGGCTTAGAGAAGATGTTGGTATTTTTACCCTACAAAGGCTTCCAATGTGTAAAATTGGTACTAGGGGCTTGGATCCAATGGTTGGGTTCTGGGAAGATTTTTGTAAAATGGCCCAAGATGAGCATCTGACTCCAGAACATTTCAGCTTTAGGTCTACGATCTTAAGCATAACTGTTTTTATTTCTAAACTGACCCAGAGAGAACTCAAAGGTTGGTTCTGCAAGATTTTCTAAACAGTGGTCATGTGGTCTAGTCTGAAATTACACCAAGCTCAAAAGTTGAGTCTTTCTGGCAGTTGATCAAATCAACAATATGGTAATCTGAATTGGCGGCAAAATGAAAGTGAGCCTTTTAAAAATGGTTTCTGGGAGGAGCCAAAAAGGCAGAGAGGAAGGGAGCTCTGTAAACTTCGTCTGCTCCATCGATTGAACTAAGAAGGACATTACTATCATCTGCAAGAGTGGAAGGAGAAAATACGGACTCCAGACGGAAGAGAACCTCAAGGATACCTGAGTCAGTGAGTGCGAACTGGGGAGATTGAGAAACGGGCCAACCAGAGATGGGCAGGGGAGGTGGGAGCCCCAGCTCAATTCAGGGCAAGCACGCGGAGCCTGAGAGACAAAGGAAAGAGACAGAGAGACTGAAAACGCTCATAATACTGTCTCTGGGGAAGAGGTAAAGAACGCTTAACTGTGCTTGGAGAGAGAAGCTCACTCCATAGATAACTGCTGGGTAGCCAGAATCCCGAACCCGGGTGGTGCAAGGGAAAGAACAGCTTCCAGCACTGCACCATCTTGGTGAGGAGTCGACAACCGCGGCAGTGGTGGTGTCAGGGGTGCTCACTTTGACCTCGGTTTTGGGAGTGGGAGCATGCACCTCATTTCCACGGTGCATCTCGACCCCAGCATTGGCCATGCGAACCCTGAATCCCGGGTGCAAACAGGGAAAAAAGAGCCCCCACCTCTGCGTGATCCTGGCAGGGAGTTGGCGGCGGTGGAGGCTTGGGCACGCGCTGAGGCTTCAGGAGCTCCCAGCTCATTTCCAGCAGCTCCCGGCTCCTCCGGCAACAGCTGCGCACTCATTTCTCCCTCAACTTAAACTTGATCCCAGCTGGGTTTTGGGTCTGTGATGGTGCGCACGAACGTCACCTCCTGCTCCGCATCTCGTCTCAGGCAGGGGCAGCCAAAATCACTGCCTGAGCCAAGACAAACCGATTCCTTCCCCTAAGAAGCCAGCCACCAAAGCAAATACATCTCATCGGTGGTAGCATTAAAGTGCATGGACTGGAACTTTGAACCAAGGCGGGCCTGGAAAACACAACTCAGCTCAACCACAGCAAAAGGAGATTGGACTCATTAGAGTGGCCAACAGATTGTAGTCCAGTGGAGCCTGATGTGCCGCCTATCTAATCTCTGCAGACACCAAAATGGAGCCTCTGAGAGCAGCCTCTGAGACCTACCACACCAAACCACGCCTATCCACGAGGGGGAGCTGCAGTTTTCTGGGGTTTTTTGTTTTGTTTTGTTTTTTTTTAATCATTTTTTTCTTCTTTTTTTCTTTTCTTCTTTTTCCATTAGTATTTTTTATTATTATTACTTTTCTTTACTTAAATTTTTAAATATTTTTACACCTTATTTTACTTTCTCCTTTCTCCCTTTTTTTTACTTTCTTGCAATCCAGATATATTCTCCTATATCTCATCCCTACCTCTCCCCTCAACTGGTTCTACACTATTAGACTGTCTACTGTCCTTTGTTGTCTCTGACCCCCTTTATTTTTTCTTATTTTTTTCTTTTTCTTTTTTTTTCTTTTTCTTTTCTTCTTCTCTTCTTGTCATCTCTTTCCTCTCCATTCTCCTTATTTTCTTTCCCCATTTTAATGTGTTTGTTTGTTTGATTTGTCTGTGCGTTTGTGTGTTACTGTTCCCTCTGTGTTTGTCTGTCTGTTTTCCTTCTTAGGGCTACACCAAGAAACAAGCCAAAGTGTACATGACAGCGAGCCCCAAATATTGCTGAGTAGGGAAATAAAATATTCAAAGGCACAACAAGAGAAATTGAGAGACACCATTAAAAGAATATTTCCTGAAACGACAGGCGCTGGACAGTCAATAAGCCTCCTTTAACAGAGAAATATTAACAGGTGCACAGTGCACAATGAGCTTTCTAAAGGTGACAAGAGACAGAAAGCTAGCAAAAATGACAAAACGAAGGAACTCTCCCCTGAAGAACCTCCAGGAGGAAGGCACAGCCACAGAACTGCTCAAGGCAGATCTAGAAAACATACTGGATCAAGAATTGAAAAACCTTGTCATAAAATTAATCGCTGGGGTTGAGAAAAGCATCAAAGAATCAACTGAGACAATGACTAGGCACTGTGATGAGTTAAAAAAGGCTATAGATGAGGTGAATAACAAACTGGAGGCAGCCACCTCAAGGATTGACGAGGCAGAGAGAAGAATAGGTGAATTATAAGATATAGTTATAGTAAAAGAGGAAGCTGAAAAAAAGAGAGAGAAATTAATCCAGGAGCAGGAAAGGAGAATTCGAGACCTGAGTGATACAATCAAGTGGAACAACATCATTATCATAGGAATTCCTGAAGAGGAAGACAGAGAGAAAGGGCCTGAAGGGATACTGGACCAAATTATAACTGAGAATTTCCCAAATCTGGGAGAAGAAATGGACATTCAAATTCAAGAGGCACAAAGAACCCCCTTAAGACATAATTTGAATTGGCCTTCGGCATGACATATCATAGTGAAACTGGCAAAATATAAAGATAAAGAGAGAATTCTGAAAGCAGCTACGGAGAAAAGGGCCCTCACATACAAAGGGTAAACTATCAGAGTGGTTACAGACCTATCAAATGAAACTTGGCAAGCCAGGAAGGAATGGCAGGAAATCTTCAATGTGATGAACAGAAAAAAACACGCCGCCAAGAATCCTTTATCCAGCAAGCCTATCATCCAAAATAGAAGGAGAGATAAAAGTGTTCCCAAATAAACAAAAATTGAGAGAATTCATGACCACCAAACCAGCCCTCCAGGAAATCCTAAGAGGGACTCTATGAGGGGAATGTTGCAAAGAATACAAAGTGCTAGAGACACCACTATCAACATGAATTTTAGGGAGAACAAAATGACTCTAAACCCACATTTCTCAATAATAACACTGAATGTAAATGGAATGAATACTCCAACCAAACGACACAGGGTAGCAGAATGGATAAAAAAGCAAAACCCATCTATTTGTTGTATATAAGAGACTCATTCTCGACCAGAAGACACCTTCAGGTTGAAAGTAAAAGGATGGAGAAATATCTATCATGTGACTGGAAGCCAAAAGAAAGCTGGAGTAGCCATTCTTATATCAGACAAACTGGACTTTAAAGTAAAGGCAGTAACAAGAGATGAAGAAAGACATTATATAATAATTGCAGGATCTCTCCATCAGGAAGAGCTAACAATTATAAATATCTATGTGCCAAATTCGGGAGCACCCAAATACATAAAACAATTAATCACAGAAAGAAACAATCTTATTGACAAAAATGTGCTAACTGCAGGGGACTTTAATACTCCACTGACAGCAAGGGATAGATCAACCAGACAGAAAATCACTACAGAAACAATGGACTTGAATGACACATTGGAACAGATGGAACTGATAGATATATTTAGAACTCTACATCCTGAAGATAAGAAATTCACCTTCTTTTCGAGTG
>NC_043700.1:114238350-114240037 GCF_006229205.1 Suricata suricatta
ATCCATTACAACCAATCACTTAGAAATAAAAGCAATCATCAGAGATTACTATGAAAAATTATATGCCAACAAACTGGACAACACAGAAGAAATGGACAAATTCCTAAATGCACATGCACTGCCAAAATTCAAACCGGAAGAGATAGAAAGCATGAATAGGCCAATAACCAGTGAAGAAATGGAATCCGTTATCAAAAATCTCCCAATGAATAAGAAGCCAGGGCCAGATGGCTTCCCAGGGGAATTCTACCAGACATTTAAAGCAGAGCTCATACCCATTCTTCTCAAACTATTCCAAAAAATAGAAATAGAAGGAAAACTTCCAAACTCATTCTACAAAGCCAGCATCACCTTGATACCCAAACCAGACAGGGATCCAGCCAAAAAAGAGAACTACAGACCAATATCCTTAATGAATACAGATGCAAAAATACTCAACAAGATACTAGCAAATCTAATTCAACAGCACATAAAAAGAATTATCCATCATGATCAAGTGGGATTCACTCCTGGGTTTCAGGGCTGGTTCAATATTTGCAAATCCATCAATGTGATCCATCACATTAACAAACGAAGGGAAAAAAATCATATGATCCTGTCGATAGATGCAGAAAAAGCATCTGACAAAATACAGCACCCTTTCTTAATAAAAAATCCTTGAGAAAGTCAGAATAGAAGGAACTTACCTAAACATTATAAAAGCAGTTTATGAAAAGCTCATAGCCAATATCATCCTCAATGGGGAAAAAC
The DNA here is from genome assembly GCF_006229205.1 of Suricata suricatta. Lineage (NCBI taxonomy): Eukaryota > Metazoa > Chordata > Mammalia > Carnivora > Herpestidae > Suricata > Suricata suricatta. The sequence goes on from NC_043700.1 coordinate 114,239,101, forward strand.
TGAGAGCTTTCCCCCTGAGATCAGGAGCACGACAGGGGTGTCCACTCTCATCACTGCTGTTTAACATAGTACTGAAGTCCTAGCATCAGCAATCAGACAACAAAAGGAAATAAAAGGCATCAGAATTGGCAAAGAAGAAGTCAAACTTTCACTTTTCACAGATGACATGATACTCTAAATGGAAAACCCAATCGACTCCACCAGACGCCTTCTAGAACTGATTAATCAATTCAGTAAAGTTGCAGGATACAAAATCAGTTGCATTCCTATACACCAAATATGAAGCAGCTGAAAGAGAAATCAAAAAACTGATCCCATTCACGATTGCACGAAAAACTATCAAATATCTAGGAGTAAACCTAACCAAGGATGTAAAAGACCTATATGATGAATACTATATAAAACTTATGAAAGAGATTGAAGAAGACACCAAGAAATGGAAAAACATTCTTTGTTCATGGATCGGAAGAATAAACATTGTGAAAATGTCATTACTACCCAAAGCAATCTACACATTCAATGCACTCCCCATCAAAATTGCACCAGCATTCTTCTCAAAGCTAGAACAAACTATCCTCAAATTCGTATGGAACCACAAAAGACCCCGAATAGTCAAAGTTATATTGAAGAAGTAAACCAAAACAGGAGGCATCACAATCCCAGACTTTAACCTCTACTACAAAGCTGTCATCATCAAGACAGTATGGTATTGTCACAAAAACAGACACATAGACCAATGGAACAGAATAGAGAACCCAGAACTGGGCCCACAAATGTACAGCCAATTAATTTTTGACAACGCAGGAAAGAGTATCCGATGGAAAAAAGACTGCCTCTTTAGCAGGTGGTGCTGGGAGAACTGGACAGCAACATGCAGAAGAATGAAACTAGACCACTTTCTTACACCATACACAAAAGTTAACTGAAAATGGCTGAA
>NC_043700.1:114240137-114246158 GCF_006229205.1 Suricata suricatta
AAAAAGCTTCTGCAAGGTAAAGGAAACAATCAAGAAAAGTAATAAGCAACTGACAGAATGGGAAAAGATAGTTGCAAATGACATATCAGATAAAGGGCTAATATCGAAAATGTATAAGGAACTCACCAAACTTCACAATCACAAAACAAATAATCCAGTGAAGAAATGGGCAGAAGATATAAACAGACACTTCTCCAAAGAGGACATCCAGATGGCCTACAGGCACATGAAACGATGCTCAACATCACTCAGCATCAGGGAAACACAAATCAAAACCACACTGAGATACCACCTCACGCTAGTCAGAGTGGCTGAAATGAACAAATCAAGAGACTATAGATGCTGGTGAGAGTGTGGAGAGACGGGCACCCTCCTACACTGCTGGTGGGAATGTAAACTGGTGCAGTTGTTCTGGAAAACAGTGTGGAGGTTCCTCAAAAAACTATCACTAGAACTCCCCTATGACCCAGCAATAGCACTGCTAGGGATTTACCCAAGGGATACAGAAGTGCTGATGCATAGGAGCACATGTACCCCAATGTTCATAGCAGCAATATCAACAATAGCCAAAACATGGAAAGAGCCTAAATGTCCATCCCCTGATGAGTGGATCAAGAAGATGTGGTATATATACACAATGGAGTACTACATGGCAATGAGAGGGAATGAAATCTGGCCATTTGTAGCAAAGTGGATGGACCTCGAGGATGTCATGCCAAGTGAAATAAGTCAAGTGGAGAAGGACAGAAACCATATGTTTGCACTCATGGGTGTAAGAGGAGAACAGGAGAAACCTAATGGAGGACCAGAGGGAGGGGAAGAGGGAAAGAGAGTTGGGGAGAGAGAGGGACGCAAAACTTGAGAGACTATTGAATGCTGAAAACGAACTGAGAGTTGAAGGGTAAGGGGCAGGGGGGTGGAAAAGAGGTGGTGATGATGGTGGAAGGCACTTATGGGGAAGAGCACTGGGTGTTCTTTGTTAACCAATTTGACAATAAACTATTTAAAAAATAATAAAATAAAATTAAAAAATGCAGAAAAAAATTGGATAGAACATTGATTTCTTGAATATGAAAAAGCCCATTAAAATTATGTCTATGTAAAACTTAAAAAAGTGAATAAATTCTGTATGTCATGTAGAAATATGCCAAGATAATAAATTGCAGAGCAGTAAAAAAAATAAAATTAAATTAAATTAAAATGGTGTCTGGAGTCCAGAATTGATCATGCAAGCCATAGCCTCTTTCTATGGTACAGTTAGTGAAATGAGGTCTCAGTATTGGCCCATGGTTTAAGGTATCTAGGTGAATGAGTTTCTTTCCTAGAACAGGCATATGACTAGTAGTATTTACAAGCTCTCTTAACAGTATTTAGTTACTTTAAATGAAGAGGGAGCCCAGCAAACACATGGGAATGTGGACAGGGACTAGTGGTGCTAGCAACATCGGGAAGTTTTTAGGTATATGGTTGTTGTTAAGGTTAATACAATACATCAAATCATTAGTGCTTTGTCCCCAAAAACCTTTGTTCCCATCTTCATTAAATAAATGATCATATTGTGTGCCTTGATCTCTAGTGGTTTAAAAATTTAAGGTATATCTGGTCTCATTCTTTCATTCAGTAATTCGTTGAAAATGTACTTTACTGCAGGCACATATCAGTACTTCCTTAAGGTTTGGGTTTGGGTTTGTGTGTGTGTGTGTGTGTGTGTGTGTTTGTGCCTTTCCCACCACACTTCAGAAAATACCAATTTCTTTTATTAAAATCTCATCTTTTCCTACTCAAAGTCTGATAAGTTGAAGTAACCAGTTTTAAGGAGATTTAATATTTGTATCACTTACATTTTTAAGATATTTAATTCTTTTAACTATTTCAATAATAAGACCAACCAAAGGTTACAAAGGGACTAAGAAGTTCTTTATTACAAATCAACTAATATTATAGTTTATCATAAGTATATGATAAAATATATTCTTTCCGTCTAAAAGTCACAAGTATAAATTAGTAATTAAACATTTTAAATTGTTCTTACAACTCTAATATGAAAAATTCTCTTAAACACTACAAATATATCAAATGAATAATGTACAAAGATTATTTCTTACTTTAAAGCAAAAGTACTACTTCTATGGATTTAATTTTCTTCATTATTTTTAACCTTAATACTTTATCTTCCTGGGGTTAAAGCCATTTTTACCCACTAATTAAATAATTTTTTCATCCTCAAGCAATTTGTTTTTCATCCTAACCAAACTGGTGTTACCTTTTTAAAGAGTGAAGAATTTGACAAGGAAATCAGATCTACAGTACCTAACATTAGGGCAATTTTTCTTATGGTCATGAGAGACAGGTTGAAGCCCTCCAAATGTTAGATCAGATTTGGGAATGGGTACCAATAATAAATACGAAGGTTTTGGTGTAAGCAGTTGGGCAAAGTGTAGTGCCACTTCAGAACTAGGAAAGATGGAAGAAAATCAGATTTTAGGGAGAAAACATAAAGCCATGTTTTAAATATCCTTAGTTTGAGGGAGGGGTAGTGGACATTGAAATGGATTTGTTAAAAGGCCGACTATAGGGGCACCTGGGTGGCTCAGTCGGGTTAACGTCCTGCTTCGACTCAGGTTATGATCTCACTGTTCATGCATTCAAGCCCTGCTTTGTCCCACTCTGTGCTGACAGCTAACTCAGATCCTAGAGTCTTCTTCAGATTCTGTGTCTCCCTCTCTCTCTGACCCTCTCCTGCTAGCACTGTTTCTGTCTCTCAAAAATAAATAAAAAACATAAAAAAATTTTTTTTCTTAAAGGCTGACTATATGTCTCTGAGGGGAAGACTGGGTTGTAAATTTAAGTTAAAAAATCACAGGGGTAGATGTCACTTAAATCTATGGAGTGGAAGGACGAATGGCAAGGGGAGAAAATAAGAAGCCAGAAGACTGAGCACAAATGGGTGACAGTTTAGATCTCAGAGTGAAGGGAAAGCACTAGAAAAGAACAATAAGAAGGAATAAGGATGCAGGAAAAAAACATAAACAGGATGAGAGGCAGCATGAAAACCAAGAGAATGCTTCAAAAAGGAAAAATTTCAAGAAGGAAATGGAAAAACTTTACAGATGAAAACTGTAATTTACAGGTGAAAAATTTATAGATGAAACCCATATTTAAACAGAATAAAATCAAATGTAAAAGGGAGAATTTGTGGTTAGGCTTGAGGAAATTGCACATAATGAAAGAGAAAAGTCCACAAAAATATAGCAATGATTTCAGAAAAAGAAATCGATGTGGATGACAAATGGGGAGAGAATATACAGAGAGCAAAAGAGCTCAGCACATATCGACTAACAACAAAAATGTCTAAAAATATGAATAATAAAGCTTTTCTTGAAATAAAGAACAACTTGAATCTGCAGACGATTACAGAAAATTAATATAGAGCTGATGACAGAAATTTTTATCCTAGTTAAGTAATGGAACTTATTGAAATAAAGGTAGTGAAAGAAACCAGATATGGTTATTGTGAGGATAAATTAATACATGTGAGGCATGAAGATTTGTTCGTGGAAGATAAAAAGCACTCAAGATATGCTGCTGCAGCTCTGGTGTTCCTCTTTCTCTTCTTACATTTGTGTGTTATTATCGTTGTTAGCACAATTATTATTCATGAGTGAATACTGATATTGCTCAATACTGGGTCTTAGACCCTTACTGCCTTGTCAGTGTAGTCTCTCTTCTCAGACACTCTCTTCTACATGCACCCTTTCAGGTCTCCTCTGTTCACTGATGACTCCTGAAGTTACATCTCCACTTGGATGTCACAAAGCACCTCAAACTCTCAAATGCCCAAGATGTATTTAATTCTTTCTTCTTCTTCAGTGATTTTTCTGCTACCTGTCTAAGAAGCTCAATCTTCTTCCAGGATAGCTGGTCTACACGAATAGTACCACTGCTTCCCAGGTGCTGGGGTCAGGTGCTGAGGAATCATCCTTGATTTCTTCTGCTGCCTGAGTCATGACAGCTTCTACTCCTGCATCCACAGTATGTTCCTCACCCAGTAGCCAAAATGACTAATATGAAAGCAAAACTATGAAATTCTTCTGAAAAAAAATCTTCCAGTAACTTTCAGTGTCACACAGAGTAGTGGTTGATGATCCTTACTATTTCTCTGGCATCATCTCCAATGTTCTCCCACTTGGTCATTCTATAGAAGCTAGAATGGTGTCTTTTCTCCTCCTAACATACAACAAGCAGGCTCTTACATCAGGACCAGGCTGGTATGCTACTTGGAAAGCTCTGTGTACAGTTACCCACCCATTAGTTTCTGCTCAAATGTTACCGTGTACCCTGATCTCTCTGTGTTCCTCTTATTCTTTATTTTTCTTCTAAATACCTAACCACCACCTGAGGTATTACATAAGCATCATCTATTTGTCTGTTTTTATCTCTCTTGTATTCTAATTGCAACCATACGTTCTTTTTCAATCACTTGCTCTTGCCACAGGACATAGGCACATCTGCACAGGATTTTTGCTCTACCTGAAATGCGTTTCTCTACATTCCCCCTGTACTCACTCCCTGCTATTTTACCTGGTTAATTCCTTCCACTATTTTTATTTATCTTGAATGTCACTTCATCAGGGATGCCTTGCTTGATTCATAACTCTTATCAGTAGCCTTTATTTATGATTTTAAAAAATATTTCACTTACATTTTTAGAACTCATCCGTATCTATTACTGTATACTTAATAGTATATATTATTATTTTAGCATCACCCTCACTAGTTTTTGTTTAACATCAGGATATCCTCTGTGTCTAGCTCATAACCAGAACATTCAAGAACTGAAAATATTTGACAAATGAATAAGTAAAGCTTGGACCATTGTAATAACCTTTTGCTTTGCTTTTTTGGCTTGCTATCCTACCAGCAGGCTACTTTGTAGTAATTAACAATCTTCAATCTCTCTTCCTTCAAGTTTCCCTTATATTAGTTCCCAAATCAAAGGTCTTAAAACATATCTCAAATCACATCCCATTAGTGGCCTTCATTTCCTTTGAAAAGATAATGAAAATTTCCCAACTTCAAGCCCCTCTCTCCTTTCATTTTTAGTTTTACCTTCTCTGCATGGATAGATTAAATGTAAATGTTATTAGTAAAGAATTTTTTCACTACTCTGGTGACTAACGTCTGCTTAAAAGAAACAAAAATGAGGCTGGGGAATTTGATATGGTTTTACAATCTTGAGAAAGACACTCAGGTCTGAAATTGTATTGTATCGTTTCATAAAACATATCACTAATAAGATATACAGCAGTAATAGTGCACATTGCAAAGACTATTAGACTTTCTTTGTTGTTCTGTGCCCTTGTTTTTACTTGAGAGATTTTCTCTTATTTCAGTGTTTATTTTTGTTATAGCCAATGACTGGGGAGAAAATTATTTCCTTACTCTATGAATTAAACATATTTCCCTTTGCTTCATGGTTTATTTTCTGTTTCTAGGTTTTAAATCTAATGGATCTCAATTTGGTATGACCTGGTATCCTACAAGTATTTTGATTATTGGGTCATCCTAAGAAACAGGAAGCAAGCTGTTTTGTTTGCTGATGGGGTCAGAGTGAGACAATGCCTCTCCCAGTGGTGTCATCTGATGCTTAAAAATTGGGAAACCATTTGTACATTTGAAAATTGTCACTTTTCTTATTTGAAATAAGATAAAATTATTGAAAAATTTTGACCTACCATATATATTTAGAGTGTGATTATCATGTTCCTTCATATTTTTATAGAACTTTACAATGTATAAAGCATTGACATGCAAAAGCTATTTCTAGCTATCTTTTAAAGTGCCCCATCCAGCCTCTATTTTACTACTTTATAGGTAAAGACTCTGAAGCTCAGGTGGGCCAGGGCCTCCGTCCTTAGTGCCCTGTATTGTACTACAACAGCCCTCCTACAAAAAATATAATCCTGCAAATAATACTTTTAATTCTGAGTCCTTTTGTCATTTTGAAGATCTCTGTCATAA
>NC_043700.1:114246258-114269285 GCF_006229205.1 Suricata suricatta
AGGAATGTTAAGGGTGTTAGCTGGCCTTTCCTGATTGGGTGTTACAAGGCTGGTCTCTTTTGCCTTGGGCAATGTGAAACTAACTGCCTGATAGTTTCGGGGAAACTGAAACCTAGGCCTTCTAGATCAGAGGGGAAACTTAAAGCCTGTCATGGAGTCTGTTTGGTTTAGCCTTGTGTCCTTACACAAGCATATGCACAATTAAGTCCTTAAGGAGTCCTTTTAAGATGAAGATGGTAAAGTATTAGAGGAAGGCATCAGTGCTTCTCTGCTCAGCAAGGGTCCTGGTCAGTTAGTTTAGGATGAGCTAAACCTGCCTTTGCTAGCTACAAATACTGCAGTCTCATCCCAGGAATCTGAAATTGATTTCCAGTCTCATGTAGTCAACATATGCTTCTAATACAAGCATGTTAAATACAAGGCCTGTGTGCTTTTTCACTCCAAACACGCAACCATGGGAAACATGGCTGATCCTTCCTAAAACTGTTTTCTAGAGCCCAAGCACGGCCCAAGTATTTCCCTCAACACAGTACCCCAAAAAGTGATTTGAAACTAATTTTCAACCCCTGTTCCAATATATTTTGGAACAGTTCCTGCCATCTGAGAATATAAGGTTCTTTACTGGAAAGGAAAGTCTCAGGGCATGTTCTATCCATGCAGAAGACCTGTTTAAGGTAGTTGCTATTGACAAATGGAGAATCCTTGAAAGAGGAAGAGTCTTTCCTGAGCCTGAAGCTCCTATCTAAGTGTAACTGAAAATTCAAAGGTCCTAGCCTGAGTGTTCAAATTACATTTTGTAGCACTCAAAACATTGAAAGCTTCTTTTAGCCTGTGGCTGCTAAGTAAACATGTCAGCTCATCTTTGGTTTTCAAAAACATATTGAATAAAAGAGATTCAGTATAATAAAATATATCAAATACAGCAAAAATATAAATACGAGAAGTCTCTAGCCTTCTTAGATTGTTCTTAGAGGAGGTTCTGCTCCCGGATCCAACATACATGTATGTGTCTCCAGAATACAACCAGGTGAAAGGAAGTGAGTCCTTATTTTTTGAGGAACAAACAAACTTCTCTCTCCAAGTGTATGACTTTAATGTAGTGGGATTATTTTAATAATATCTTTAGTGTGGAGCATAGTTTCTGTTGGTTTATTTGAAGAGGCCACAGCCCATGGCTGGTCAGGACAGATCCTTAACTCATTTGTCTATTAGTGATTGAAAAAGACAGGATGCAAAGTTCTGTTTGAAAAGCATTATAAGTGAGCAAAAAGAACAGGCAGCCAGGAAGTAGGTGAAAATATCAGGTGAAGTGCTTTATTGATTTAGCAATTTCCCAGTCAGAGAAGACAACATATGAAGGACATAGGATTTGGGCTTTAGGATTAGTGGCACATTGATCCACAGGGTAAGAGAGAAAGGTTCCAAAATGGATGCATATTAAAAAAAAATATGAAGGCCTTATTGCATTTTTGATACTCAGGTCAGTTGGTTTCACCTGGCAACTAGAGCCCACCATATTTAGGTGTGCAATCTGTAGCAAATGTAGGTTGTTCATGGATTATTCCAAGGTATTATCACTCTTAACTCAAAATTCCACTCATCTATATGATGTATATTTAATATTCCCCCTTTTGGCAATGTGGGTGATCTCTATGTACCAGCGGTGTGATATATGCAAAAGTACAGAAGAAAGACTGAGCAGCGCAGGGAGTATTTAGGAGTGCAAAATTGAAATCAGATACCTAGGCAGGACTAGTGGAGTGACATCATAAGCTTGTTTCCTCTTTAATAAAATGGGACTAATAAAAATAATAAAAATGGGGCACCTGAGGGCCTCAGTTGGTTAAGGTCTTATTCTTGATTTCAGCTTAGGTCATGAGCTTGTGGTTCATGGGATCAAGCCCTGCATCAGGCTCTGCCCTGACAGCACGGAGCCTGCTAGGGATTCTCTCTTTCCCTCTTTCTCTGCCCCTCCCCTGCTTGTAGTCTCTCTCTCAAAATAAATAAACATTTTTTTAAATGACTTTATGATACTACTGTGGGAATGAAACACACGTTTTCTGCATGTCTTAGATAAGGTTGCCAGGTAAAATACAGAACAATGAATTAAATCTGAATTTCAGATAAACACAATTTTTTAGTATATTGGTACACAATATAAGACATATTTCCATGAAACACTTATTTATTGCTTCTCTGTATATTTATTTTTTAAATCTGACTACCCTAGCTTTAGAGGGTGAGTGGACAGAGAGTTTTCATACTCTCTGTGTGGTTAGTACAGCTTGACTTTGTGGGCAGCAGCCACAGACAGTGCTCAAGCCTAGAGAAACAATGGCAAGTTAGCTTTATGGGGCTTTTAAGATTGTAATGGTCATGGTGGCAGATATGTGGATAGGGATCTACAAGTAGAGTGAATGAGTAGAAAAACGGTGACATCTGTCTGATAACAGACATGCTATTGATTAGACACTCACTGGGAGCTCCCAAGATTGAGAGACTGGAAAAGGAATGGAGATCCATAATTAACTCAGGAGCCCAAGAGAAGAAAACATTCTGCTTATAAATTAAAAAAAAATTCCCCAGGCAGTGATGTTGCCTGAGAAAACATAGGTATATAAGACATAGGATAAACTTTACTCTGTGAAGACATGGTGAAATCAGAGTGTTGGGTGAATATGTATAGCAGAAAGGCCTAGTAACCCTGAATTCCAATATGGAACCATTAAAATGGTTAATCCATTGTTTCTCCCTGCTGAAGAGGTAAGATTTAATAATTAGTGTGCAGGCTGCTATTTTCCCCAGTGCTGTCCTCGTGAAAGGCGGTCAGCAACATGACTCCCTCCTGGGTAATGTTTGAATTTAATTACGTTCAGGGACTACACAGAATGCATCAATTCATTAACCTTGTTTACTTCAAGATACTAAATTGATGCACTTATTCAAATAGAGTGGTTTCATATACTCATTCTAGGCCTCTTACTTGCAAAAGAAAAATGTCATCTTTAGCAAGTAATTATAGCTCAATAAGCCATAACTCAGAAACCAGGTTTTATAAAAGAAGCACTGAGGAATCCATTAACAACCTATTTCAGGAGAACTCAAGGGCCTGGCTCACACATTTTGAGTTGGGTGACCAACTGTAGCCCTCAATCTATATGGTCCACACTGCCAGTCCACACCCTCAGTACCACATGCCTTAGATTTTCAGAACCGTAATTTCTACTCATGAGAAATGGATGATCAGCCTGATAGACTTCTCTAACATCAGGGGTCAAAGGAACTGTCCTCCAACAATCTCTAGAAAAAAATATGAGGTATTTTTTTCTGCATTATTTTGCATGTTGTTCTAGAAAAACCTCAGAGTGCACAAAATCTCTATCTGCATGCTCCTGTGACTACAGTCACTTTAAGTAGGTTTTCCATGTCTTCTCTCTTCCGCATCATTTTTCTGTAAGAGCACATGTTGTAATTGGCTTCCTGGACCCAGCAATAATTTTGGAACTTCTAAACCTTAGTGCTTGTTGGCTAGGCTCTTGGCTACTCTGAAGCTTAGACCTCTGGGGTTTCTTGAGAAAATTGGCTCATATCATATTCTTCTGGGTAGCTTAATTTCAAATGAACTTTGTCCCAACACTTTTCGTCCCAATAACTAAGATTATTCCAGGAGTTTACAACGGTCCTGAGAAGACTCCAACCTGTTGCATGAAAGCTGCATGGTTGAATGAGGGCTAAGGGTAGCAGGTGACTCCTGTCCAACTTCACTAACCTAGACTGTTCTTTCTCCAGCTTCTCTGTGAACTTTCTGTCCTACTTTTTCTTCCTTTAAATTGACACCTTCTCCAATCTATTGCAGTAGCTGTTGGGGCTCTACAAACAGTCAGTTCTGTACCAAGTAAACTCTTTGCAGTGAAAAAAGATGATCTGATGGCTAAATCATTAGGCATAAAATTGGGTCTCGGTACATGGGTTCCCTTTTCTTAATACCTACCTAGTCCAGAGCAGAGACAGTCTATACCTGACATTTGTGCTGCGATGCTGACCATATCTCCATTTCTGCACTCATGATGCTTTTTTATTTCTGAGAAGCTTCAGAATTTTTCTCCTCACAGTACTCAAGACATCCACCACCAAACAGAATTTCCCAGGTAGATGAAACCGGCTGTAGAACCAGAATAAAATCCTTACTACAGGACATTTGGGTGGCTCAGTCAGTTACACATCTGACTTTGGCTCAGGTCATGCCTCACAGTTCATTAGTTTGAACCCCACATAGGGCTCACTGCTGTCAGTGCTGAGCCTGCTTTGGATCCTCTGTTCCCATCTCCCAGCCCCCATCTCTCTCGGACCCCTCCCTGTCCCCAACTCACACGTGGGTGCACCCATGCTCACTCTTTCTCTCTCTCTCAAAAATAAATAAACTTTAAAAAAATCCATACTGTGGGAAAAATCATCAAGTCACTTCACTCTTTTTGGCAAGGGGTTAACATTTCCATTTTTTGTATCACACTTTTACCAGGTAAGATTGTTATTATTACTATTATAATTTTCTGACCCTTTATTCTTCATACTGACTGTATGAATTACTTGTGTACCTTTTCCTTTATAATTAGAATATTTGAATCTTACTTGATTTAAAATGGCAGGTGTGATATGACTACCATTTGAAGAAAGTTTTCCATAGAGCTTCATACATGTTAACTTCACTTTACAGAGAGATGGTTAACTATTCTTCTAATGGTGACCTGTGAATTAAGTGGCTGAATATTATATAGCTCTGAATCCTTATTTTCAAGTCCAATAGTAACAGAAACAATAAGAACACACAATAATAATAATGTCAGGTACACGCCAGATGCACCCCCTTTTTCTCTCTAGTCTGGCAGGCATTTCCAAACAGGAATGTGAGGCCCACAAAGGACCTTGACCACAACTTGGTCAAGGGCATACAACCAGGAACTGGCAGTGCTAGATTCATACTCATGAATGTCTGTGTCCAAAGCTCGTGCTTTTTCTTCTAAAATATTCTGTTGCCCTTAATTATGGAAACCTTTCTTAGGAAAACTTTGCACATTAACTTGCAAAGGAAAGGTTATTCTGATTTCAATTCTTGTCCATATAAAGAACTGTGAGGTTGGTTCATGCCTCAGTCAAATATCTTTTCCAAACCTCTGGCTGAATTAAGGCTTCTTACTTAGAGTTAATAGTATAAGAATCACTCATGTTAACATATTGGTGTTTCCTTTAGCCCTTCGCCCATGCGCCTTTCTTGATCAAGCACACAACCAGCTGCACCCTTTGAATCTGTTTCTAATGTAGAAGACTGATATTGCAGCTTTTATTTTAAAGAAAAAATAAAGGCAGGTGACATGTCTGTCATTGATTTGTCTCAAGGCATGTAACAGCGACATATCTTTGGAGAGATGAGGCATAGACCTCGGGCTATGGCATTGATTGTTACTTCCCCTGATGTCCACACCTTTTCTCGGGATTCCAGATCTGGGCCATGGTATTTCAGAACATCACAGGCATAACTATCTGTACTATTGAAAAGAATATGTTCCAACAATCTGCTCATTGCTGAAGAAAGAAATATTACATAAGAGATCACCACTTGGTTTCCTCCTTTATAAAGCAGTTTGCAAAGTATATAGCTATAGGTTTCTTTTATAAAATAAAACCTGATGCAGAAACTCCAAAACTGATAGAAATGGAAACACTGTGGCTAAAACACGGGTTGGGAAGCCCCACCAGGATCCTCCGTGGGAGAATTCCCTATTCCACTCACCTAGGGGCCTTTGGGACACCTGCCTAAGAACTCTCCAAGACACAGTGTGACAACTACTGGACAAGATTTTCTTGAGTGTCGTCTACAGCTCTGGCGTTCAAAGACTTGAGGATTTCCTTCCTACACACGTCCGTCACAGCACTGGCACAGATGGGTGTTCTTGTCCTCTCCTGCAGCCCTCAACTCTTCTCTGCCCACTGTCTCGATGGCTCCTACCATTCTGGAAGGCTGATATTAGCTTCTTCTCCACTCCCAACTCTTTGGACCATGTGAGTTCAAGGTATGCGCCTTTTCCCACCACCTCCATTTCCTTAGGCACTGCTATTACTGATTGGCTCTCAGAAACTTCTGCTGAATGGCTCTCTTGCTTCTTCTCATTGCATACTGAGGTCAGGACATTTCAAGTACTTAAATCGTTTTCAAGGAATATTTCAGTGCATTTGAGTCTCAAAGATCTAGGGAAGGTAGAAAGTGTTATATATTTGCTTCCTTGTAGAGATAGAGACACCAGCTCAAAGCAAGCCAAGGGTGAGGACTTGGAGGTGGAATGTTGGGTTCAGACTACTACTGCCTCCCAGTGGTCCTCTGGGGGATCGCAGCAATGATGCTCCAACAGAGAGAAGAGAGTTCTAATGAAAACATACAGCAGATCCAACTTAATCCAACGCAGAAGAGTGCTTATCTGCTGCTTCTTAGTAGTGGCATTGTTAGAAATGGATTGGGCATCTTCTGAGCAAATGTATTCTGGAATCTGCATTTGTATATCAGCGTTGCCAAATTATAAGCTCTGTAAAACAGGGAAAATAACTGACCCCCTCTGAGCATGTGTATCCTTTTCTGCAGTAGAGATGACACTCACCTTGCAAGTATTGGTGAGAATTCAATGGCATGGTATGCTAGATTTTCCACCAAGTGCCTGGTACATAGTTGGAGCTCAATTAAATGGTAGCTAATTTCCTTTGAATGAAAGGGACACTCGACAAACTGTGAATGAAGACATCCTGCAGCCCAAAGCAGAAAGATAATTTCATTGATGTCCACACACCACAAGAACACCCATCTGTGCCAGTGATGTGACGGACGTGTGGTAGAGGAAATATGATTAGTTTTCCCTCTTTTCAGACAAATAAGCACTCACACTGCAAACACTGTGCCATTTTAGTACAAAAATCGGAATGGTCTTGAAAATTGTAAAACAACCAATGATGTAATTTCCCCCAAAGTGTATCATATTTAATTCTCTTCTCAGAAAAAATAAGAAGGGGAAAAAGAACAGAAATAAAGGCTTGACAAGTAAAAAGAATCACATGCTTTTAACAGTACCATGTAATGGAGTTCAACCAATAAATTATTTTTCCTTTCTTTTAAGTAAATCTAGGAAAAATTATTAGAAGAATTCAGGGGTTATTTCTTGGTTTGGATACCATGTTGTGGCGACTTCCTTTCTTTTTTAAAGTTATTTCAATTTGCTTTAAGTTGTTTTCTTAGCAATTTTATCATAAGGAGGAGTCAGTGGGGGTGGGAATGCTATTTGAGGATAACCTTTCAAGAAAAATGATCCGAAATCCTCCGTAAGGATGAGCCAAAGAAAATAACATTGGAAAGGTAAGAAGCTAAAGTGGTAGGTTTTACAATCCATATTCCATGCATTAAGAACCTACTGACAAAAGCCAGCACAAATTATTCTTTCAGTGTTGATTATCATCTGAAGTTTTTTCTGTAACATTGCTTCTGGGATCACAACAACTGAGTGATCAGAGGCATGCTATCTAGAAAGGCAGGTTCGAAAGAAAGGCCATTTCCAAACATGAACTCAAATACCCCATTTCAGAAAAATATAACAGGCGAATGTTATATAAGCTCCAGGAATATTGTGTGTGTGTGTGTGTGTGTGTGTGTTCTGTAGCTAATTTGGACTACGTACATGCAGAGCTATGTTTAAGCAAAACCAGTTACCATGGTGACACAGTATCCTATCTAAATGCAGTGTGCGACATCTAACTCTGTGTGTGTGTTAACTATTTAGTTGGAAATTGGGGAGCATCTTAGAAGCCCTATAGAATGATCAAGAGGATCTCTCTAAGTTTCTTTATTTTTGTCCTGTCTCTGTCTTGGTCAGTCTCTTCTGCCTTCAGGCCAAATATTAAATTTTCTTCTCTACGTGATTATGGATGAATACTTCCTCTTTCTTCTGAACCTGACTGTGCAACTTCGAAAATAATCCAGAAAGGCAGGCTATTTCTCTTGTTCGGACAGGACAGAACTCCAACATGCTAAGTAAATCAATTCATTTTCAGAGAATTTCTTTGTTAGTTCTCATTAGAAATGATATTTTTGAAATAAATCCCTAATATTAGAGCTTGTTGAGTTCTCTAATTTTAGCCTTCTCCCTCCCACACCCAGTCACGAGTTCTTCATTTTAGAGTATGCTCTCTGGCTGGTATAGGGAAGCTGTTTTATAGAAAAAAAATGGAACACAAGTACACATTGAAATAAACAAAAATACATAAATTCCAAACTTTAAAAATTATTTAAAAAAAATTAAAATTTGATACAATCTATTTCAATATTTATAACACCAAATTATACCCATTTTTCATGATTTTGATGTTAGGCACTTATTTGTTGGATCAATGGCAGGGGGCAATTCCAGATGAAACTATGTAAGAAGACTTCAGAGGCCTAGAAAGTTCTTGACAAGAGCCAAGTCTTAATTAACCAAATCTTGTCCTCATGGTCTAAGGGAAGAAATCACATGGGCCATCAATTAAACTTAAAATCTCTAGCCAACCTTCCTATAAAGTTATTTGTAAGAACCAAATCTAAGTTGAGGTTTTTTTTTTTTTTACCTCTTCTCTTTTTTCCACATTGTAGCAGGTGTCCTAATAAATTAAGCTCCCCTTAAAAAACAGGTGCTAGATGAACAGAATAATAGAAACATTACACTTTATCAATGAACATATGAAAAAAAGTATGGCCAGACAGGCCAAGGAAGAACAGTTATCTGTCACTTCTATGTGATGGATTTAGTCTTCATTAATTGAAATAAGTGTCTGTTCTTGGTAATACACTTCACTTAATCCTGTAATAATAATAATAATAATAATAATAATAATAATAATAAAGACTCCATATGACCTTCTGAGCACTTGCAATCTAGTAGAGAAATAAGAATATAGAGTTTTGTAGCTAGTTACTAAGTGGTGAACTTCTATGACTTTAATGTCTACAGCCTTGGGAGTCCACTTATGTAAAAGGAGTAATTTGTTCTATAAGACTATAAGCTGAGAGTCTTTGAATACCATACAGAATTTATTTTTAAAGAACTCAAATTATTTAAATTAGATTGTAATAGTTCAAATTCATGTACCATGTGGATGAATCAAGCTAATCGATAGTGTGCCGGATGTGGGAAGTGTGCTGTGTGAGATCTCCTTTTTTTCTTTGTGAAAGTGATCATGAAAACTTATGATATGCTTATTTCATTTGTTTGCATAGCTAACTGGTCATTTCCAAGACGGTGGGACACTTACTTTTCTAGTAAGATTTCAGAATTATTTTATTCTAAATTTGGGAGTGACTCTAATGACAGATGGGACTATCCTTAGGAAAGTCAAACAGATTAGGACCTCTTTCTCCTGCATTGACCTCGTTAATGTACAAGCAAGCTATCATTTGGTTGAGCTCTTTAAAAAAAATCCCTCTTCATTTTTAAATTATGGGACATAATTGCTGTAAACCATGCAGACAATGCCAACGTTGATTAAGTTCCCTCCCTTTATATTCCCTTATGATGTGTGCCTCAATGGCCCTTCCCTCTCCCCCACTGAAAGGAAACCACTTACTCCACAAGAATAGTCACTTATAACAGCTTGGCTTATATCTTAAGATTTTTTTTTACATATGCAATTATATATGTAAACATACATATTTTACCTCTGTGTTATGCCAGGAGCATCTGAAGTATGCACTGGTATTGACAGTTACCTCTGGAGTCCCAAGGTGTGGGGACTGACCTTAGGAATTCCCTGAGCTTGCATGGACATAACAAGGCATAAAGAATTAGAAAGCCATAGGATGTACACACCCAATTTTGGGTAAACAAGATTAGGAAAACATGATTAGGTAAACGGGGCAAAAGCCCCCAGTATAGGACAAAGGTATAGGAATAGGAAATCTCAGGAAGAAAACATCCAAAATGAGGTAAACAAGATTATGTATTCAGGGCTGAAATGCCCCCCAACTTAGTACCATAGCAGAAAGCTGCTTTGACAGGAAGGAAGGACCAAGTTAGGTAAACGAGTAAATAGGGCGATAGATGCCAACGGGGCAAAGTTGCCCAGAGCAGAGTAATTAACAAAGAAAGGTGCCTTGTTGACCCTAAGGTAGTATGCTCTGTATTTCTTGTCCCCTAGGCCAGTTTAAGTAAACAGAGGTGGGGCTTCATGTCTGCTGTGAACAACCTTCTGCTCAGCACCAGAATCTCGTTTTCTATTGACCCAAACCCCTAACACTGCATACCTCCAAAATCTCCTTTTCCCCCCACCCATGAATTAACGTTCATAGTTTCATTGTCTCTCTCTGCATGCCCATCATGCTTGTAAGCCTTCTGATCCTAATAAAAATGAAGCAAGAACTCTTACTCGGGGCTCTTGTCTCCTCCCAGACATTAGCCTCTCATTTTTAATCTTGTTTCCCACTTTCTTGCTGGACAAGAGAGAACTCCAGACCCAGAGTCTATGACACCAAGGGTGAAGCAAAGCATTTCTTTACTTTGTATTCATACCACCTGTCAGTTCATACAGATCCCAGCTGGGATGTAATCACAAGGCTCCCATACTCTTCACTCCGGTTTACTCTTCCTCCTTCTCCACAAGCTCCTGGTCCTCCCTGTGACTCTCGTTGAAAACCTTTGTGCTCAAGTACCTAGATACAACCTGGAGAAAGAGGACAGGGTGTGCCCCTCTGGTGCTGAGCTCTAGAGTTAAAGAATCCTACAATGGTTTATAGTCTCCAGAATGAAATATCCACAAGCCAAACCAATATTTTTCTGGCTCTAAGTGATGATTTCTCCTAGCAAATGTTTTTGTGTTATGCTACAAAAATCTTTTTTTTTATTATGTCTCAACAAGGAGCACTCCCCCTTTGTAAGACACGACAAGAGCAGGGAGAGAGAGGGGAGAGGAAAAAAAGGGAGGAAGAGCCCCCGGAGTGTTATCTAGAAATATTTTGGGCCCCTCAACACACATTCATATATTTTAAAAATGGGATCATTCTATGCAGATTATTCCATGTTTTATACATATCTTTTATTTAAGAATTTATCATGGAGATAAGGTCATGCTATTTTTGATGTGTATAAACTTCAACTGTATGAATGTATCAACTATTTACTTGACAAATCTCCTATTTTGGGACAGTTAGTGTCATTTCTTTTTAGTAGCTTAAATAGTGTTGCAAAGAAAATCTTTGTATGTATAGCACACATACTTGAATAAGTGTATCTGTAGGATAAATTTCTAGAAATGGAATTGTTGGCTCAAAGTCATGCACATTTTAAATTGTTACGTGTATTGCCAAGGTGATAAATGATGCTGAGAGATTCTAGTAGTATGCTTGATGGGACATTCAGGACACTTATTCTAATTATTAATTATCAAATAAGTTTCTAAAGATGTGGTTTATTAATCTGGGAAAGAGGAGGAGATTAAACAGGGAGGTAGGAAATAAGAAAACCATCCCTAAGAAATCCTCAATTCTTAAGTATAATTTTGTTTTGCAGATAATCTTCCTGATTCTGAAAGCTCTCTTCTGTTGATCTTGATGCCATTTATTTTTAGTACTATCTCTTATTTGTCTGCCAAGTAGTCCATCAATCCATCCATCTGCCCACCCATCCAACATTAATTAAGCTTTCTGCTGGGCTGTGTATTTTACAAGCAGATATAATCACTTGGGAATAAGCTCTACTCTTAATGTTCAAGAAGCTTATTATCCTATAGAAGAACATTAATAGATGAATGAATGAATGAATGAATGAATGAATGAATGAATGAATTTTAGCTTAGATGAGTGACACAAGGAAAAATACCAGGTGCTATAAGAGCATATAATAAAGGAATCTAACTGAAGAACACTTCTTTGACAGCCATCTACTGACTTCACATTTTTAATAACTTTAGCACTTGATCCTATCCTCTGTCACCATCCTTGTTGTATTCAATACCTAATACCCTGACTCAGAGTCAGGGTACTTTCCTGTATTACATCAAACTTATTTTTTAGCAATTTATCACAGTAGCCTCATCATAAAACTCCAAAATCCGGAATGGTTTTAACACTATGTTTTCAAATTCTGATTCTGTCAGTGTGACTGCCTTATTTTCTAACCCTTAATGAACTCTTTATCCTAGTTGGAATTTCACAACTTGAATGATTATTTACAATGTAAGAGCTAACATGCAAATATCTAATATACGCTTCCCCCAAACCCTATGAAATAGTCACCCCCATTATTGCATTCAGTGAACGAAGAAACATTAGAGAGTTTAGACTTACCCGATGCCATGTAATTAACTGAGTGAGTGACTTGGAATAGTCTATTTGACCCAAAGCTGGGGCGTGTAGCCCATAAGGCATTCTATATCAAGGATCATTTCAGTTTGGGTATTTATAAAAGAAATTGATGAGGATGAAAAGGGAAGTATAGCAGATGGCAAAGTAGAGGCAATATTTTCACAGTGTAGCCTTCTGAGGTTTAACAAAAGCTCTGACAATGTTAACTGGACTTACAACCCTCTATCTTCATCTCTTGGAGTTCAAGGAGGTGAGCACTTGTGAAGACTGACAAAGCCACGTCACTGTGTCTACTGCATCTTACGCACTTCATCAAACTAACCATGGGTGATGTGGAAGCTATTGATACAGAGACCTATTAATATATGTTACCAGTGCAATGGAGATTTGTCCATTTTTATGCCAAATAAAATTTGCTACTACTTTCGCCTATGTCAAACATCTTAGAGAATAGCAGCAGAGAATTTTAATGTGCTTAATGAATCTATCACTCATTGTTACTTGTCTCATTTTGGTTTTGTTTCTATTTGATTGTGATGCATTCTTAAAAACATTTGTTTGTTTATGTCTTTTTTCATAGGGATGTAAACTCTGAAAGTAAAGACCAAAAAATATTGAATGATGCAAAATGAACAGAGCATAATGTTTTACTGCATGAAGGTGGATTAGTTCATAAGAATCTTGTTGAAACCTTGGAAGAGATAAAACTGAAAAATATATGTAACAAAAAAGAAAAAATAGAAGTCAGTGATTTCTAATTTAAAATTTAAAAAATTTCAATTTTGGCTGTTTTGTTTGTTTAGTGCCCATTCTTCTATGTTAATAAATACAAAATGTATATATACATTTCAATTTTTCAAAACTTATTTTGAGAGGGAGGGCACAAGTGGAGGAGGGGCAGAGGGAGAGGGAGAGAGAAAAACCTAAGCAGGCTCCATGCTGGCAGCACAGAGCCCGGAGTGATGCTGCATCCTGCCAACCGTGACATCATGACCTGAGTTGAAATCAAGAGTCCACCACGTGACTGACTGAGCCATCCAGGCACCCCAATAAATATATTTTTATTTAATATCTCAAAAACATTTACTTGTCTAGGCAATTTTATCATTTAAGGGTAGGATATAAACTGTGGTAAAGAAAAATAGAGAACGAGTACACATTGACTCAAAACCAATAGAAGTATATTTCTTGCTCATGTATGGAATGAGGTTGATGTTCTTGATCAGCTAACAGTTCTCTACAAAACTGCCCAGGGAAGCAGCTTCCTTCTTTTGCTCCAGCATTCTTTAGAACAATAGTTCTGACCAGTGGTTCTCCAAGTGTGGTCTCAGGATCAGTGATGCCAGCATCATCCAGCACCTGATTAGGAATGCAAATTCTCAGACCTCATCCTAGTCCTACTGAATTAGAAATCTAGGGATGAGGTCTAATAATTAGCCTTTTTAAAAGCCCTCTGGATGATTCTGCTGCATGGTAAAATCGAGAACGACTGCTCCAGGCTCATAGCCTTACTCTGTTTGCATCTAGTAGGTCAATGGCAAAAGGCAACACACCTGCTTCCGAAAAGTCTTGACCCAGAAATGTCACACTTTGGTTACTTCCTCCACATTTTTATTGCCTAGAAATAAAGCAATAATATAGTCACAGAGTCTTTCTTTAAAGCGTTATTTATATTTTTAGGGAGCACATAAGCAAGGAAAGGGCAGAGGAGGTGGGAGAGCAGATCAGAAGCAGGCTCCATGCTGGCAGCAGCAAGCCGGATGTGGGGCTAGAACTCACAAACCCTGAGATCATAACACTCAACTGAGTGAGCCACACAGGCGCCCCTCTTCTACAGAGTTTTAAATGCAAGCTCACATACTATGTAGGAGAATTGTGCTTTGGGTGGTGAGGTATTGCTGTGGTGAGATGTTCTGAAACGTGATACTGAGGGCTGCTGATTTGCGGAAGATGCGTGTGCTTTGCGGTGGCCCTAATATAATATAATAAATATAGGCGAGGTTTGGGGACAGGACAAAACTTTTCCTGCATTCTCATGATCTAGCGGGAGAGTATATTCTGTCTGCATAATGTTGTATAAAGTGACAAGTGGGAAAGATGACTCCACCATGAAGAATAATTTTAAACAATAAATAGAGCAAGAAGAGACTTGCAGCTGCGGAAGTTGAGACCAGGCCAGTTACTGTTTTGGAGGGGATGGAAGAGGAGCATGTGGAACTGAGATGAACAAGTTCAAAGGGAGCATGCCTCAAGATCATCTAGAAGCCTTCTTTAAAGCAGATTCCCTGGCCGAGGCCCCAGAGTTTCTGATTCAGTAAATGGGAGGTGGTGCAGGAGGGTTGGCGTCTCTAAGTTCTCCGGGTGAAGCTGCGGTTGCCGTCCAGGGGCACAGTTGGGAGCCTCATCCGTAGGGATTGTAAAAGGAGCCTTTTGGAGGGAACCTGGATTTGGGGAAAATCCTCCCTGCCTTGGGGCTTTTTGACAGGTGTTCCTGTGATATGCAGGCTAGAGCAGTTTTCTTTTTGTTGGCAAAGTCAGCTGTGTGCTCATGACCTGAGGGTTGGAGAATAGGGAGGGTTGGCCGCTCTCCAGAGGAAAAAAATCAACAACTTTGCACCTTTAGGGAATGTTTATTAATCCTCATTATACCAGCCATTCCCCGTGTAGTGGGATAAGGTGCTAAAGGTGTAACTCATTTCTTTAATTAGACAAACTTTTTCAGTCACAGAAGTGTTTTATTACCCTTTCTTCCTGTCTCATGCTACCCATCAGTACCACTGAACATTTTCAAGTACACAGAGATACACATACATAGATGTATAGACACACACACACACACACACACACACACACACACACACACACACACATTTTCAACCCCTTTCACCTTCAGAAGAAGATTTGGCTTCATGTAGCTACTAAGACTTCAACCTTCATTGTAGTCAAGCAAATGCAATAGAAACACGAAATTACCTTGCTTAATTTAGTTGTCCCCCACAGGATAGCTTGCCTAATAAGTACAGTTTCTTGTGCAGTTTCGGCTGACTTTGTGGATTTATTGAATCCAATTCCTCTGGCTGCTTTTCGATTTCTCTTTTCCTTGTTGATTCTGAATTAAAATTCTGTGTTAGTACTTCAGCCTGGTATTTCTGCAAACTGTGGGAGGTATGTATTTTCCTTGTGTGTTATTGTTATTATGATATTAATTATACTATGCACTCAACTGAATGTCAGCAGTGTCCCAGGAATTGTACTGAGCAAAGATTTTGACAAGGTCCCTGCTTAGGGATTATGTAAAAGCCATTCAAGTAGAATTGAATTAACATATGACTTAGGTTAGCGTGGCTGAACTTGAATATTGATAGACTCCTTGGATGAGGAGTTTGTGGGAGAGCAAAAGAAATGAATGCTAGAAATTTTAGGTTATATATTTTTTTCTGTAACATCCCATGATTGTAATAAGAACTGGGTTGCTTCTGTAGCAGAGATTTTTTTTTTGTTTATCATTTTATCTCTCAGATGTGAAATCATAGGATTCATGGACTCAGAAGGGCCCTCATGGATTCATGATGCGTGATGTCTTCATCACCTCTTTTTTTCAGACCAACTGTTCTCTGGCTTCTTCACTTTAGAATCTTTATTCTGCCTCTGTGTTACATGTGGATGAGATGTATTCTTGTATTTCATGTTTTAAAAGGTTTGAAAATTTCTCTCTTTGCCAGGGGCATTTCTCCCACCTTGTTTAAAAAAAGTTTTAATAAAGTTTATCATATGTGAGTAAAGTACATAAATGAGTGCACTGATTATAAATGCATGGGTCGGTCTATTTTTCCTCTGTGCACATCTCTGTAATACCCAGCTCAAGACACAGAATATCATTGCAACTACTGTATTGTAAATGATGGAAAATAATTGCATATGTTAAAAAAAATGAAACTTTATAAAGTAAAAAAAAATAAAAAATTTAAATTAATAAAAAAAAAAGACACAGAATATTCCCATACCACAGACTTTTCCTCACTTTTCCATCTATACTTCTCCTCCAAAGTAATCACTACTCTTACTTCTCGTGTTCTAACATCTTCAATGACATTTGCATGCTCTTGAACTTAATATAAATACCAACAAGTGGTGTATTTTGTTGTGTATTTAAAACATTTTTTAAATGTTTATTTATTTTTGAGAAAGAGCAAAAGCAGGGAAAGGACAAAGAGAGAGGAAGACACAGAACCCGAAGCAGGCTCCAGGCTCTGAGCTGTCAGTACAGAGCCCAACATAGGGCCCAAACTCATGGACTATGAGATCATGACCTGAGCCAAAGTCGGACACTTAACTGACTGAGCCACCCAGGTGCCTTGTGTTGTGTCTGGTTTCTTTTGATCACTGTAATGTCTGGGAAAATATGTGCTGCGCGTCTGTGGTTATAATCTATTTTTACTGCTGTGTAGTATTCTATTTTATGAGCACACATAATTCATTTATCTGTTTTCTTGTTATTGGGTATGCATTATTTCCAGTATGGGCTGTTATGACTAAAGCTGGTATTGGTATTTTTATATATGTATTCTGGTGGTCACATGAACTATTAATTCTTGAATTGTGAAATAAGTTCTAATTTGTAATGGCAGAATTCCAAATTATTATACTAATTTATACTCTTCCCAGCAATGTTTCCGAGTTCCATTTACTCTACGTTCTCATCATCGTTTGGTATTATAAGTTTCTGAAAATGTTAGCTATTCTTGTGAATATGTGTTAGTGTCTCATTGCTAACCTTGTTGTTGTTTTTTTAATCAATTACTGAAACTTCTAGAATAAATGAAAAATAATTCCTGAGGTTGTTTAGAAAATGTCACTTTAATCAGCTGTCAATATTTTCAAGCAATAAGAGTCATGTACACAGTAATTAACTGGGCAGTTCAGTGACAACTAGTGATAATAATAGCAAACTATTATTATCATTAGATGCTTGCTAGGTAACAAGTAATTTGCTAAAGTATTTATTTGTAGTGACTTATTTAAGGTGTCACATTTTGAATCTGACAGGACTATCATTGTTTCTAAACACTTCTTAGTTTGGGCTGGTGTTACACACTAACGAAATCCAGATGTCCTCACCGGCTCTAAATACACTTCCTTCAAACACTGAAACCCCAGTCTTTAGGGCCCAAGCATTTACTCTGAGAACAGAACCATAAACTAAACAAGATAATTTTTTTGAAACATAGCTATCAACATTTTGGTACTTTTTTTTTGATGACCATATCCTTTTGGTAAGTTATTAACTTTGTTCAAGTGCTTTCACTTAGAACTTTTTTCTGCCAAATTGTGAAA
Organism: Suricata suricatta; assembly: GCF_006229205.1. Lineage (NCBI taxonomy): Eukaryota > Metazoa > Chordata > Mammalia > Carnivora > Herpestidae > Suricata > Suricata suricatta. The sequence goes on from NC_043700.1 coordinate 114,263,957, forward strand.
GTCGAAAGATGAGGTGTTTTTCTGTTTTAATTGCTTTTGGGGAAAGGCTGTTCTTTAGTCTCCAATGGGTGTTTGGGTCTTTTCCTGCTTAACTTTTTTCTGTGTGTTTGAGTACAGGCTGATGAGTCCAGAGACATTGCAATCTTACTTTTAAAGCGTGGTGTTTGGAAATTGAGATTTCTGTGTTGGATCAGAGGCAAACAAGACTGGAAGGAAGGTGATCTCATCTCCTTTCAAACAGTTCTGCAGTCTCTTTGTTGAAGCCTCCTGACAACTTTTGATCAAAAAGACCAAGTAGGGAAAAGCAATAGAACAACGATTGAAAGCACAATGGAATGCTTTACAGTGGCTCTCAAAACATCCTTAGCAATTGTCAGAATGACTTCTATCTGTGGTTGAACCCAAATGCTGAGGCCTGAGAAGAAAGGGAAACACTGACACAGACAAGGCAATTGCTTTAGCAGTATGTGCTGGTGACACAGCGGTGTAATATAATAAGAACCAAGACAATTCAACGGAGGAAATAACAGTCTTTTCGATAAATGTGGACAACTGGGTATCCACGTGCAAAAGAATGAAGTCGAACTCTTACTTCACAACATATTCAACAATTAACTGAAAATGGATCAAAGACCTGAATGTAAGAGCTAAAAACTATAAAGCTCTTAGAATAAACATAGATGTAAATCTTTGTGACTTTGACTCATGCAATGATTTCTTAGATTTGACACAAGAAGCGCAAGCAACCAAAATAAAAATAAATTGGACTGCATCAAATAGTAAAACTTTTGAATTTCAAAGGACTCTCTACAAAAGCGAAGACAACCTGCAGAATGGGAAAAATATTTACAAATGTATATATCTATTGTATAGATCTATATTTATAAGGGACTAGTATACAGAACATATAAAAAAACCCTTCTCAGCTCAATGACTAAAATACAAAGAACCTAATTTTACAATATGGGCAAAGGATCTGAACAGACATTTTCCAAAGAAGATACACAGATGGTCAATAAGCACATGAAAGGATGATCAGCATCATTAGTTATTAGAGAACTACAAATCAAACCCACAATAAGGTACTATTTCACACCTTTTAGAATGGCTAGAATTAAAAAGCCTAACAATAGCAGTGTTGGCAAGGATGTAGGAAAGTGGGAAGCCTCTTATACATTACCGATGGGAATATAAAATGCTACAGCCACTTTTGATAGAAGAGTTCGGCGGATCCTCAAAAAGTTAATCATAGAATTTCCATGTGACCCAGCAATTTCATTCCTGTTATATACCCAAGACAACTGAGCATATATCCATACAAAACGTCTATGTGAAGTTCATAGCAGCAATATTCATAATAACCACAAATGTCAAGCAATTGATGAATGAATTTTAAAAGTGGTAGAATTATGCAATAGAATATCATCCAGTTATAAAAATGAAAAAAAATAGTGATGTATGCTACAGCATGGATGTACTCTGAAAACATGTTAAGTGAAAGAAATCATATACAAAGACCACATTATGATTCTTCTCATATATTAAATGTCCAAAATAAGCAAATCCATAGAGACAGATAATAGATTAATGGCTGACAGAGAAGAATGGGAAGTGATTGCTAATGGATACAGCATTTTTTTTGTTTTTTTTTTTTTGTTGTTGGGGATGATGGAAGTATTCTGGAATTAAATAATAGGGATGGTTGTATAACCCTGTAAATATAAGAAAACCCACTAAATTGTACACTTTATTTATTATTTTTGAAGGAGAGAGAGAGGGAGAGAGTGAGCAGGGGTGGGGCAGAGAGAGAGGGAGACCTAGAATTTGAAGCAGGCTATAGGCTCTGAATTGTCAGCACAGAGACCAGTATGGGGCTCCAACTCACCAACTGTGAGATCATGATCTGAGCCAAAGTCAGATGCTTAACCAACTGAGTCACCCAGGCACCCCTGAATTGTACACTTTAAATGTGTAAAGTATATGATAGGTGAATTTTATCTCAATTAAAATATTGTCTAAGAAAAAATAACTAATATAAATTTGTTTATTTCTTGAATATGCAAATTCTTCATATTCTTTGTAAATCTTACATTTAATATTTTAATATTATTTATTACTGTCCAGAAATATATGACTTTGGAGTGGTTCTTCAATCTTCATATGCTTTAGTTTTCTCAATATATAATAATGAGGTGGAGTGCCTGGGTGGCTCTGTTGGTTAAGCGTCTAACTCTTGGTTTCCACTCAGGTCATGATCTCATGATTTGAGCCCCGTGTCAGACTCTGCGCTAATAGCATGAAGCCTGCTTGGGATTCTCTTTCTCTTTCTCTCTGCCTCTCTGCCTTCTCTCTCTCTCTCCTTCTCTGTTTCTCTCTTTCTCTCTCAAAATAAATAAATTAAAAAAAAATAAGTCAATATGAAAATAATGGGTCAAAATTTCAATAAGAATCTACCATTTTTCAAATATTCTATATTAAAATATTATGTTTTTATAATCTTGTAAGAAATATGAAATATTTGAAGAGCAATTTGATTCATATAAATTGTTTTGCATGAAAAAATATGTAAAATTTAAAAAATTATAATGAGCAGTATGTTTAATTGACACATAGTTTTCATTTTATTTCCTTTTGTTCTTTGATGGTGAAGTAGAAAATTCAAAACACAAAATCAGTTATAAAGATTTTCTCCTGGAATATCCCTGAACAGTGTCTGTGAGGATGAATGGATAAAAAAGATGATGTGATGTGATGTGATTTGATGTGTGTGTATAATACATACATTTAAAAATATATAACAAAATAGTATTCAGCCAGGAGAAAGAAGGAAATATTGCCATTTGCAATAACATGGATGGACCTTGAAGGCACATGCTATGTGAAATAAATCAAACAGAGAAAGACAAATACTCCATGGTATCACTTATATGATAAATCTCAAAAAAACTCAAAGTCATACAAACAAAGAGTAGCAAAGTGGTTGTCACAGGCTGGGAAATGGGGGAAATAGAAAGTGGCTGGTGAAAGAATACAAACTTTCAGCTATAAATAAATAAGATCTGAGGATCTAATGTATAACATGGTGACTCCAGGTGTTAGCACTGTATCATATAATTGAAATTTGTTGAGAGAGTAAAACTTAAGTGTGGTAAGTGTACTCCCCAAAAAACAAAAACAAAAACAAAATGTTGAGTATGTGAGTTGATACATGTGTTAAGGGGATGAATACTTTCACAATGCACATGTATAGCAAATCACCATGTTATGCCCAGATTTTTAATATCGTCCCCAAAAACCAGAAACCGCCAGGGAGACCGAGTCACACATGCAAAAGCAAAGGGTTTTATTATTACTGACTTGGGCTGGCCAAGCCTAAGCTCGGGTTCACAGACTTTACCAACGTGGTGGATCCATGCTGAGAGCCCCGAACAAAGGCGGGCAGGGTTTTTATGGGTTTGGGAAGGGGGAGTTACAGGAAATTGTGACACAGGTACAGTGATCCAATTATTATTATACAATATTATTGACAGCAGGTTTAACCATTCACATTGCCTAGAGTATTTGTTACTTTTGGAGGGACCCAGTCACAACATTTAGAGTATTGACCAATTACAGAGTGGACCCAGGACCCCCACGTAGGGCATAGCTTCTATCTCTAGGCCCGCCCTTAGAAATGTTTAGAGTGTTAGCTGGCCTTTCCTGATTGGGTGTTACAAGGGTGGTCCCTCCTGCCTTGGGCAATGTGTGCCCTTCTATTGTCTAATGATTCTGAGAAACTGACACCTTGGCCTCCAAGGTCAGAGTCAGTTTGATTCAGACCTGTGTCCTTACAACCACAATGTACGTGTTTCAAACCTTACAATTTTATATGTCAGTTGTAGCTCAATAAAGCTGAGGAAAAAACCCTATTTTTGAAATGCCAAATAAATGTTTTAAATGAGAAGATTTGCTCCTGAATATTTAGCATTGAATATCACTAAATTTCATCCTTACTTTTCCTTAAGGAAAGACCTCAGTGCGAAACACTGGTTGCCTCTGTTTGCTATGGACACATTGATGGGGAGGGTAAGGTGCCAGAGGAAAGGGAAGGGGGGGTCAGGGCGAGAAGGATGGGGGTCAGTGGATAGAGGAGAGAGGAAAGGAGAGAAAAAGACCTCAAACATTTGAGCAGACATATTAAAATAAAGTGAGAGAGTCAAATGTCCCCCATCCTCTTTCTTCCAATTCCCTTCTAAATTCTAGATCAACCAGAAGTGTATTAATTATAAATATGTCCAGTGTTAAAACCAATATACTGATTTTAGTTTTATTCCTCTTTAACAATATGCTTGAAGTTTTCATTTTCTATGTGCATCTTTTAGTACACTGGGGCCTAGGTGTAAACATGGTATAACATACACTTAAGATCATTTTTTAAGACATAGAATGTTACTTGACAAGTACATTTTGGTAAAAGGTTTACTCGAGTTACATTTTTGCTTCTGTGACATACTGTTGGGCATACACATAATTTATTTGGAATCTACGTCAGAAATAAAGCCTCAGACATTTAAAGCAAAATGGGATTTGCTTTTAACCTGATTTCCAGGAATTCACTGGATGGAACTGAAACGCAAATGAAGCGAACATGAATCTAAGTGCAGGCAGGCTCCCATTTCAGATCCAGAGGATTTCTGAGGCCCAAACTTTATGTTCCAGGAGGAGAGGTTCCGGACATCCATGGGTGTGGGGGGGGGAAGGGGGCGTGTTGGATGTGCAGGTGCTGGTGCTCCAAGCAGCCGGGTGTCAGCATAAATAGCGAGCTTGCTGCAAGAAGGACAGACTTCTAGGTTTGGAGGCAAGTGAGTAGTGATTAAAACAAGATAATATCTTTCTATATTAATGATTTCCTGATTTGCAAATCAAACTGGCCTTGTGAAATTTAATTGCCGTTATTAATTACCAGTAACTTTGGAGGAAGACTTGTTATTTTCACATTTTAATAGGTTACTGCTTTGCCTGGGAAGTGAGAGTTTTGAGCTGCAAGTCTAGAACTGTTCTGTTTTGTTGCTGTAATGAGTTCCTGAGTGTGATTCATTTCCATGCAAAAGGAATGGTCCACTTATTGGAAGTTTCCTAATTTGCTTGTTAGGACACCGTCACATCTGCATTATGAGTAATCAAATATGTATCAGTATGTTTACAAGAGCATAAATTTATCAGTGTAAAACCTAATGATTCACAATAGACCCCAAATCTTCCCAGAATATACCTTTATGAAGGACATAAAAGATGTTGTTGACTTGACTTCTTTAAATACTGTGTGTGTGTGTGTGTATATATATATATA
>NC_043700.1:114269385-114277161 GCF_006229205.1 Suricata suricatta
TGATTGTACTCTCTTGTTTTCTTCTTTAATGATTCTTAAATGTACTAAAAGTTTTCCCAGACATGAAATAATGTGACTATTTCAAGTGTTGATAAAGAAGGATAATACAAGTGACAGGAGAGCTGAGAAACAGCAGGAGGGGATGTGACTGGAGCTTCAGAGCATCTTGAGACAAGGTCCACAAACCCCAGAAAACAGTGGCCCAACCCAGCAAAAATTGTTGTAAGCACGTGTTACCAAAGTGGTAAAGACAGTGACATCACTTAGGAAACGTATTTATTTTCAGCTTCACGTTTTATTTTGTTCACATAGTTTCTATCTGCTAGTCAATATTCATACTCCAGAGAATGTCATCTTAAAAACTAAACAAAATGGGGCACCTGGGTGGCTCAGTTGGTTGAGCATCTGACTTTAGCTTAGGTCATGATCTCATGAGCTCAAACCCCATGTCGGGCTCTGTGCTGACAGCTCAGAGCCTGGAGCCTGCTTTGGATTCTGTGTGTGTCTCTCTGCATGTGCTCTCTCTCTCTCTCTCTCTCAAAAATAAACTTTGGAGCACGAGGTGACTCAGTCGGTTAAACATCCGGCTTTGGCTCAGGTCATGATATTGTGGTCCATGGGTTCCAGCCCCACATCAGGCTCTGTGCTGCCAGCTCAGAGCCTGGAACCTGCTTCAGATTCTGTGTCTCCCTCTCTTTCTGCTCCTCCCTCATTCATGCTTTGTCTCTCTCTGTCTCAAAAATAAATAAAAGTTTAAAAAAATTAAAAAAATAAATAAACTTAAAAAATACACAAAATAATATGTGTTTATTGTTAAATATGAAGAAATATAATTGATTTTAAAATAACGGTGTGGGGAAGAAAAGAACTAACCTAAGAAATTTTGGAAAATAGTATTTCTAAAGCAAAAGACCAAAAGAACTGTATACACATGCTGTCTTCTCATTAGTAATTTTTTTTTCTCCTAGCAATATGGGTTAGCGATTCTGAAACTGCTTTTTGGGTATACTAGGATTGCACAAATAAGTAAAACATATTGTAGATAATTAAAACCACATTTCCTGTGGTGGAGAAAAATATTACAACTAAGGAATAAGAAAAGGCTAAAATGAACCCTGTGGTGTTGAACTGAAATTGGAGGCATCAATATTAACCCATGGCTTTTAATATATTTTTACAGATAGATACAGAAATAAATACAGACGTGTGTGTATGTGGGTGACTGGACATACACATATTTTTAATCTGTCCACTGAGTGGGTCTTGAAGAAAAGCAAGCCCAGAAGCAATGAGCATACTTAGTCTCCAGATCTTGGTTTTTAAATACCATTCTCCAATGGAAGAAACCAAGAAATAGTTGATTTCCATACTGAGTTAGGGTAAATACAATAAGATCCTAGAATAACTTTTTATACCAGAGAATAAGTGATTGAAAAAGAGTGGATTATGTTGAAAGGAATAGGAGTCACACTACAGGAGCTCCTGGTGGCCAAACCTGGAAGAAAAAAGATGAGAGTATTAACTTATAATTAATAGAATAAAATAAATGTCCACGAGCCCATATTGATATAAATAATCAGACAGATAAATGGGGGAAAAGAGGTATAACTCTTTCTTACAGAAGAACTCCAATTCATCATGTAGAAGAGATGAGAGAAAAACAATCTTTATTAGGCAAACCCCACAGTAATGATTGCAAGGAAAAATCTGTGGATGGTTGCTAAATTAGTAGGTTAAAGTTTTAGGAGACACAGGGCGTGTGCATAATTTCAAAAGGTCTTACACAATATATTTTTTAAACGCAGAGGGAAAACATGGAGAAACTTAGCAAATGTCAACTTAAAATGATTAATGTTAATATCAACAGAATTAAGATATATTAACATCGGGTATATACTATAATATAATGCAGAAGATACCACTTCTGTGATGTTCCTGCCAAAAATGCATAACCTTAATTTAATTCTGAGAATACATTAGTTAATCCCAAATTGATAAATATTCTGCCAAACCATTGACAGGTAGACTTCAAACATATCAGTCATAAAAGCTAAGACGGAGGAGCTTGGGGAAGTATAATTGGAGAACTGTGGTAGATTGGAGGAAACCAAAAAAAATAATGATAATTAAATGCAGTGTGGAATCCTGATTTGGGTCCTGGAATGGAAAAACTGGTGAAATTTCATGAAGGTCTGTACTTTAGCTAATATTATGTACCACTATTAACTTCCTGGTTTCAAAAATTGTACTCTGATTATGTAAGATACTAATATTAGGGGAAGCATGATGAAGCGTGTATGAGAAGTCTATGTAGTCTTTTTACAACATTTCTATACATTTAAAATTATTTCAAAATAAAAAAATTTAAATACAATTAAAACCATGAGAAATCCCCTCATTGAAAAATGGTAGTATGACTCTTCATGATGTTTTTTCTATGTATGTACATGTTTTAAACAATAACAACAACAACAATTATTCCATGATGGTTAAAAATACAGACTGTGGAAGAACTTGAGTTCAAATCCCAGTTCTCCTACCTACTAGCTTTGTTAGCTTGGAAAATTTTTCTTTTTTTTGCATCTGTATTTTATTGGAATAACAGGAAGAGTAATAATAGTAGCATCCTTTAAAATTTTTTTTAATGTTTTTAATTTATTTTTGAAGGTGAGAGAAACAGAGCATGAGTGTAGGAGGAGCAGAGAGAGAGAGAGAGAGAGAGAGAGAGAGAGAGAGAATCTGAAGCAGGCTCCAGGCTCTGACCTGTCAGCACAGAGCCCTTAGCAGGGCTTGAACTTACGGACTGCAAGATCATGACCTGATGCTTAACTGACTGAGGCACCCTAGAACCCCTGATAGTAGCACTCCTATGTGAGTAATTGCTGGGAGCCATTTCTGAAATAAGGCAGGTTTGCAAGGCCTCCCACTGTCAGATGGCGACTGGAGTCTGCACCCACTCAACCCCACTCAATTTCTGCTTGAGCACGAACCCCCTAGGCACCTGACTGACTGATATCAGTCAGTCTTCTTATGCTAAAAATATGTGAATTGTACCTTGTGAAAAAAATTGTTATAGACTATCACATAGTCTTCTTATGCTAAAAATATGTGAATTGTACCTTGTGAAAAAAATTGTTATAGGAGTTTCTTCTTTTGTGATTATAGGAGCAAATGTCACACCTCCTGAGAAAACCCATTTTTCTTCCCCTCAGAAAACAGGCTATTGACCCCTGCTCACAAAGACCAAACTCTTGCCTTTGCTATGCTAAAAACTTTGCCTTGTATTTGAATGCTACAGATCCCTTCCTTCCCCATATTATAAACATCTAGTCACCTATTGATAAAGGTTATGCATGAGTCTTCCACCTATCTATGTTCTGGGAAATTTTTACATACCAAAGAATTTATCAGAAATTATTGCCTAAGGCAATTGACTCTTCTGTTTTGTACCCCATACATTTTTTCAATAAATAAAGCTGACTCTTGGGTGAGGATAGAGACACCTGCCTGGCGAGCAGAAAGAAGCCGAGGTTCTCTCACTGTCTTTCGCCTACACCGTTCATCCTTCAGGGAGCCCTGGACCTGCGGGAGCTGGACTCCAGTAAGTAATTACATACATACATACATAACTACAGGTTATGTGAATTAATACATTTAAAGCACTTAACACTATGTCTAGCACATAGTTAAGTTCTCAGTAAATGTTAGCTATTGTAAAGATGGCTTCCTGTTCTGTAACCCTGGACTAGGCAAGTATTTACAGACACTAGGTATTTAATGGCATGCATGAGGTACTTAGATAGGTAAGAAATATTCCTGGCCTGAGGAAGTAAAATCCTAGGTGCAAATTCTAGAATTACACAATATAACATTAGTATGATTATCTTGCCTTTTGCCTGATGGGAAAATATTGAGTTGAACCTCTTTTGTATTATCAGTTCAGACTCTAAATTTAACTACACAACCTCAGTTGACTGGTGTTTATTTTCTTCTTTAATGACATGAGCATTATATTTAAACAATTATAGAGTAAGATTATATGGGGATGGTATAATAAGAACCAAATATGTTTGACTCCCACTGACTTCCTTTCTGAGACTTCAGGAACAACAGGGAATCAAAACAGAAACACAGAGGATAAGACTTCTGATTGCCAGCGCCGATTGCCAGAGCCATAATCCAACAAGTTTGGAAATCCTTTGCTTTTATGTGACATGCTGAATTATTTGGCCGGTGAACTAAGATTTTGACAATCTGGCCACCATTCTTGGAAGTTAGTGAACACAGAGCCAAAGCTAGAACCCTGTCCTATGGCCCTTCCCAAATCTTCAAGTAAACATTGATGCTTTGAAAGGAGGAAAAGCAGGGCACCTGGGTGGCTCAGTTGGTTAAGCGTCTGACTTCCACTTACGTCATGATCTCATAGTTTATGAGTTTGAAAACCACCCCCCCCCGGCCCCCCGTAGGGCTCTGCGCTGGCAGTGCGGAGCCTGCTTGGGATTCTCTGTCTCTCTCTCTCTCTCTCTGCCTCTCTCCTGCTCATGCTCTATTTCAAAATAAATAAATAATCATTAAAAAGAGAAAGGAGGAAAAGCAAGGTCACTTCCTCTCTGGGAAAAGAGTGACAGTCCATTCTGTGAGGATAGACAGTCCAATCTGTATGATTATTGGGGACTCTGAGACCCTCATATTTAAAGGTTTCTAAAGACTGAAACAGTAGCAATATCACGTTGCTGGCTTTTTCCCTTGTCATCCATCCCATCCATACTGTTCAGGCTAAAGCATTATCGAACAGATGGCCTATGTCCTGATTATAGGAAAACAAAATAACAAGTCAGGGGAAGACCAGATTGGTAGAGAAACAAATTTCAGAGGTATCACTGTGTGTTGAAAACTCCTTACCTTGAGAAAGAATTTACCTCTAAAGCCCACTGGCATTTTAGAAACACAGCAGCTGATTTTGCTCAGCCAGTCCTTCAGGGAACTGCAGAAGGATAAACTCCTAGCTGCTTAAGCAAATACAGCCTTATCCACAAGTAACATAAGACTATGTAGTTTTTGCCACAATAAATTGCTTTCTGTTTTCCTTTCCCCCTTTAGTCTTCTACAAGTCCATACAATGCCAATATTGGAAATAGTCATATCAGTACAGTTTACTTTTAACTGGGGTCACATAAACCTGGAAAAACCACCCTGTTTTGAATTAACTTCTCTATAGGATAGGAATGTGTGGACTCCAGCTCTGAAATACCTATCTCTATCTCCTTGATTCTACTCTTTCCTTTCCCACTGCCCTTATCTTTTCTCCTCTGCACTAGTACAATGCTCTTGAATCATTTCCCTCCTTTTATTCTCTCCCCTGCTGTGGGCTGTTTTTTAAGTTCATAAATAATTATGTTATTTCTCTAGATCAAATTCTTTCATGGGTTTCCATTTTCTATGGATTGAAACCTAAGCTTCTTAGAATGACTTACAAGAATTTCCACAATCTGGGCGCAACCTGCCTTTCCATTTCACCTACTAAAATTATAGCTCGTTTCCCATTCTGCATGACACACATCAGATACTTTCCTGCCTCGTTCCCTTTGCACTTGTTGTTCCTTTCAGTGTATGGCCTTCTCCTTCTCTGGTACAATGGCAACTGGTTCATATTCACCTCATCCTTTCTATCTCAGTTTGAAAATCTTTTCTCTAATACTCTATTCTCACCCCGTTTGAATTAATCACTGTCTTATGGATCTCTATACAACTACTACAGAACATATCAGAAAACATCATACTACTATGTGTTTAGATTATGAGTTCCCTAAAAGCAGGTTCCACGAATTACTCATGTTGGTTTATCCCAGCATTTCTGCACTCAGTAGGAATTTAATAAATGTATGTGTAAGTGAATGAATAGACAAAAACTCTGACCCTCGTCTCTGGTGCACTCTAGGAGACTTAGGTAAATTTAGACAAAACTATTCTTCAATCTATGGGACCATCTTTTGCATTGTGGACAGTAAGCCTGTAAATGGTGTTCTTCAGTTGTCATGACAACCTAAAACACAGTTACACATTGCTCCTTACCTCCTGTGAGGGTGGTACTTTCTTAGTTGGAAACAATTGCTGGCTTGGCCTTTTCATTGCATTTCATGAAAAATCCAAACAGACCTGTGACCCTATGAGTAAAGAGCTATGGAATCATGCATTGCACAGTCTTCTCCCAGCTCATTGGCTGCACCTCTCCATTTCTCCTTCATGTTTTCAGCACTTGGTCCCTCTTCTGACTTCTGTTCTATAGGAAGTAGAATCTAGTCCCTTTCATGCTACCTCTTTTTCTTAGGGAAACAATTGTCAAATGGCCCCACCTGAATGGTCTGCCTTCTCCTTCCTGATATTCTGTTGAGAACTTTAACATTGTATTATTAAAGCAAATATTACATATTATGCTAATAATCAAATCATAGTTTTATATTTCCTTCAGGCATTCTCAAATATTACTTACAAGTTCCTGGGAAATTCAGTTCTATTTAGGGGTCTATTATGAATGGAATATTTTTGTTCCCTGACATCCCCCCCAACCCACCTGATTCATATGTTGAAGTCCTACTGCCCAGTGTGGCTGCTTTTGGAGATGGTGCTTTCATGAAGCTAAACAGGGTTAAGTGGGGTTATAGGGGTAGGTTCTGATCCAACAGGATTAGTGGCATTGTAAGAAGAGACATCTATGCTTCCTCCCTCTTTCCCTCTCTCTGTGTACTTACTAAGGAAAGGCCATGGGAACATGCAGCTAGATGGTGGCTTTGAACAAGCCAAGAGAAGAGGCCTCAGAATGATACCTACATTGTGTCTTTTCTGGTTATTATGCGTGTGTTACCTTGAGTAGCAAAGTTTCCCAGGACATTCTGTGTGAGGCCGTGCAGGAAGTCCTGCAAGGGCAACCAGCCAACCATCGGGAAGTTTTTGGAGACTGGATCTACAGATCAACTTGAAGAACTATGGCACTCAGAAAAACCAATGCTTCTTGGGCACCATCAGCCATAAGTCCACTCCCCGCCCCAAGCTATCTTTATGTATTTTGGGGGACCAGCATCACTGTGATGAGGCCAAGGCTGTGGGTACTCTCCACACATGGACACTGAGGCACTGAAGAAACTCAACAAAAATTAAAAAATTAGTCAGAAAACATGGTGTCTTTTTGGTTTCAGAATCTCTAATCAAGCAGATGCCATGAATCTTGGGCCTAGGTCAGAATAAGGCTGACAACGTCCCTTCTTGGCCCACAGTAATAACATGGTGGCCCAAGTGGATAAAGTGAAGTCCAAGATCAAATCCCAGGTGAATCTGGTGCTGTGTCTGGCATCAGTCAACAGTGGCTGTTGACTATGTGAAGGTGACAGGTAATGAGTTTGTGTACGATATCCATTTAGCTGTCGATTTCCTGGGTTGCTGTCATTGCCCAAGAAGAATTGACAGAACATCTGGGCTTTATACATCAAGAACACCATGGGAAGCCCTGGGCCTTGTACTAAGGCACAACTTAATAAACCCTTGTGCTACCATTACCTGTTTACCTGTCACTAGGGAGAGGGAGGTGCTTTGTGAGCTGACATTGCATGCCATATCACTGTGCTGATGACTGCAGTTTCTGGCACCCAGGGATGCCTAGTCATTTTTTCATACTACAAATGGAGTACATTCTACTTATGTTCAAAATCATGCAGTCTTATTATTATTTAAATCTTGGATACTAATAACATGTAGGATAACATCAAGACTGAAGTCCTTCTG
>NC_043700.1:114277261-114396820 GCF_006229205.1 Suricata suricatta
TCCCATAGAAGGCCCATATATGATCTCTCTCAGCACCTGCTAGAATTTTTCATCTCAGAAGAGAAAGTCTCTGACATGGTCTGAACCTGAAAGTGGGCTTAGATATGTTAGCAGCATTAGATCTTTAGCTACCCACTTTGATAATTCTCTTGCTGTGCTTTGCTGGCAAGTCACATCTTTTCTGGACCTCAGAATTCCTTTCAATCTGCTTCATCTCCATAGAACCTTCCCAGGTGGACTTAACCTTCCTTAACACTCAGTCACTTCAGTCCTCTCAGTGCTGATATTTAAATATAGATTGTCTGGGGTGCCTTCGGCTCAGGTCATGATCTTGCAATTTATGGGTTCGAGCCCCGTGTCGAGCTCTGTGCTGACAGAGCTTGGAGCTGCTTCAGATTCTGTGTCTCCCTCTCTCTGCCCCTCCCCTGCTCATGCTCTGTCTCTCTCTCTCTCTCAAAAATAAATAAAAACCATTAAAAATTTTTAAAACACTTTAAAAAAATAAAAAAATTTAAAAATGATAAATATAGCTTGTTTATGCTCCTTACTGGGCTTTTGCCTTTATTTTCCTTTTGGTGCATTTTTAAGATTTTTGTGGATGTCTTCCTTTTCCCCTCTAACCGCAGCAGCAACAGTGACAATGACAACGGTACTGTCATTTGTGGTGATCTAGCTCTGTGACTGTCCCTGTGCCTCACACCTCAGAAACAAACATTAATTTGTTGAAACCTTGTGGTGATCCTCTGAGTTAGATATATTAAGATTTATTTTCTTTGAGAAGTAATGTATTAATGCATGCATATTGTGAAATATTTAAAGAAACAGAACTGTTTATAATAAAACTGAAAGCACCCCTCTCGTTTTCTTCTCCATGGTTACCACTAATAACTCTGGAATGTGTTTCCTTCCAGATCCTGTGTGTGTGTGACGGTGTGTATGTGTGTGTACATATGTTCCCACAAAAGCTTGGATGCAGATTTTTAATATAAATGGAGTCATAGAATAAATATAGTTTTGTGATTTTCTTTTTCACTTAACAATATATCTTAGAACTAGTGTAAGGGAAGAATAACTCTGCCTACGTCATAGACAAGAAAACAGAGATTTGGGAGATTAAATAGCTTGATCCTATTATGTAGTGGTTTCCATTACATGATAGGTTCCTTGAAAACAGCATAATCTTTTTGTTTTACGTGGAGTTTTTATAGCTGGCTTAGTCCAGAAGTTTGATGTTTTCCTTCTATTCCCATTCTTAGAGCTGGATCCTTATGTACCTCTGTGTGCCCAAGTCTCAGTCTACCTGATACCTGTAATTTGAGTCATGCTTTAGTTTCACTGTGCCTCATCTAAGGGTAGAGCACATTCCCCACCTGAAGGAATTCAAGCACCTTTTATCTGCTGCCTGCCTGCCTGTGGAATTCCCCTTGTTCCAAAACCTGCTCATGCTACACTTTTCAGGCTTCACATTGACTGATGCTATGGTGCTCATTGTCTTTCCTGCCATCTACCGTGTTGCTGGGCTGGACTTCCTGCCAGCACCTGCAGCTGACTCTGTTTCCCTCACCTCTCTCTCCAGCCCCTGTATGTACCTTCCATCATAGGGTGGTTCCATTCCAGGTCCCTGGATGCATGCTTGATCCAACCAAACCCCTGCCTGCCTTACATTGAGATGAAATGCATCATGCCATTACTTTAGGAGAATACAGTAAAACCTTGGATTATGAATAACTTGTTCTGCGAGTGGCGAGTGTTCCACAAGATTAGCAAATGCTTCTAATAAATTTTAACTTAATAAACAAGTGATGTCTTGCAATACGAGTAGTGTGTGATGCTGAACATCATATGATCACAACTGAGGCAGTGGTTCTTCTCTCTCTCTCTCTCTCTCTCTCTCTCTCTCATTGCCAGATTGTGGGTGATTGTCCCTCGCGCTTGGATGCTCTGTCTCAGGCTGGGTGATTGGCAGAAATCAGTGATTTTTCAGAACTTTGGAAGGTGCTCACAACTGGTGTATTTTTTGTCACTTCAAAGCACCTATGGACAATCCCTTGTTTTTTCATATAAGAGGAAGCTTAGGAACGCTTTGCTTCATTCTAGGTCATTCCATGTGCAGATATAGATCGTTTCCTCTGCTGCCTTATTGCCAGTTACATTAAATACAGTATATGACAAGAGTTTATTAATACTGTACTGTAGTCAACATCTGTGCAAGTGTATACAATGGCCCCAGAGCAGAAAAAGATTGAAAAGACAGGGCGCCTGGGTGGCTCAGTCAGCGTGTCTGACTTTGGCTCAGGTCATGTTCTCGCAGTTCGTGAGTTTGAGCACCCACCTTTGGCTCTGTGCTGACAGCTTAGAGCCTGGAACCTGCTTTTGATTCTGTGACTCACCCTCTCTCTGCCCCTTCCCCACTCGCACTCTGTTGCTCTCTCTCAAAATAAATCAACATAGAAAGAAAAGAAAAGAAGTAAGAAGAAGGAGATGATTATGGTGGAATTAAGAAGGAAATCATCAAGAAGTATGACCAAGGTATGCAAGCAACCAAAATTGCAAGATTTTTATAAGAAGGCTATGTTGGCATCTCATCTGAAGAGGAAGAGAAGAAAAGGACAGAGGAATCCCTTACTTCGAATGAGATTATGTAGATGTGTAAAATGTGGGAAACAGTTCAAAATTTTGTAGAAAAACACCACTTGAATAAGGCTATAGCAGTGTGAGTGATAAATCTGTGGAAGAGCAATTCAATATCACATTTTAACAATATCCTCAAAAGGAGGAAAAAGCAGGTGGAATTGCATAGGTTCCTTGTTAAAGTTGCACAAAAAGAAAAAGATTCTGTTGAACCAATAAGTAACAGTGATTCCATTAGTGATAGCCAACATCATCCTACACAGGAACCCTCTTCTTTCTTGTCTCCCTCACACCTGCCACGAAGGTTTTCAAAAGTAAGTGCAGGTTGGTTTGTTTATTTTTCTTTATATTTTGTATTTTCTTTATTATTTAGTATTGTATTACAGTATTATAATAATTTTTATATGACTACTTTTGGGTTGTAGAATAAATGATCTGAGTTTCCATTATTTCTTATGGGGAAATTCACTTTGATATACAAGTGCTTTGGATTACAAGCAATGTTTCTAGAATGGAATATGTATGCTCGCAAACCAAGGTTTTACTCTACTAGATTCATATTCAACATACGATGAGATTACAGTATTTTTCTTTGAGAGAAAAATAGATCTACAATCAAGGCTTTGGCATAAAGAACGGAAGATAGAGTGAGCCAATGGTTTACATTTTTATTTCTCATTTCTTTAACATTTATGAAATGGTTATTCTGTTTAGGCCAATCAGCAACACTTCCTCTGGCCATCCTGAGTTTCTTGGTTTCTTTTGTAAAAAATAATATTTTTTTTGTTTGTCTATTTTAAGAATTAATCAGCTAGAGATTGAAGGATTTTTTTCATAGAACTTTGAAACTCTTACTCATGAAGCTTTTCTATTTTAGTAAATAGTCTTTCATAATTTCTCAGTAACCTGTCTGATTTCTCTCATTTCTTTATCAGTGATACTATGATTTTTTAGTCACTCAGAATAGGCACATGAGAATCATTACATATCCTTATCCTTTCTCTTCAGCTGATGCTGCCTGTACCTTGGTCATAGGTTCAGTTCGGAACTACATCCTTATTGGGGTGCTCAGTTGGTTAAGTGTCCAACTTTTGGTTTTGGCTCAGGTCTTTATCTTCTGGTCTGCCCCCCCCCCCATGTGGGTACACACTCTTTGTCAAAAAAAAAAAAAAAAAAAAAGGAACTACATCTTTGCTTATCTTCCAAATCCAGTTTTCCCTTTCCTTCACTATTTCCCACCCCCTTGCTGTGATACCCTTTTCCTGTAACCAGTATAATTCCCACACTCAAAATCTAAAATGCTTCCTATTATCCACTAGAGGTGGCTCAAAAAGATAAGAATTACCTACTTTTTTCTCTCATGTATCCATCCCCAGATTACTATGGCTGTTCCAGATTTGATCAGACAAAATTCACAGGACACTTAATTTACAGGACAAATAATTATTCCTAGTAATGAATTAGAGCTCCTAATTTCAAACATTTACCTAGTTTTCTCAGGGACTTGGTCTTCAAAACCCTCCATAATCTAACCCTATTTTCTTATCCAATCTTAGTCCTTTCTATTCCCCAATAAGAACCTTTAAAAACATTTTTTAATGTTTTTTATTTATTTTTGAGAGAGAGACACACACACACAACATGAGCAGGGAAGGGTCAGAGAAAGAGGGAAACACAGAATCTGAAGACAGGCTTCAGGCTCTGAGCTAGGTCTCAGCACAGAGCCTGACATGAGGCTCAAACCCACAAACTGTGAGATCATGACCTGAGCCAAAGTCAGACACTCAATTGACTGAGCCACATAGGCACCCAGAACCTTTTTATTATCCTATAAACATGCAGTGCATCTTTCTGTAGTCAAGTCATTGATCAGGTTCTACCCACCTTTGCAGTGCTTCCCCCTGATGAATGAGAAGGTGATTGGCAGTAACTTGTGTCATCCTTGGCCTCCACCAGCACACTTTTGTGGGAATTGCAAAAAGGTGCCCTTTTAAGATGGATCAGTTGCATAAAGGCACAGCTTTCCTCAAAGTATTTCATTTCCCTGCTGGGATGCTTGGCTGGATAAACTGGTAAGGGTTAGATTTCAGCCCCCACTCCCTCCATCCCTCAGCTAGGAACCTTTGTGCACCATATGAATTGCACAATGGCATACAGCAATCCTGTTCAATCCATCATCCCTTGGCCAATTTGGTTGACCCAATTGGCAAGGAGATTTTTTTTCTCCTCCAATATTCCCTTACCCTATGGAAAACCAATACAAGCTGATAACTTATTTCTAGCATTAGGACAGCAGTCCTCAAAATGAACTATGCTGAATAACACATACCAGATCTCTATTACAAAATTTATATCTTGGTATATTCTGTTTTGGTTTTTTGAATGTTTCTTAGGTTGGATTTATCTTTCTTGATTAGGAGGTTCTTTAAGATGGAGAATATTACTTATATCTTTTCTCTAGTCAATAAACTACTCAACATAAAAGCAAATATATATATATGTAAAATTAAATCCAATTGCCATTAATTGTAAGATACATCATTATTCTACTTATCACTTAAAAAAAAGGAAAACATGAAAATTGATTTAAATTTCTATTTTAGGGGCATCTTGGGTGGTTCAATCTGTGGGCCATTCTACTTCAGCTAAGGTCATGATCTCACAGTTCATGAGTTCAAGCCCTGTGTCAGGCTCTGTGCTGACAGCTCAGAGCCTGAAGCCTGCTACAGATTCTGTGTCTCCCTCTCTCTCTCTGACCCTCTCTGACTCACACTCTGTCTGTCTATTTCTCTCTCTCTCAAAAATAAATGAATGTTAAATAAATTTTTAAATACATTTTTATTTTAAATTTATTAAAAACAATTTTTAAATTAATTTAATTGATTTGGTTATACAGCACCCTCATACATATATAAAATGGAATATATAGTCTAAATATGTTTAGTTAAGATATTCCTAAAGTTCCACAGGTGCTTTCCCACCATGTAGTTCTCTGTGCTTTTGAGAACAATGTTGATGTAGCAGTTCTTTAAAGAGCACTTCACTGTTGTTTGGAAGATTTTCTTTCAAGCTGCACAAACCCATCTTGCAAGTTTTGATGCTATATATTTCTTGATATTACCAGAGAAAGCCAATAAAACTCAATGACTAAGCCTTATATTAATATTAATTCCTCAAAAATTCTTATAGAGCTTTTCCTATTTTTTTAAGTTTTATTTATTTTGAGAGAGAGAGAGAGAGAGAGATTGAGAATCCCAAGCAGGGATGTGGGGCTCAAACTCATGGATCCATGAGATCATGACCTGAGATGAAACCAAGAGTCGGACGCTTAACCAACTGAACCACAAAAGGAGTCTCTGGAACTTTTTCAAGAAAAATGTCAAGGGATTGTTATTTTCCAGTTATGTCACCAGAATATCAACAAAGTTTGAATATGAATAGGTGGTGACATTTAGATCTTTATGGACACCAGGCTGCCAGCAGCATGAAGATATCATTGCTTCTAACACATTACTATTTTAGAGGTTTTAAAAAGGAGAAAAATGTGTTTTAGTATAGATGAAATACAGGAGTAGTTGTTCAGTTAACTTACCTCAGTGGATTAAAAGTGAATATAATTTTTAAATGAGAAAAGTCATGTGTATGTGGCAGCACTGTCATGTAGAGAAATTATTAGACATGTGTTGTAAGGACAGTGATCCATGTTTTGCCATTAAATCATTTATGACATTTTAATTATGCCTATCTGGACTTTTAGTGTTATTGTTTAAAAAATGAGGGCATTGACCTAAATGATCTCTAAAAGTTTTCCAATACTAATAGTTATAGCACCTGAAAGAGATGAGATTGAAATTTTAAATCACTAGCCCAGATTCTTGTCCAACAGAAAAATCCCTTGAACTACAATTCTGGCCGAGAGATGTGAATTTGTCTGATGAAATCTGGCATACACTATTTGTGACAAAGGATGGATTCATTGGAGATGATAGTATGCAATCCTTATCCATCTGAGGAGAAACTGCCCATATGTAAACTCTCCTGGTAGAGGCAGTGGGAGTGGGGAGGAGAAAGTAATCAAGAAGATTAACCTGAGAGTTCATTTGTATGGAAAGTACTAGACCTTTGGAGATCTCAATTTTTCTCCCATGAATATTGACAAAGGACCAGACGCATTCTGCTGGAAGGAAATTAGATTGCAAAATGGTTAATCCTCCCCAAATGGAAATCTGGTCAAGAATTTATGCATGGAGCCTGAAATACACACAGCAGAGCCAAGTGATTCAGTCAATTTAGAAAAGATCACATTTTAATTAAATGCAATGAGAGAGAGAAAATCAAAGAAATGTTATCCAGCTTTTTAAAGATAAACAGAAAATACGGTAGGTAAGTAATGGTATTTGCTTTTATTTCTGCAGTCAAAACGTGCAGTATAAACATAAGGGTATTTCATTTTATTATCATGACTCTTTAGCTCCTTCTGTTTTTAGTTAGTCCTCAAAATGCAGGCACTGTGTTTTTAATTGAACAAATTACATGCAAGGAAAAGAAAGAAAAGTGGCTTAAAAACAAAGTACAATTGCTGAGAAGATTCAATATTTTGTTATTTTTTTTCTTAAAGATGAAACAAACAATTGCAATGGTAAAGTGGGACTGTGCCTTGGATAAGAAAATCTTTTGCCATCTAGAATTGCATGTTGGGATCATCTTGGGGTATTTGTTTTTGTTTTTGTTTTTTAATGTTTACTTGTTTTTGGGAGGAGGAGAAGAGACGAGCTAGAGTGCAAATGGGGTAAGGGTAGGGAGAGGGGAAGACACAGAATCTGAAGCAGGCTCCAGGCTCCAAGCTGCAGCACAGAGCCCAACCTGGAGCTTGAACCCACAGAACGCAAGATCATGACCTGAGCAAAGCCAGATGGTTAACTGACTGAGCCACCCAGATGCCCCTGGGACCATCTTGTTTGAATCCACCATTTAGGATTTGTAATTGCACATAGTCTATTTCCATCAAAATTAAGGGGAAAAATAAATCTAAGGGAATATTATCATGTTTCTGATATTTTTAGGTTTTTAAAATAGGCATTTGATTGATTTCCCTAAGTCTTTTGGTGAAAATCTTTATTTGCTTCACTTTGTTATATCCAGAATCAGAAATCTTAACACCTACTACCTTTAGCAATTTAATAAAAAATAAGCGATGAAAAGAACATGGGTTTCGAATTTTGACCATACTAAGTTCAGATTCCAGATCAGTCACTTACAGATAGTGTGACCTCAGTTAGATTCCTTAAGCCCTCTAAATCGTACCCAACCCAAATACATGTTGTATGGCTTCAATATAGCAGATGAGAAATAAATCTTAAGCACACAGAAAACCTTTGATAAGTGGTAGCCACTATACTACACACACACACACACACACACATACACACACACACACACTTGAAATGTTTGGACCCAGCATAAGAATAGTGGAGGGGAGGAAAGGGAAGTGGACACATAGGTCTTGATTGCGAGGCATTGTGACAAGCAGTAGTCATATAAGTTTTAGTCCAAAAATAAAAAATAAAAATGCTAAGAAGTAGGTATCAAAATTTCTCTCTCAACATCATGGACTTAGTTCAATTCATATGGTCATATGTGAAAGGGCACACATTATGTTAAATTACCAATTAAGCAATTTTTAAGACATGAATAATTTGATATCATGTGGTTGGGCACAAAAGTATGGCCAAAGCCCACTTGTCTGAGGCACAGACTGATCTATAGAGGTAGATATTACCGCCCTCAAACAGTAGTCATTTCCTCTCCTTTATTAAGCTACTTCTATGCAAAGGGCTTCAAATTTCTTTGGATGATTATAAATTGAGGAAGAGAAAGTTACTTTTGAAATTAGTGCTTAGTCTCAGACTTTAGAGAATACCTGAAAGTAATAGTAATAGTTTTGCCACTGATCTTATAGGAATTATCACTAATAAATCTGTTATTTAACCAAGGTCTGAAAGCAATGGAAATCTAGTAGTTTGAAAGCATCGTAGACCCTGAACTTGCTATATTTCTATCTTTTTGCCTTATGGCAGGTTCTTTGGTATCAAGAGAAAACTGCATTTGAGGTAATTCCTTTCCACCATTGACTCATTTGTGGTTCTCATTTAAGTTTAAATATCTTTGTTTTCAGGCTATTGAAGAGTTGATATGTCATTTATAATATACTTACTAGAAGTGTTCTGAAAAACAAGTCATTAGTCAGAGACCTTGATATGATCCTCTTAATCAAAGATTTATTGGGACAGTTTAGAAAATAGTCATATACATGTTCTCTCTACCTGAAAGATGGGAGGCATAAGCAGTGCTCTGTGGAAGATTTATGCTGAATTGCTCTATGCCGTCTTGCATTTGATTAACTTTTATCAACCAGAACAAAAAAATCTTTCTCAATGCATCATTTATATGAACTTTATAAATGAACCATCTTTCTACTGCCAGCATAATGCATGAGCTAGCCATTTAAAAAGCCTCCAAGGGATAAGCAATTAACACAGGAGATGTTTGTGTAATGCTTCTGCAACAATTTTATTTTGAAAACCTTGAGTGTATTACTCTGCAATCTGAAACTGTAAAGGATTGACATGAAGTTTTCCAGGTTTTATTTTAAGTGGGCTCTATACCCAATACGGGGCTTGAACTCATGGCTCCAGGATCAAGCAAGAGTCACATGCTCTGTCAAATGAGGCAGCTAGGACCCTGGATTAAGGTTTAAGTGTGTCTGAGAACAGAGAAGAAAGTAAATCCTCCCAACCTGTGGCCTTCTTTCTGCCACAAATTATTTTTGATCAGAGTATACCATGTCAAAGGTGGAATAAAACAATTCATATATGAGATAAAATGTGAGAGTTCCCTAGGATCTGAAAGACAGTACATAGATTTACTCTCTGTACCTCTGTGCAGATTACATTTCCTAAACCTGAGATTTCAAACAAATAAACCAGTGGCGTTTTAAAATTTGAATGACAAAACCTAGGTAAGCTGTTCTGAGTGTTCAATGATGACCCTGTGAATCGATTTTTACTTCTATTAAGAAAAGCACTCTTTAATAAATTAAAAGATCCTCTTGGTGAATGTGAAAAAATGTTAAGTCTCTTGGGAGTATAAATACCTATTGAACCCTGTTGTTATTTTACTTCATTAGCTCTAGCTTCTTAATGAACAATTATGAATATAGACATTTCTTTTGTACTTAAGTAATGGAAAAGAAAAATTATGGTAAAGGACTTAAGAAACCATTCAGAGTAGAGGTGGTTTCCAAAATGGTTTTGACTGTCCTCAATTGATTGATTGGCATTTTCAATATCCTTGACATTTCTGTGGCCACAGATTTCTTTATGTGCTTATGTAAAAAAAAAAAGTATAATATTTCTACTCCTTTCTTGTTGGGAGCCGCCACGTTTCCTGGCGGCCTCAGGCAAGGATTATCACTCTCCGGAGAGTGAACCAGTAAACAAGATTTGCATCTGGAGGCTGGAGACTGCCATTTCCTGGTCAAAATAATTTTGGCATCTGTCATGCTGGGCCAGACGTAGAGTGGCCAAGGTGCACAAAAGATCAAAACCGCATTTTGGATTATTCAGCGCTAGCTCCCCCTCCCCAGCATTTGCAGAGGCAAGTCTGGGTGCTTCTTTTGATATGCATTTGACTCTGTTTACCTGGCAACCAACCCAGGTCAGTTCCCCACCCCAAATTGCTATTTAAGAGACAATGTTTTCTGGAGAGGAATAAAGGAAGAGGAGGAATAAAGAAGAGAAGCTTGATCGGAATCCGTGTGTGCTGTCTTCACTCTCTGCGTCTCTCCCTCCTGCCCTGTTTTTCTCTCCCTCCCTCAGGTGAAGGACCCGCGACAGATGCGCGCTCAAAGCCGGGAACAGCGCGCCTAGACCTGGAGAGCTAGCGGCACCTGCAAGGGCCGCCCCAGCCCGGGGTGGAAGCGGACGGGTGGACGAGCAGACCCCGGGCTTCAGGCTAAGACACTTTCTCCTTCAGACTTATTGTCTAATTTTCTTTTTTTTCTGCCCCAGGAGGCTGGCCTCTATGGACTCCTTTTCCCTCTGGCTTCTTTTAGGTTTGGCCAGTGAGAAATCCCCATGGAAGATTAAAGATTGAGAGGAGAAAGAGGGTGGGTGTTTGTGCTCCTGTTCTATCCTGGACAGGAAGTGGCTGTGTTCTTCTACATCTACAGATGTAGATGGGCTTCTCTTCTATGGTGGGCTTTTCTTCTATGGCTATAGCTCTTGCTGTAGAGGTCTGTACTTTTGTCTTACCCCATAGCTCTAGAGGTGCTGTGAGATTCCCACAACAGCAGTCACCACATCTTATTGGTTTTCTTGGCTTTGTACACATCTCTGTGAATGTTCTTTTTATTAGACCCTCTAATGAAATTCTTTTAGCTCTGTAAACTCTTATTTCTGTCTGTATTATGTTGAGACCCCGACATATGTACTTGGCAGTTTAACTAGGTAGATGTGCAAAGCACTAATATATAACACAGACACAATCAAAGTGAAAATTGCATTTACGTAGAAGGAAAAATAGCATTGGAAATTAGTTCCAGGATTCCTTCCCAACACTGCCAATAACCAGCTATGGTACCTTGGAAGTGTCATTTAACTTTTATGAGTCACTTTCCTTATTTGTAAAACAAGGGATTAGGCTAGTTTAGTGTTCAACTTTCAATAATCTAAATTTGTATAGTGATGTTGCAAAATGAATCTTTTATCAAAAGCCACAAAAAGCAAGGATTATTGTGTTCTTTACAATGTTTAGCTCAGAACCTTAAGTAAATGGACACTAACCCTTGATGAAAATTATTATTATTCTGAATATTCTGAGTACATTGAGTTACTTGGAAACAGTTTGATCTCTTCAGGGTTTTTTTTTTTTTAAAGCTTTTAAGCTGTGCTATGCAAAGCTTTAAAGCAAGACCATGAAGGATCAAACTGGCTAATATATTTGTAACTTAACTGCATCCCAGAATAGAGTTCAAGGATATACATACATATATATATATATCAGCCACCCAGAAAGATAAAATTCACAATGTCTTATATCTAATAAAAATGTTCCTGATATGCAAAGAAGCAGGAAGATGCAACCTGTATGTGAAGAAGATAAGAATCATTAGTAACTGACCCAGAAAAGACACAGATGATAGAATTAGATGAAAAAATATAAAGGCTGTTATTATAACTGTATCACATATGTTCAGGAAGCTAAGAGGAAGATGAAACATATTAAATAAAGAAATGGAAGATATAAAAAATTCTCAAGTCAAAGTTTAGAGTTGGAAACTTCAAATAGATGAAATTATGCCTAAGATGAAGAATACAGTTGGGATTTTTATTATTTTGGTAGTTAGGATCTATATGGTTGTTATAAACATGGAATTAGTAAATACTTATCAATTTTTCCTAGAGAAAGCATGCAATTAGGTTCCTATGAGACTCTGGCCATAAAGTTTTCATCAACCAATCACATTGAATTCAAGGCCAACAGCACCATATGTCATGCCTGAATGAAGCTCATCTTTCACAGATTTTCTCGGTAAGGCACATCACAACCATTTTGTACTGACAGCATTTCAGTATGATTCTTGGGGGCATTTTGAATAGTGGGATCACCACCAAAAAGTGGGAAAATGTAAGAAGTGTGGCATTAAGTGAAATGGGACTAAAATGTGTTTACAGTATGAGAGCTGAAATAAGAAGGCAGAGTTTTGGATCATTCCACCTCAGTAATAAATAGGTGCATTGCTAAACTAAATTTTTTTGGTGTTTGCTTATATCCAAGAATGATCATGAAAGTGCAATGAGAATTGATTTTGAGGTTATAAATAAATTTTAGTAACTAATGAATTTGCAAATATAGAATCCATGGATGATGAGAATGAATTATAATCAATAAAGATTCAGCTTTACTGAGGAAAAGATTAGTAAACTTGAAGAAACAGAAGTAGAAGCTATCTAAAATAAAGCAAATAAGATGAACAACCTCAGGTAGAATAATATACATGTAATTGGAATTCTCAAAAAAGTAATTGAAAAAGTAGAAGTAGCAAAAGTAATTGGAAAAAATGGCTGGAAACTTACATATTTGATGAAAACTATAACCCCACAGGTACATGAAGCTAAAAAAAAACAGGTAAAGACAAAACAAATAAACAAACAGAAAAAAAAACCCCAAAACCCTGACAAAAGAGCCCACACCAAATCCCAAAACAAAAGATATGGATAAAGTCACTAGGGTTTTTATCATACTCCCATTGCTCAGAAGCAATGATAAAGATAAAATCTTAAATGCAGCTAGAGGGGTGGGAGGTGTATTAAACTATGTACAGAGGAAAAACCAAGCATGACAGTAGATTTCTCATCAGAAACAATTCAAACTCGAAGACATCGGAGCAAGATCTTTAAAGTAGAGAAAGAAAAAAAACAATAACCTGGAATTCTATACCCAGAAACAAGCTCTCTCAATAATGAAGGTAAAATAAGAACCTTTTAGACATACAAATGTTGAAAGAATTCACCCCTGGAAGTCATGTATTAAAATCAAAGTAGATTTTGGAGAAAATGACATGACCTGTGATAAGCCCATTTCAAGAAAAAAAAGTTCATTTCATAACAATAAAGGAGTCAATTCATCAAGAAGACTTCACAATCTTATGTGTTTATACATCTAATACAAGAGTTTTAAAATCTATCAAGCAGTATCTGGGAGAATTGCAAATAGAAATAATTATATATTCACAATGATACTCAGAGACTTCTATATCCCTCTTTCAATAATTGATAGAATCAGTAGACATAAAATCAGCAAAGATATAGGAGACTTAAACAACATTGTCAACCTACTTGACCTAACTGATATTTAAAGAACATTCCACTCAACAATGACAGAATATATGTTCTTTTCAAGTGTACAGGTAATGATATTTACTATGATAGGTCATATTTGGTCATATTTGGGTCATAAGAAAGTCTTAATGAAGTTAAAGGATTCAAGTCATATAAAGTATCTTGACTAAAATTAAGTCTCCTTCCAACTTGCAGCCCATTGATATTTCCTAAGACATGCAGACTATGACATTTTTCAGGGAACTCAGGACTGCCTTATAATTGATGTTTCATTAAAGACTAAAAGCAATTTTATCTTAACAATAGCTAGCCCTCCAAAGTCCTGAAGATGTTGCTTTTTACATGTACAAATTCTTTAAAGACTTACACTCACTATCCATCACCTTCACTAACTAAAATATAATCAGTCACTTGTCACAATCTCAGTGTGGCCCTTTAGAGGGCAGATCATGTGCCTGCTATAATAAAAGCACCTTTTTGTACAGAAAAAGAAAAAAAGAAATAGTAATAGAAAGATAGCAACCCTCCCCCAAATATAAAGTAAGAATTGGAGCATTTGGAATGGAATGAAATGAAAATTAAAACACAGGATTTCAATATATTGCAATGCTACATTACTCAGTAGGAAATTTATAGAATGCCTATATTTAAAAAAAAATCTCTCAAATAACCTTGTTTCCATCTTAAGAAAGTAGTAAGGAAAGAGCAAAGGAAACCCAAAGTAAGTGGAAAAAGGAAATAATAAAAATAACAGTAGAAACCAATGAAATAAAAAACAGACAGAGAAAATCAATGAAATGAAAATCTGGCTCTTTTAGATCCATAAAATTGATAAACCTGTAGTCAAAATAATCAGGCAAATGAAAAAACAAAAAATATGAGAGTCACCAATAACATGAATGAGAGAAGTGACATCATACAGGTTTTACAGATATTTGATAGATGAGAAGGAATCAAATGCACAAGTTTATGTCAATATATTCTACAACTTATATAAAATGGATAAATTTCTTAAAAGATATGAACTGCCAAGGCTTGCTGAAAAATAAATATATACTACAAATATCTCTGTGTCTATTTAATAATTTTAAATTTAAGTTAAAACCTTTTACATAAAGAAAATCCCAGACCAAGAGTCTTTGATGATGAACCCTACCAAACATTTAAGGAAGAAATAATGCGAATTATATACACCTTCTGCTAGAAAAGTAAAGAGGAAATAATTTTCTAACTCATTCTATGGAGCCTGAAGTATTTTGATATACAGGCCAGAAAAATGCATTGCAAGAAGATTAAAGCACAATATTTCAAAAGATGCAAATATTCTTAACAAAAGTTAGGTAAATCAAATCCAATAATATTTAAAAGAGAGAGATGATACATTATAATTAAGGGAAGTTTATCCCATAAATGCAAGGCTAGTTTAACATTTGAAAATCAATGACACTCACACACACACACACACACACACACACACACACACACACACCAAGAACTCAGTAGATTCAGAGAAAGCAGTTGTTAGAATTCACAATCTCACCAAGTTAATAATAGAAGGGAAATTCCTCCATTTTATAATGGACAGCTTAAGAAAAATCTATATCTAACATCATACTTATGGGCAAAAAGACTGCTGCTGATATTTCTTTTTAAAGATGTCTGCTCTCATTTCTTTTACACAACATTGCACTGGTGGTTCAAGCCAATAAGTCAAGTAAAAGAAGTGAAAGACATTCATATTAGATTTGAAGAAACAAAATTAGCTTTTGTCACCAACTTCATAATCCTCAATGTAGAAAACAGAATGGAGTCTACAAAAAATCTACTAAAGCCAAAAATAAATTTAGTAATTTTCCATTATACAAGATGAATATTCAAAAGTCAATTGTGTTTCCATATACATTCGCCACAAACAATCAGAAATTAGAAGCTTAAAATACACGATTTATAGAAGCATTAAAATATGAAGGGGTGCCTGGGTGGCTCAGCTGGTTAAGCATCAGACTTAAGCTCAGGTCATGACATCATGGTTAGTGTCCTCAAGCCCTATGTCATGCTCTGTGCCAACAGCTTGGAGCCTGGAGGCTACTTCAGATTCTATGACTCCCTTTCTCTCTGCCCCTACCCTGCTCATGCTCTGTCTCTCTTTGTTTCTCAAAAATGGATAAACGTCAAAACTTTTTTAAAAAATTGTGAAATACTTAGGCATGAATATGATAAAAGATGTGTAAGCTCTTTATAGCAAAACCTATTTTAAATATTGAGAGAAATGAATGCAGTCTTAAATAAAAAGAGAGATGTATTGTGTTTTTGGATCCCAAGATTTAGTATTAAAATGTCAGTCCCTAGCCTCTAGTACAAAGCTGCCATAATCAAGACAGTATGGTATTGGCACAAAAACAGACACAGACCAGTGGAATAGAATAGAGAACCCAGAAGTGGACCCTCAAATGTATGGCCAATTAATTTTTGACAAAGCAGGAAAGAGTATCTGATGGAAAAAAGACAGCCTCTTTAGCAGGTGGTGTTGGGAGAACTGGACAGCAACATGCAGAAGAATGAAACTAGACCACTTTCTGACACCATACACAAAAATAAACTCAAAATGGATGAAGGATTGAATGTGAGACAGGAAACCATCAAAACCCTCGAGGAGAAAGCAGGAAATAGCCTCCTTGACCTTAATCGCAGCAATTTCCTACTTGACACATCCCCAAAAGCGAGTGAATCAAGAACAAAAATGAACTATTGAGACCTCATCAAGATAAAAAGCTTCTGCCCCACAAAGGAAACAATGAAAAAAAACTAACAGGCAACTGAAAGGGTGGGAAAAGATAGTGGCAAATGACATATCAGATAAAGGGCTAGTATACAAAATCTACAAGGAACTCACCAAACTCCACACCTGAAAAATGAATAATCCAGTGAAGAAATGCACAGAAGACATGAACAGACACTTCTCCAAAGAGGACATCCAGATGGCCCACAAGCACATGAAATGATGCTCAGCATCACTCATCATCAGGGAAATACAAATAAAAACCACACTAAGATACCACCTCTCACTAGTCAGAGTGGCTAAAATGAACAAATCAAGAGACTATAGATGTGGAGAGATGGGCACCCTCCTACACTGTTGGTGGGAATGTAAACTGGTGCAGCCACTCTGGAAAACAGTGTAGAGTTTCCTCATAAAACTATCAATAGAACTCTCCTATGACCCAGCAATAGCACTGCTAGGGATTTACCCAAGGGATACGGAAGTGCTGATGCATAGGAGCACATGTACCCCAATGTTTATAGCAGCACAGTCAACAATAGCCAAAACATGGAAAGAGCCTAAATGTCCACCAACTGATGAATGGATAAAGAAAATGTGATATATACATACACACACACACACACACACACACACACACACACACACATACACAATGGAATACTACATGGTGATGAGAATGAAATCTGGCCATTTGTAGCAAAGTGATGGACCTAGAGGGAGTCATGCTAAGTGAAATAAGTCAGGCAGAGAAGGACAGATACCATATGTTTTCACTCATAGGTCTAACAGGAGAAACCTAACAGGAGACCATGGGACCAAGAAAGGTGGGGGAAGTTAGGGAGAGGGAGTGAGGCAAATCATGAGAGACTCTTGAATACTGAAAACAAATTGAAGTCTGAAGAGGGAGGGAGTAAGGGGAAGGGGGGTGATGGTCATGGAGAGGGGCACTTGTGGGGAAGAGCACTGGGTGTTATATGGAAACCAATTTGGTAATAAACTATTTAATTAAGAAAAATAAAATGTCAGTCCCCCTCAAAGCTGTCTGTAGATTCAATTCAATCACAATCAAAATATTAGAACGATATTTGTATAATGCCCTTCTAGAAGCTGATTCTAAAATTCATACAGAAATGCAAAGAGCTAGGATAGCCAGACAAATTTAAAAAGGATAAAGTTGGAGGACTTACAATATTGGATTCCAAGACTTATTATAATGCTGTGATAATCAAGACAATGTGCCATTTTTGTGAAGATAGACAAATAGGTCATTGGAACAGAATGGAGAGTCCAGAAATAGACCCACACATATGCACTCAATTGATTTCAACAAGGTACAAGATATTTCTATGGGGAAAAGTTAGTCTTTTCAACAAATAATTCTGGAAAAATTGGATATTCATATGCCAAATAGGAAACAAACCTTCAATTCATCCATTACATAAGATATAAAAACTGACTCAAAATGGATCATAACTTTAAATATAAATCCTAAAGCCATAAAAATATCTGGTGGAAAACATAGGAGGAAAATCATTGTGACCATAGGTTTGGCCCAGGTTTCTTAGATACAATGTCCAAATCATAATTCTTTAAAAAAAAGCCAATAAATCATGCATCATCAAAATTAAAAACTATTATTTTTGGAAAGACACTATTAAGTGGATGAAAAAAGAAAGTCACAGACGCAAGATTTGTAAAGCTCATATATGATAAAGGATTTGTACTGGAATATATTAAGAACACATAAAGCTCACAATAAGAAATCCAACAACCCAAGAAAGCACTTATGGAAGATATGAATAGACACTTCACCCAAGAAGATACATCAATAGCAAATAAAAGTCTATAAAAATCTGCTCAACATCGGTAATCAGTAGAGAAATACAAAGAAATTAAAGTGACAATGTCTAAAATCAAAAATCTACAATGTCTAAAACTTGAACATGAGCAGGCCTCACTCATGAATGGAAAATGGTACAGCCACTTTGGAAAACAATGCATAGTTTCTTAAAAAGATAAACATATACCTACCATCTGACCCAGCCATTTAACACCAATCCATTTTGTTCTAAACAACGTGAAAGCATCCACACAAATACTTGAATAAATCTGTTCATAATAGCTTTATTGTAATAGCCCCAATTTGGAAACAATCCAAATGAACACCAGGGGTAAACAAATGACCCTGTAACCATCCGGCTGAACACTGCTCCGAACGGAAAAGAACAAGCAACAGCATGCGTGAAACTCAAAACAGCCACACTGAGCAAAACAAGCCAGACAAAAAAAGGGTACACATTGTGTATTCCACTTATACAAAATACTAAAAACAGTAAACAATCTAGAGTGACAAAAGGCGAATCAATGGTTGTCTGGTGATACCAAGGGGACAGGAAGAAGGTATTACACACGGGCGCGAGGAAGTTCTCGAGGGTGAAGACACACTCATTAATTTTACTGTAGTGATGGTTTTGTGAGTGTATGCATACTTTCCAAAGTCAGCAGATTGTACACTTTAAATATGTGTTGTGTATTCCGTGTGGATTATATTGGTGAAAGGCTGTGTGTATACATCGATAGGTAGATGAGAAAGAGAGATACAGAGAGGGAGATAGAGATGCCCAGGTACTGAATACATTCTTATTGAAGTAATTCATTTTCATTCTTGAAGTGCCCTTGGTTCAAAAAAACCCTTTCTTCATCGATCTTTATTTTGATGGTGCTTTTAGTTTCGTAAATTCAGTGTGCAAAGGGCTTTGGAATGACTGATACTTTGTGTCCTTCTGTGTAATCCTGATGATAACCCTGTGAATGGGCCATAATGATGCATACTTTACAGCTTGGTTGTCTCAGGTATGGAACACAGGGTCTAAGAGGATTGGAAACCAGGTGTCTCTTGCTCAACGGCACATACTCGTCTATCGCCCAAGCTCCCCTCATGCCAAGGTGTTTTAGTGTTCCCTTTCCCTCAGCATCTCTTGCAGCCCAATGAAACTTCCGTTCTTCTTGAAAACCCGTTTAATAAAAATGAATGCAAAAATGCACTGCAAGCTTGCCATCTTTGCCCAATGAAAATAGGCCCTACCCTGTTTTTTTGTTTGTTTGTCTGTTTGCCCAGGGAACAGACTCCAGTCTGGCATTTCTAAAACCAGCAGAGTTTTCCTGTTGTGTGAGGTAAGATTTCCGTTCTGCCCAGAGGAAAAATGCAGCCACACTTCCAACATTGCTATCTGCTGGTCAGGAGCATGAATGTCCAAAAATGAACTTGCAGCAGAGTCCTGGTGGGTAAGGAAAGTCAGAAGTCATTGCCAACTTTTTTGAATTTCACCTTTATCAGGAAATATTTTTGAGGTTTTACTGTGAATGTATGACTATTGATATATTATATACAAAGACCAGTTTATATGTTTTAAAAACATCAAAATGCATTTCAAACATAAATATGGAATAAACATTAATTTTTAAAAAATGGATTTTATGAATAGTGCCCAAACCAGTATTTTGAAGGCAATGTTAATGAATAGCTTTAACTATTAAAAAATTGGTTTAACTCATCGTGATATACACAAGTGATCCTTTGGTTTAGTTTATTTAAAATTTAAATGATTAGGGGCTCCTGGGTGGCTTGGCGGGTTATGTGTCAGACTTCAACCCAGGTCATGATCTCAGGGTCTCTCAGTTTGAGCCCTGCATCAGGTTCTGTGCTGACAGCCCAGAGCCTCAAGCCTGCTTCCGATTCTGTGTCTCCCTCTCTCTCTGCCTCTCCCCTCCTCTCAAAAATAAGCAAGCATTAAAAAAATTAAATTATGAAGTGATTAAAATCATTCCATAGGCTTTCATAGCTAAAAATGGTGCTGAAGAAAGAAACTGTAAGTGCAAAGAGAATTGATATATACTGGTTGTGTTTACTAAATCAATAGCTTCCACTCAGAATTTTCTTTTTCATTTTGTTATGTTTTTGTGAAATTTTGTCATTTTAAAACACTTCTTGTAGTAAATTTCCATCTCCTAGATGCAAATCAATTGTTCTTGCAAGTTAATTGGAAGAAATGTTGCATTACAATTTTTTAACAAATGAATTCAAACCTTTCAAAACTTCATTAACAGGTTTTTAAAGTGTAGATGGCTTTTTTTTTTAAAATCTGATGCTCATTATTTTCAGCAAAAGAAATAATGAGGTAAATAACTTCAAATATCCATTTCAGGGGTGCCTCAGTGGAACTTTGTCTCATGCAGCTTGGGCTCAGGTCATGATCTCATGGTCTGTGAGTTCGTGCCCCAGGTCGGGCTCTGTGCTGACAGCTGGGAGCCTGGAACCTGCTTCAGATTGTCTCTCTCTCTGCCCCTCCCTCGTTCACACAGTCTCTCTCTCTCTCTCTCTCTCTCTCTCAAAAAAATAAGCATTAAAAATTTTTTAAATATCCATTTCAAACGTTCTCCCTAGAGTTGTTTCCTTTCATTATACAGCTACTTCCCTATTTTTTATGAAAATGTCACCTTTACCTATGAAAGACAGGTTACATGTGTTTGTTTTCAATATCTGCATCACAACAGCCTCTCTGTTCATGGAAGGGAAGCACAGGTAAAATATATGTCAGCTGTTTTGAAGTTCTGTGACTCTGATATGGGCTTTGTCACATGATGACAAGGAAACCTCTCTGTGGAAGGATTTTCTCAGTCAGTACACATTTCATTACGTCTAGTATAAAGATATTTTTTTATTTAAAGATCCCCTTGAAAACCGACAAAAAGACAAACACACAAGCTTAACCTGATGAGATTATAGTGCTTTGCGCACTTTTGGCTTCCTTTATTGATTGCAATGGCTTGCTCTCCAAGGATGCAGCGGTTGAATTGCAGCCGTTTGGTTATTTCTTTGACCTCGTAGACTTCTTAGAACACCAAAGTGCTGACTATAGCAGGGGTTAATTTATATGGCGGTTTTTTGTTGTTGGACAAATTATAGTGGATATAACACTATATATTAAATTCCTATATTAAATTAATTTGCAATATTAAATTTTGTTGTTCCGCAAATTATACTGATATAACACATTCACTATTGAGAAAATATCCTCTGTGCTCAATGTATATACTAAAACTAGAACAATACAAAGAAGGTTAGCATGGCCCCCATGCAAGGATGACACGCAGATTCGAGAAAATATCCTCTGCAGTACATCTGTCCTTGAAAGGCTCACAAATTGTAGTTTTGTGTGTATTTTGTTATGGAAAGAGAATCTAGCAAATACAATAAGCCAAGCATAGTAGAAACATCTGTTTCTTTACGTCGTTAACAGTCTTTCTCTGTATCTTCAAACGGTATGTGCTAAGAGTGGAATGCACATTGATTTATCAGCATATTGATTTATTCATATTGTTTTGGTAATTTTTGCCACAGCAGAAAGATGTTCCTCAAAGATTTAATGACTTTTGTGCTTTGCTAATAAGCAAGAAAGCCCAAAATATGTATTTAGAGCTTTTTCGTTATAGTTAGATGGATATTTATAAATGACTGGATCTGTACTTGTGGCACTGCTACTGTCCATGCTGTCTTCTGGGCTATATGACGGGCCCGTGTCCTACGAAACGTGCTACTGTTAATTTTTTTTAAATAAAACTAAATATAAATAAAATCCTGATATTTGCATTTTGCACTTCAAGCATCATTTTGTATATCCACGTCAGTTGTTTATACATCACTTTTTAATGTTTTTATTTTTATTTCTGAGAGAGAGAGAAAGAGAGGGAGAGAGAGATAGAGAGAAAGAGCGCACAAGTGGGGGAAGGGCAGAAAGAGTGGGGATAGAGGACCCGAAGTGGACTCTGTACCAACAGCAGAGCCTGATGCAGGTCTCAAACTCACGAACTAGGAGATCATGACCTGTGCCAAAGCCAGGTGTTCAACTGACTAAGCCACCCAGGCAGCCTCTGTTATGAATACATCACTTTTGAGACTGCTCTTGTAGAGTAAACCATTGTGTGAATAAGATAGGAGTAAAAATCAATCAGGATTTCTGGGCTTTGAAATGAATAAATACATCTTAAATGTTAAAAGGCAAAGAAATGCTGCACTCTGGCAAGTAAGAAATATGTTGAGATAAAGAAGGGCAATTTGTGTCTCTATGGTCGACAATAGAGTATAAAGATTTTTAGAAGCTATCTGGTTTTCACTCAGCCTCATTCAGTTACCTCTGAGATAATGGAGTTGAAATTTTTTATATTTAGACAATTTAGGAAACGTTAAAGAAATTGCTGAGCTGTTTATCCGTTACTTCCACTGGGAAAAATCTTTTCATTAAAAGAGTCTTTATTTGCACCCTGATAATTAAAAAGCAGTAGTGCTTTATCCTGTCAAACGACTCCATCTAAAAGAATATTAGCACTGCTTTGATAAGGGTCTAATGGGAGTGAAATAATCTGAAATGGATTCGGAGGAGCAATTCCCTGTTTTGCATCTACTGAAAGTTGAGATCTTTAGGAATTTCATCAAATATGATATTCAGCTTTTTCTTGGAGACTGTCATTTGTTACCAGAAGGCTGGTACAATTTTAAAATGATGGGGGGCACCTGGGTGGCTCAGTTGGTTAAGCATCTGACTTGGCTCTGGTCGTGATCTCCCTGTTAGTGGGTTCGAGCCCCGCATTGGGTTCTGTGCTGACAGCTCAGATCCTGGAACCTGCTTCAGATTCTGTGCCTCCCTCTCTCTCTCTCTGCCCCTCCCCCACTCATCCTCTGTCTCTCTACTCTCTCTCAAAAATAAATAAACATTAAAAAATTTTAAATGATGGACATATACAAAATATATCATGAATATCATCAATGAAATGTAAAAAGATGCACATCGTGTATTCAACTGCTTATCAGAGAATTACAGTTTAATATGGTTATATATTAGGTGATTTCTGTATGAAATGGAGGAAGCCTTCCAGCAAAAAGTGAAAAAGCCAAGAATGGCTTTCTGGGTCAAACTACCCCATGGGAGCCCCAGGGCATCCTCCTCCATTGGGAGGATGATGTGTGAACTAGAGCATTATAGTAAATACTTAGGAATAAAGACCAATAATTCATATTTTGAAGATTGTTGCATGCCAAGTTTTATAAGAGTGTTTTTTTTTAAGAAAGGGGCAATTTTGTCTGAAACACTGTGACAAGACAAATTCATTTTCTTTTCCTGCATCAAACTCTTCAAACACCAGCGATCATGTGTACAAGAACCCAGAAGGTCCCTGTCACCTGTGCTGGTTTTACACTTAAAAAAAAAAATTAATTCTCCTTAGGACTTTATGAGTGCTTCAGGGTTCCACCTAAAAATGTTTATGTTTTCGTACATTGCTTCTCACACATATTCTGTTTCTTCTTCTGGAATTAAGATGTATGTTGGAACATCTCCCACTGTCCTTCTTTATTAACTTCCCTTTACTATTTTCTATCTCTTGATCCTTCTGTGTTGCATCCAAAATGATTTCTACAAATCTGTCTTTCAATTCACTAATTCCTTCTGCTGTACCCTGTAAGCTTTAAACAGAAATTTGAGTTGCTTTTCTTAATATTGGTTTCCATATTTTCATTCCAAGATTTCCCTTTTCATTCCAATTAACTGAAGTCTGTGTGTTCATTTTTCACTTTATCTTATTCTTGCTTTAGATTTCTGTTATAGTTGTTACCTACTTGACTACTTTTAAACATACATATTTAGGATTCTTCCACAGTTTCTATTATTTGTTGTTTCTATGGCATAAATTCTCCAGTGTATTGCATTTATGGTTATACTTTGAGGCAGTATCTTTTGTTGTAAGTTTGTAAACTCCTCTTTTGAAGAAACTGTTTCTATGAAAGTCCTGCATGCCTCATGTGAAGCTATCTCTGTGGTATAGTTTCGTGGTTGTCTCTGCATGAGCTCCATGTTCTGCCAGTACTGAAATCGTTTTGTGTTAATTTCCCCAACTGGGATTTCCTAGCCTTATGCACTGAAGGGTTGGGTTTCAGATTTCTCAGCTCCCTTACCCCACCCACTGCCTGTCATAGCTGGCTTCCATGCCAAGTCCTTTAGTGCAGCGGTAAGGATTTTGTAATCGCCTTTTCAGTAATGGGTAAGCCCTTCTCGGTTCATGACTTTATGTAAAGAGCTAAGAAACAGCACTTTGCACTGGGCCTGTGGCTAATTCCTGTGTCCACAAAGCATGACCCTTAGCTTGTTAGACACACAAGAGGTTCTGATACCCACATGAAGGAAAGGAGACACATCGTGTTTCCTCATTGGTCTGGTTTTAAGTTCTTTATTTCTAGCAATGAGAAGTTTCTTAACTTTGAATATATTTTAAAATGTTTTACTATAATTCATCTAACATTTCATGTCACTTAAAATAGAAATAACTTTTGGGGCGCCTGGGTGGCTCAGTCAGTTAAGGATCTGACTTCAACTCAGGTCATGATCTCACAGTTCATGGGTTAGGGCTACATCTTGGGCTCTATGCTAACAGCTCAGAGCCTGGAGCCTGCTTCAAATTCTGTGTCTTCTTCTCTCTGCGCCCCTCTTCCACTCCCACTCAGTTTCACTCTTCCTCTCAAAAATGAATAAACATTAAAAAAAGAGAACTAACTTTTATTTTTTTATTCAAGTATAATGAACATGTAATGTTATGTTAGTTTCAGGTGTACAGAATAGCGATTTGACAAATCTGTAGATGACCCAATGCTCACCACAGTAAGTGTCGTCACCAAACATTACTACAATATTATTGACTATATTCCCTATGCTGTACTTTTCATCCCCATGATTTATTTATTTTATACCTGGAGGTTAGTACCTCTCAATTTCCTCTATCTATTTCACCCATCCCCCTCCCCTCAAACAACCAGTTTGTTCTCTGTAATTATAAGTCCATTTTTTCTTGTTTGTTCATTTGCTTTGTTTTCCAGATTCCACATACAAGTGAAATCATATGGTATTTGTTTTTCTCTGAGTTATTTCACTTAACATAATACCCTCTAGATTTATCCATGTTGTTACAAATGGCAAGATTTCATTCTTTTTATGGTCAAGTAATATTCCATTGTGTATATACACCACATCTTCTTTATCCATTCATTTATCATTGGACACTTGGATTGCTTCCACATCTCGGCTATTGTAAATAATGCTGTAATTAACAAGATTGTATATATCTTTTTGAATTAGTGTTTTCATTATTTTTGGGTAGTATCCAGTATCTTTTATAATTTGAGTGAAAGAGTCTTATGTTAGCTCAATGTTATACAGATTACAAGTTTGGACTTCTTAATATACTATTTTGTGTTTGAATTATAAAATTTGTTGGAAAAGGGAACTCTTGAACATCACTGGGAAGCTTTTGTACAGAGTGAAATCTAGATTCTAGGTAACTGGTTACAAAACCTAAATGAAATCCTCCTTGTTTTAATGTTTCTGTCATGGAGGAGGAATGAAAATAAAGCTTTTGAAAACAGTGTCTATTGTAGATGAGCTTCAGCCACTCTGTGTCTCTAACCAAATACTTGACCACATTTTCTCACTTTCATTTTATTCTTGTTTATTTAGTTGGGCAATGACCCATCAAATTTTAAGGTGTCAATGCTGTTCTCTTCCAAATCCCTTATTCAAGACTAAGAGATCTTCTTCTGGCTGCTGAGAATGTGATTGACACCTCTCAACTGTTAGCCCTCTCTAGAAATTGCCTTACTGCAGAGCCTCTTTCCCTAAGTTGAAGCCCCCTTCCTGAGGCACTGCATTTCCAATACTTTGTCAATGTGCAAACTCAATGTTTTGTTTTCTGAGGTCTTGCTGTATTCCTTACAGCTCCACTCGCCTCTGTTTTTTTCTCTACTGATTATGCTGATCCTGAGAGTCCTCCCCACTATCTTCCTGTGCACTAATCTATCTTGGAATCTGCTTCCTGGGGGACCCAAACTGTGGGCATGAGACCCACCACGTGTCCTTAAGTACATAACACTGCAATGAAGAACATTGAAACCAATTTTTTAAGCCCTAGGTATAAATCTCAGTTTGCCATGAACTAATGGCATGACCTTGGACAATTTCTTTTTTATTGCTGATTATTCATCTCCTTATTTGTAAGATGGAAGTGACTATATTAACATCAAGACACTAGGGAAGTAAATAGGATAATGGAAGTAAAATTTCCTAGAGAAATACTTGGTAAAGAGTAAGTGCTCACAAAGAAGTTGGATGGAATTTCAGAACCCATGCTTGTTTTCTAAAAATTGAACCTCTGTTTATTTGTCCAAACATCAAGAGGGGAGGAGGTTATCCAGACGCTCTGTACTGACAAACAGGGACATTATATCACATTGTTTGGTAAAAGGTGTTAGGCTTAGAGGAGGAAGGAATGACTGGGCAGAGGATTAAGAACACTGGTGGATGGAAAAGTAATGTTTCCTTCATGGCTTTTGTAGTCAGATGATTCCTTTGTATTGGCATTTGTACAAGATTATATATTTATTAAAGGCCAGAAACTTATCTTCTTCTTTTTCTTTTTTTTTTAGATTATGATTTAGTAAAGTGGTTTGAAAACAGTAGCGACTTAATAAATCCTTCTTATATAATGAATTACATTTCTTCCTGCAGAGGTCAAATAATTTCATAGAGAGACACAGAATCCATTTTTCATTTTTCTTTCCCTGGAGAGAATCTTGTTTGAGATTTGTTCTGGGAAAGAAAATATGAATACATGTTATGAATAGTACACATACTTTATAATTGCTAGATAGATGATGCTATTAGAAAATGTGTTATGAGAAAAATATTCAAGGAACATAGCCCACTGCAGTTAGAAACACATTTGTGACTCTTTCTATCATCTTAACATGACAAAAAAGCAAAGGCCAATAAAAGAGCTAAAAACTTAGACCCTCTATTTTCTTGTTTTCTCATGGCTTACAGTTAATTTTCCATCCTCTCCTTTATTCAACCCATTCTGAATGATTATGATATCTTATGCTATCTGATTCTGTGTGTGTGTGTGTGTGTGTGTGTGTGTGTGTGTGAAAGACTGATTCCGCAAAGAAATGCATTTGTTTTTTTTTTTTAATATCTTTTCTTTTTCAACTGAAAATACTTGTGGTTTTTATTGGTGAACTTCTGGTTCTTGAGGAGGAAATGTAGAAGATTGGTGAGGACATGAGTTTTCAAGTCAGGTGAATCTGAGTTTCCTTGCCTCTGATTTATGAATCATAAAACGATGAGCAGGATATGTAGTCCCTACAGCTTCACTTTCAACATCTGTATAAAAGAGGTACTGCCTCACAGAACTGTGGCAAAAAATTTTTTTGAAATAGTTTATTGTCAAATTGGTTTCCATACAACACCCAGTGCTCTTCCCCACAAGGGCCCTTCTCCATCACCACCACCTCTTTTCCCCACTCCCCCTTCCCCTTCAACCCTCAGTTTGTTTTCAGTATTCAATAGTCTCTCAAGTTTTGCGTCCCTCTCTCTCTCCAACTCTCTTTCCCTCTTCCCCTCCCCCTGGTCCTCTTGTTTTCCTGCTAGACCTATGAGTGCAAACATATGGTTTCTGTCCTTCTCTGCCTGGCTTATTTTGCTTAGCATGACACCCTTGAGGTCCATCCACTTTCCTACAAATGGCCAGATTTCATTCTTTCTCATTGCCATGTAGTACTCCATTGTGTATATATACCACATCTTCTTGATCCACTCATCAGGTGATGGACATTTAGGCTCTTTCCATGTTTTGGCTACTGTTGACATTGCTGCTATGAACATTGGGGTACATGTGCCCCTATGCATCAGCACTTCTGTATCCCTTGGGTAAATTCCTAGCAGTGGTATTGCTGGGTCATAGGAGAGTTCTAGTGATAGTTTTTTGAGGAACCTCCACACTGTTTTCTAGAGTGACTGCACCAGTTTACATTCCCACCAACAGTGTAGGAGGGTGCCCATCTCTCCATACCCTCGCCAGCATCTATAGACTCTTGATTTGTTCATTTTAGCCACTCTGACTGGCGTGAGATGGTATCTCAGTGTGGTTTTGATTTGTGTTTCCCTGATGATGAGTGATGTTGAGCATCGTTTCATGTGCCTGTAGGCCATCTGGATGTCCTCTTTGGAGAAGTGTCTGTTCATGTCTTCTGCGCATTTCTTCACTGGGTTATTTGTTTTTTGGGTGTGGAGTTTGGTGAGTTCCGTGTAGATTTTGGATACTAGCCCTTTATCTGACATGTCATTTGCAACTATTTTTTCCCATTCTGTCGGTTGCCTATTAGTTTTCTTAATTGTTTCCTTTGTGGTGCAGAAGCTTTTTATCTTGATGAGGTCCCAAGAGTTCAGTTTTGCTTTCATTTCCCTTGCTTTGGGGATGTGTTGAGTAGGAAATTGCTGTGGTTGAGGTCAAGGAGATTTTTTCCCTATTTTCTCCTCAAGGGTTTTGATGGTTTCCTGTCTCACATTCAGGTTGTGGCAAAATTTAATACATTTGTGAATGTGAACCACTTAGCACAAAGTAGAAAACCCCTGTGATTATATAATTATCTGTCAATTCTGCAGAGCCAGATGATTTTGAGTCAATGGCAGCATTTGCAGAAAAAGCCATTCTTCCAGAGAAGAATCTCTCGTTCCATTGACAGCCACAAAATTATCTTCCTGAGATTTTTCTAGTTTGGTGAGCTTGAGTTAGGTTCCTAAAATCACACAACTTGTTCAGATCAAAATCAGATACCAAACCTAGATCGCGCTGTGGTAAAAGCCACAGCCATTTACATTGGGCCAGTCCATTTCTTTACTCTTTGGGCCTTCCTTCTAATGGTGAATAAGATGTGGAATACTCTTGTGCCTCTGTGTCCCCATTTTTAAATGCATATAAAGGATCAACTGCTCTAGCTTGACAGGCTATGGTGAAAATCAGTATAAGTAGAAATCTCATGTAGGCAGTTAAGTCGGAAGCTCTTACACATAAAACCTATTGATGCAAAGAAAGGAGAGAAATGGGTTTTGAATAACCATTTTTTATATTTGTGATGCTGCATGTGATTAATAACAGACCTAAAAAGTGTGTTAACTCTTCTGTTCATAATTGCCATCTTATTCTAAGCACTTTGATAGAAAGGGGCAGGTTAATCATTGCTAGTCAATTTGCTGGCTCTTAAAACAGGTGCCTACATAATATGTGCCTGTGGCCTCAGAAAAGGGCCAGCTCGGGTGTCTGCGTGGCCCAGTTGGTTAAGCATCTGACTTTGGCTCAGGTCATGATCTTTTGGTCCATGGGTTTGAGCCCCACGTGGAGCTCTATGCAGACAACTCAGAGCCAGGAGCCTGCTTCAGATTCTGTGTTTCCCTCTTTCTCTGCCCCTCCCCCGCTGGTGCTTTATATCTTTCTCTCTCCCTCTCTCCTCCAAAAATAAATAAACATTAAAAAAAAAAAAAGAAAAAAAAAGGCCAGCTTCCTGTCAAAAACAGTAGGCTCACTTTTCTTCCTATAATAACGGAACTGAATGTGCTTCACTAAGTCTGTACCAAGTGGAGAGAGTCCTGGTGATATCCTTTGTTTGGAAAAAGTGAGACTTTGCTCCGTACCATAAAAAAATGCAATGGAACATGAAACAGGAATGCTGTCATCTCAATTGATGTGTATGAGGTCTGTGTTTTCAATAGCCAAGTAAACTCCTAGTTTTACTTTTCCAACTAGTTTTTGATTAAAGCTATTACACACTATTTTTACTGTATTTTGCTAAGCCACATGAGGCTTTGTTTACCTATATGGAACACACAGAAGGGAAGAAGGAGAAATGAATACTGTGAAATAATCATGATTTCTGAAAGAGGTGGAGGGTTCCATTACAGTCCCAGGGCCAGTTTGTCAAGGGTATCGGCCAAGTCATGAGCAGCTAGGATTAGGATGGGTTATACTTTCTGAGGCAGTCTGCCAAGGAGAAAATCAAAATTTAGACCAAAATCTTTTAGACAAAGCTGAGAATCTAACCCCAGTGAGACCAATTATAGACACTAAGTCTAAATTGCCAGAGGTGGGATCAGACACGGCCCGTGGAGCCAGGAGTTTAGAGTCAAATAGGGATGGAGCAAGATTAAGAACAGGTCAGAAACATAAGGTCCTGGACAATTTTCAAGAATACTCATGGAACTTTTGTACATATCTATATGCCTTGGTCTCTGCATGACATAGGAGATGTTTGTCTGTCTGAAAGCACATCAGGATGCATAAATCATTCATTCCTCTCCAGAAAAACTGTACACGCAGCTGTTTGTAAGATGTGGCTGAAGGAACATGTGGCCAGAGGTATCATCTTTCCTTAAGAACACTTCCAGCACAAAATAGCAACTATTTTCCCCTCCGTGTTCTTGCTGCAAGGTCAGATACAAGACTCTTTCTCAATAAGCACCCCCTTATTAGATAAACTATATGCATCTTCAGATTACATAAAACCCCTATAAATAAGTTTAGCAGCAAAAGATATATATTTAGA
Source organism: Suricata suricatta (assembly GCF_006229205.1). NCBI lineage: Eukaryota > Metazoa > Chordata > Mammalia > Carnivora > Herpestidae > Suricata > Suricata suricatta. The sequence continues at coordinate 114,308,052 of NC_043700.1, forward strand.
AGACATAACTTAAAGGCATTGTCCTTAAATGCATAAAGAATATTTAACCCTCAAAGATTAGTGTTTAATGGGAAGTCACTGGAGATACTTGGGAAGAATTGACTGACTAGTGCGCTGTATCTTCTAAAGTCCTAACCTGCACCTGATGCTGTAATTGCTGTATTAGGAAGCTTCAAAGTCAAGTGAATTTGGTCCCGTCAAACCACCACACATTTGCTCTACTCTAATATATTGTCAAGTCTGATTGTTTGAGGTGGAAAGCACCCATGGAGAAAGAAAATATTGATAAGATAAATTATGATGTTAAAAAAATCACTCAAACTATAACCCAACTGGTTTATTGGTAAATGGAAAATTAACGTGAGCCAGCTCCCTTCAAAGAAAAACAGACAGGGTGATGGATAGTTCTTGAGTTTCATAATACTCTAACTCTTTGAAGGAATGGTTAATTTATTATATTTTGTATCTATGGCTATTAATTAACAATAATATTTCATTAGCCTCTGTGAGTTTTTCTTTTATGCCTTTTATTTATCTATAAACGTTGACCTGTCTCACTGTAGGCTACAGAAACTAAAAAAGTTAACAAGATGTAAAAAAGCCTCATAGTGATGACTGTGGGTAATTTGGACTTTTTCCTTTTATCTTATTGGATTTCTATAACCAAAACAAAAATAGAAGCTTTAAAAATATTACTTTGCAAGAGAACTAAGAAATAATTTACAGTTTAGGTTAAAGTACCAGTCAATCTTTGTTAAGTTGTAGGAAGAGCTTTAAAATCTCAGTGGCTTAACAGAGGAAGATTTTTTCCTCGTGTAAGGGGAACTAAGGAACGCTCCATGTCAAAATTATTCACATGTAGCATTTTAGCATTTCAACTTTCTTTAATCTAACAGTATTTTCTTTGTTTCTTCTTATTTATTTATTTATTTATTTATTTTTAGACAGAGGATGAGAGATGAAGAGTAGGGGAGGGGACAGAAAGAGGGAGGAGAAAGAGAGAGAGAGAGAGAGAGAGAGAGAGAGAGAGAGAGAGAGAGAATCCCAAGCAGTCTCCATGCTTAGTGTGGAGCCCAATGTAGGGCATGATCCCATGACCCTGGGATTGTGATCCAACCCAAAGTCAAGAATCAGCCACTTAACCAACTGTGCTGCCCAGGCTCCCCTTATGGTATTTTTATATTAACAGCTGCTTCTGCAATTTGCCAAAATGGGAGGGATATTAGAGAGTTATATTTTAAATAATTTTACCTGCAAATGCATATAGCACTTCTGCTAACATTTCAGTGGTCAAAGCAAAGGGGTAGGGAAATAAAAGTCTCCATGTTCCCAAAAGGAGAAGAAAACTGGAAATAGTGGAGAGAAGCACTAATTTCTATTATAGACTGCTCTTGCCATCACCAAATGTTAGGCTCACTGTCCCTCCTGAATGTCAAATATACCCACTCTTTCTCCAAAGGTGGCTGATTAAATGACACCCTCCAATAATATCGTTGGGCTGAAAACCCAGGATTTTTTGGTGATGCATGGTACTTTCCTCATTAGAGTATGATGTGTAGAAGTCGTTATAGTGTGTCCAGATGTGGCAGCTCTTAATGTCTGCTCCAAACCAACAAATAATGGTGGAATAATGGACAGAATGACTGCAACAAGCATTTTCACTCTGAAAGAGGAATAGTGGGAGACCTACAGAAGTCCTTGGGCTTATAATGCTGATCATCCTGACAATACATTTCAACAGTCCCTTTTTCCCTGGGAAGCCTTCCCCAATCCATTGTTCTTTGCCATCTCTGGCTTTGCTCACTGAGAGATTTGTTTCCTTTATTTTCTCCTTCATGGCCATTTCTATAAGACCAGCAAGAGACATTGGATAATTTTGTACTGGGTTTTAAATACTTCATGGCCCAGGAAAATCACAAGGCTACTGCCAAATTTAAGTGGGTGGAAATGTTCAATCTTTTCCTGTGTGTAAAAGAGAATTAAAAATATGAGTGAAAAGTACTAATATTCTACTACAAATGATGTCATATTTAATGAGAGAGGACTTTTATTTACATCTATAGCTCATAGGGTTCAAGAAATCTGGGGTCACTTTATTTTATTTATTTATTTATTTACTTATTTATTTATTTAGGGGTGATGGTCACTTTAATCTAGTTTCTAAAACTGAGATTTTCCTGGGCCACTCAGGTAAGGTAATAATAGGGCTGTAGGCTTTTTGAAGCTTGGCTAATTAATTCCAGTTCACCTTTCATCCTCAGGTACAATTCTTTGGTTTCCCAACCAATATATGGTACTTCAAATTTTATTGTCCTCACTATTTGAGTTATTCAAAGCACTTCTCCACTTCTCAGATAGTTCTCTAGAATTGGCAAGTGCCACAAGTGCAAAAGTATCCCCAAATGTTAATGCACATTGCTCAAGTCCAGCTCCAACAGGTCCAGGGTTCCCTTGAAGGAGGACGGTGTAGGCCAGAGAGAGTGAGACAGCCTTGAGTTTCATTTTCGGATCACCAGACAGGCACCCCTGCCCACCTGGCAGGCGTCTCTACCATTCTGGCAGGCATCTCTGTCTTATCTGGTTCTCAAGCTTTATTTATGGCAAAAGGTACAAGAACCAGAAAGAGGAGTACATGATTTCTCATAGATAAGTTTTACAATTTTCAGGCCACAGGTTCTGCAGAAGTTACAATTCTAGTAGTAATGATTGCCATAAAAAACTTAGCTACAGGCACTCATGGTGTCATAGGTGTATTTTTACAAAACCTAAGGTCTAGCCTTAAGGAAGAGACCTTTAACCAAGAGGCAAACAGCATTTTTTAGTAAAAGTCAGTTTTTTATGAGTAAGGGTCATTAGGCCGTTTATAATTCTAAGAGAAAGTTCCCAGAAAAACAGGTTCTCAGGAGACATAATGCTTGCTCTCACAGTCCCAAAGATGATTGATACATTTTATTGTAGTAGTGACTTTTACAAAGGCGTTCAGGCCCAGAATGTAGTCAGTTATCAGTTAATTGCTTAGGGGAAAATTAGATGTTGCATTAGAATATATCTAGTTTACTCATCTTTTCCCTGACCAAGTGCAATCATGCCTCAGGGACAGGGCAGGGGGACAGGCTGCTCCTGACACCAATCAGCAAAGTACTCTGAGGTTTGGTGCCCAAGCAGAAATGAAAGTTTCAAGAGGGTAGATTTTGGGAGCTGTCTGGGGGCAAGAGACCATGCAAACTTGTTGTACCCTCACCAGGAATTTTCACTCTACCAGTGAGTTCAAATAGCTCCTAACAGCACATCTCTGGAGTTTACATTCTCCTACATCTTGCCTTGGAAATTTTTTCTTACCTTCCTAATTTCCTAATGCTATCAAACCAGTGAGATAGATAGATATAGATAGATGATTGATGATAGATAGATAGATAGATAGACCCATGTATAGACACACATATATACTTATATATAATGTATACATATATATTTTACATTTACTAGTTATTTTCAATCTATCATTGTAAGAAGCAGAAGTTACTTTCACCAAGACTTCTCTACCCCATTTTTTCCCTATTTGGTTGATTAGAATCACTACATACATGTATTGTTATTGAACTAAGTGCACAGCTTATAAAGTTTTTTTCAGGGATATTGAATGAAAGCATAAAGGACACTATGTTAGAATCTGGTTGTGATTTCTTTCTTTTTTTAATGTTTTATTTATTTTTCAAAGAGTGCGAGTGTGGGGAGGGCAGAGAAAGGGAGGTAGAGGATCTGAAGCAGGCTCCACTCTGACAGCAGTGAGTCCGATGTGAGGCTCAAACTCATGAACCACTAGATCATGACCTGAGCCAAAGTCAGACATTCAACTAACTGAGCCATCCAGGTGCCCCTCGTTGTGATTTCTTGGCACTATAATATGCATTTAAATAGCTGTTACCCTGTAGATGGTGATCTTTAACATAGTACAAAGCTATGACTCATTTCTATTCATATGGTAAACCATGAGGACCAAGTCCATATGGACCTGGGGCAGGGGTAGAGATCTGGGAAAGTCTAGCACAATGATGACAGCTGGGTAGGGGGATGAGTAAAGAATCCAGATAGAACTTGTCTTAGAATTTTATTAATTTCAGTAGACTTAGAACTTTGAGATCAGGGAACTACCTAGGAGAAGATAGACTGAAGATAGAACTTCATTGTCGTTGAGCACCCAAAGCTGGAAGGTAAATTATCTAAATAAACTTGGCCCTACTAACTATTTTCTCCTTGAGAATGAGTTTTACTCTAAAGATTCCATAGATTCTTCTTTTCCCTGATGCCTTGTCTTACCGATTATATTGTTTAATGCTTCACTTTTTCTCCCATTATTTTCTCCATCTTCCCTTGAACATTATGCTTCATATGGACAGTTGGCAGGTCCAGTCTCACCCAGAACTTGGACAATGGCTATCATTTTGCCATACTGATGAGCCCCACTGATTACCATGTCTAGTCCTGATCCCAGAAACCTGAGTTTGAGACGGAGTCCTCTCCTTCCAAGCCTACTCCAGAAGGGATGTCAGATATGAGTCAGATCTCATCTATAAGAACCTACCAGTCAGTTAGAAGACTGTGAATCTAGAAAAGAATATTGAGCAACTTGCCAGTGAAGGCTAGGAAATTAATTTAAGAAAGGGATTCAGCATATCACCAGAGAGAAAGAACTTTATGTTATACGAAAGGCTGCCAGATAAGGTCTAAGGCCATTGTCTTGCTCTTCTGTATGGCTTAATTTCTTTTCTTTTTTTTAAGCCATGGTAGAGGGAAAGGGTATGTATGTTTTACAAAATATTAAAAGCTATAGCATTGAGAATCCTCCTAGCCACAGAGTTTCCAGATAAAATATGGCTACTTAGTAAAATTTGAAATTACAGGTAAACAATAAATAATTTTTTTAGTATAAGTATGTCCTATGCAATATAGGGGCTATTCTTATAGTAAAAAACAACTTCTTATTTATCTGCAATTCACATTTAAAGGAGTGCTTTGTATTTCTATTTGCTGAATCTGGCATCCTATCTAAGTCTTGGAAGAAAGCTGCTGGATGGGATGGACTCAATGGTGTGAACATTTCAAAGCCATTTTTTAAGATTATGGAGATCATATGCTATTCAGAAAATGGAGCAGTTTCAATTAGGCTCAAGCTTGGTTTGTACAGGAGGAAGCACAGTGACAAGAAATAAGTCAGGATTGGTAGAGAAAAAATGCTATTGTGATTCTAACCAGACTAAACATATAAATGCTGTAATTACTCAAAAATTCACATCAGACAAGTGACAAATTAATTAAGATTTAAAGGGAGGCAAATAGTTTTCAAGAATAAATTGAAATGGCTGAAAAAGAATTGATTATGTAGCAATACAATCTTTGTTGCTTGGTGTGATTTAAAATTATGGATCTATGAATGTTTAAATTGAAATGTTCCAGTTGCCAAACAACATTAGGATACATTTATCATGTCACTTTTCAGCACAGAAACCAAAAATGATTTGGGGCAGCTAAATAAATTTATGATATGAGAAAATTGCGTAAACATAAATGGATATTATTGAATTAGAACTCTGAGATGTCTGAAATTCAAAAACCTAGATATGAAAAACATGTCTGTAGATTTGATAGACAGTTCCCAAATATTCTGCTTCACTTGAGTACTGCTCTGGTGTCTTTTCCACTTCTTGCAAGCTGTCCCCGTGGCCTGTGCCCTTCTTAAAGCACTTTTTCATCAAACTCTGCATATGACTATTTGTATTCAAGTGTTTTTCAAATTTTGTAAAAGTGAACAACTTATAGAGGCAAAATTCTTTTTCTCCATCCATATTAATAGAAATTATGTTAATGAAAGTATTACTTAAACATACTCAGTCATGAAGTGATATCTTAAAAAAAGTATAAAATGTTAACTTATAAACAAACTTTTAAAGTAAGATATTTGAAATTAGCACCACTGTCTTACTATGGTAGAGTATGTTGTTTTAATCACACAGTTGTAACACTACTTCAAAGATACATATGGTAAAGATGGTAAGACATGAACCATTTCATTTGGATGTCATCCTACTATGGAAGTGTAGTAATTTATTTTCTCATTCAATTTTACCTTTTCAAGCTAGTGCAAAACTTCTATTTATGTAGGGCATTGTAATTGCATTTGTACTTCTTCTGGCACTAGTGCAGGATTATATATTATGCCCAGTTCTGCTCTATTAATATATTTTTTCCTTCCCTTAATAGCTTACAATTAAAGCAGTACTCTTCAGTGGTAACATGAGAATAAATTAAGTATGAAAATCACAAGAATAACACCTGTCCTAAAGAGGTCATACAAAGAATCCAGTACTGTCTATGCTTATGCGAACATTTAATATGTAATTCATTAAAATAAAAATAAATGCAATAATATAAAGACCCTATGCAGACTTGTTTAACAAAGTGTGTTGAAATTTTTTTAAAAGGTATTCACGGAGCAAGTGGGTGACTCAGTCCGTTAAGCATCTGATCTGACTCTTGATCTAGGCTCAGGTCATGATTTCATTAGTGAGATGGAGCCCTGGGGTTCAGCTCTGCACTGTCCATGCACTCCCTCTCTCTCTGCCCCTCCTCTGTTCGCCCCTCCTCTCTCCCTTTCTCTCAAAAATAAATAAATAAACATTAAAAAAACATGTATTCTATTAGCTAAGATTATTAAAAATTTTCAGTTATTTAAACAGCCTCTCAATGAACAGCATAAGCTGAGAGCATTGCCTACACACAACACAGGTTAAAATAATGTCCCTAGTTTTGCACTTTTGGGGATCTTGTAGCAGATAGTATTTGCTCCCCAAAACACTCCATTTTCCACTCTTAACTCCAAATTCTCAAAAACTTGTTTCACCATTCAGCCCACCTAATTTTTCTATTTTATTCTCATAGCTCATTATGATGTAGATTAACTTCACTTCTTTGATTTATGTTGCTTTTTCTGGGCTTTCTTCATTATCTAACTTCTGTACCTAAAGGAGAATTCAAGCAAGCACAAAAGGAGAGAAGGGAGAAAGAGCATAATAGAAAATATTCAGGAAAATAGTAACTTTTACTTCTGTTGAACACATGTCCTGAGTTTTCAGCCTACATCTCCTTTTAGCCAGGTATTCAATCTCATTATAATCAACATGGAACCCATCATATTTCCAAAGATCTGTGCACATTCTAAATTCTCTGTGCACCTCAGACAAGATGGTTGACAGGCACTCCTCACTCTGTGTCTCTGGATGCCAAGGTGTCTGCAATCTGTTTCTAGTCCTAATCCCAATCTCATGTCTGCCTCCAAGAAAAAGGTAGGGGTACACCAAAATTATGGAAAAAGCCCAAGGGCTCAGTTGGACTTTAAACAGACCATAATTATTAAGGATAGAAGAATGAAAAGCTGATATGAAGTAATGATCATTAAAATGTGTTTGCGTATCATTTAACGATTGTATTTTCCCCAGTCTCTGCCCTTAACAATACTCCATCCTTCCCATGTTCCAGCCATTGGCATTTCTGGGAACTATTTTGTAAGAGATAATCACTGCTTTGCCTCCCAAATCAATCCAGGCTTCTTACTTCGTTTCTGATTGCAATTTTCTCTATTTCTTCTTGTTTGTGTTCAACCTTTTGGAATTCTCTCCCCCCACTCCTGCCCAAATATGCTTGGCCCAGGATATTAATACTATTTTACCCAGTCTTTGAATCCCTTGGACCACACTCTTGTATGGGAAGGCCCACTCTCCCACACCTTGAGATATTGACCCTGTTTAGAGATCCATGGTCCCTGATTCTGGCTTGCCTGAGTTAAGTAACTCTATATTCTGGCCTGCTAGGCTCCAAAGTAAACCCATGTTTTTCCTTTATCAAATCTCCAAAGCCATTATTCCATATCTATATTTAATCTTGGTTAGTGGTGTTAATACATACTTAATCCAACAAGTTTGAGACTTTGATCTTTTTTTTCCTTTCCCTTACAACCCATATCTAAGCCATTTTCTGCTTGCTGTTATAGCAAATTTCCTACAAGAAGTTGCCTACCCTCACTCTCTGTTTAGCTTTCATGATTCCTTTTAAAGTGCCTTTTCCAGTATAACCAGCACTCCTATATTTAAGGTTTTGAGGGTGCCATTAATCTCTGCCTTTCACCACATATATAGTAGTATTTTCCAGTTTGTCTTGCCTGGGGAGAGGTAAAGAAACTTGTTCCTGATTTTTGAGGGAAAGCTCTCAGTTTTTCTCCATTGAGGATGATATTAGCTGTGGGCTTTTCACAGATTGCTTTAATGATGTTTAAGTAAGTTCCTTCTATCCCGACAATGGAATACTACATGACAATGAGAAAAAATTAAATCTGGCCATTTGTAGCAAAATGGATGGACCTAGAGGGAGTCATGCTAAGCGAAATAAGTCAGGCTGAGAAGGACAGATACCCTATGTTTTCACTCATAGGTCTAACAGGAGAAACCTAATAGTAGACCATGGGAATGGGAAAGAGGGGGGAAAGAGTTAGGGAAAGGGAGTGAGGCAAATCATGAAAGACATTTTGAGGGGTGAAGAGGGAGGGTAGAAGAGGGAGGGGGCTGATGGTTATGGAGAGGGGCACTTGTGGGGAAGAGCACTGGGTGTTATATGGAAACCAACTTGCTAATATATATATATATTATAAATTATTTTATATATATAAAAAGAAACTTGTGACTTGGTTTCCTTTATTACAATAGCTCCTGTGCCACAAGGCCCACAACCTAATGTGATAGTTCTGCTAACTAAATCAACATTCCAATTACACATTCAGGGACCAGGAATATGACCATCAGGGATTGTCTATGGAACATTTGGACCCACTATGAGCCAGATTCATTTACTAGTAGCCAAGACTCCATTTACTTCAAGCTTCCATTGTTCATTCCTGTAAAGGGAGTCCATAACAGCATCATACATCTCTAAATATTAATGCTCATTTGGACTCTGTGTTGTTCATCAATCCATGGAAGGTCTAGGTTTGTCCTTTTTTCTCATGCATGGTTTTCTGAATAAATAGCTATAGGTCTCTGTGATGGTGAAAATAGGAAAATTATTACTATCTATGCTTGTTGAGGTGTCTCTATTTACCATACAGAACTAGCTTCTTCTTAATTCAAGGTTCAGGGTCTGGGAAAGGACCATATCCAAAAACTGGGCAAGAGATCATGACTCTTCATTGGAGTAACTGGCTTCAACCTCATGGTCATCCATCTGGATCTTTTTTGATTGTATAAATTAAGCAATTCCTTATTGGCTGCCCATACATCTTGCCCCTAGGATCACTGTGGTCATTCACCATCATGACTGTATTTTGTGTGTCAGCATTCCTAGAAGCCACTCTGACCTTGCTATTAGTTGCATCAACTCCACACATCTTACTTCTGATTGTTAAGTGTCACTGTTTGATATGTATTTCTCCAGGTCCTATGACTCTCCTCATTATCAGGTAAACCTGTCCTGCAATGGTATCTCCTACTATAACTACTGGTCTATACATAACAGCCACAGTGAACTTGTCAGGGATGCTTGTGCCCCTCTCACCAGCATATTCCTTACATGCTTTGGTATATGCAATGTCCTTTAGGACCTTCTGAAGAACATAGGTATCTGGTAGGTTTTCCAACTGAGCACATCATTTTTCTGAGCTTTTGGATCCTTTGCTCCATGAACTTCCATAGCAGTTCTGGAATTTCCATTTCATTTAGAAGCTTGGAAAAAGGGATAGCAACTGCTAAGTGTCATCTTTGTAATGCTCCTACAGATTCTCCTATAGGGTGTTATCATTAGAGAGTGCCCCCATCACATGAACTCTCCCTTATGTAGATTTATTTTTGCCCAGCACCCTTAGAGTCCAGTTCATGTTCAGTATCTAGCACCTTCATGGGCCAGTTTATGGTTAGTATCCAAAATCCTCAAGGTCCAGTTTCATGTATAGTATTTCAGCTCTTGCCATTGTTTATGCTAGATTCTTGTAGTTCTTTTCCTCCATTAGCAGGAACAGCACATCTGTGTTCAGATTTGACCCTAATTACTCTAATTGTCAACAGGATGTAGAAAGCCTGAGAGGAAGAAGCATTGTTCTGTAAGTCACCTGCCTCATCTGAAGCCTATGCATGATCTTCAAGCAAGAAGGGGCCACTTAGTGAGTGGCCAACAAGGGTGAATGAGCACTGAGTGCAGACTCAGTGGGTTCAGAATATCATGGTTGTTCAATATTCTCCACTTCATTTTCATAGATATTCCCATTCTAAATTTTAATATCTAGTTCTTTCCATTCTAGGGTTATGGCCTTGGAGTAAGAGAACTTTCAGAGCTCAGAATCCTTCCTTTGCTGAAATTCTGCTATACTTTGATTAAGTTCAGCACCAAGACTTCAACTCTCTTCTACTTCCAGTTTCAGGATGTTAGGAATTTTAAATACAACCAAGAAGTCTGGCACATGGCTTTCACATTTTGTCTTGAATTGTTGATTAATGATCAATTCCCTGTCATATCTTTCCAATGAATCAATGGTGTTTAACAATAACCACCTAATTTCATTGTTTTTATAGTGAGTGTTTCTTACTTCTTAAGTACCACAGATATGTTATCATATAGTGTGCCTTCTCATTCTTTCTAGTTGGTAAATGTCAGTTATTCTCTGTGTCTCATGCAAGATGACCACTGGCAATGGCTTTATAATTGTACCATTATAGCAAGCCAAAGTCTATCCATACTCTATCTACCACTAGCAATAAGATTCTTATTACCCAATTCTGGCAAATAAGCCATTTCCCAATTTCCATTTTAAAGTTGGATTCCTAAGACCACTCAGTGTACTAACTTTTCAGTTGGGTTTTCTAAAAATAGACTTCAAGGCGAACAATTGTATCAAAATTGTTTATTGATGATTGAGAGATATGTGTGTAAAAGAGTTAGGAATGCATGACTTGGCAAAGAGAGAAACTGACCTGTAGTGTGGTTTTCAGTGAAGATTTTAGTTGGCTTGGAGCTTTGACATTGTTCTCAATTGAGAGAAGTAGGAAGGGTTGGGATTTTATATGTTTTTATCAGCCAATCCTAGGCTATAGTCTTCCTGTGGGAGGGGTTTTAAACTTGGGTAAAGGCAATTCAGGGTGAAGGCCATAGCTAGAAGGCATTGGCAATTAACATTCTGTGCAGCTGGAATTTTGCATGAGTAGAACCTGAAGAATGGAGCCAAGAGAATCACCATCCACTGCCTCTTTTTACTCTGTTAGATTATGAGTTCTACAAGAACAGGAAACCTTGTCAGTGCAGTTCTCTGTTTTATCTCCAGGGCCTAGAACAGTGTCTAGCATATGTCTCAACCATCAAATTCTAATTATTCTTCCCTTTAAATATTTTCCAATTTTTTAATGTATTTTCTATTTCTACTATTGCATTTGTATATATCCTCATTATTTACTGACTGATTTAATGCCTGATTTTCTAACTCATCTTTCTTTTAAGCTACTTCCTAAATTAAACCATTCAACATAAAGATCATCTTTCAATACCCTAATTCTGAAGTTGTTAAAAGCTTTAGATGGTTTCTAATAACCTACAAGATAAAAGCCAGGCTTCTTGGTGGAAGACTCAAAGCCCTTCACAATTTGGCCTAAGATCACCTCACTGGAATGTTCTCCTGTCATTCTTCACCCATAAACTATGCTGCACAAGAGACTTCCGGTGGTGCACGAGCATGAGAAACTCATTACTATGGCCGTCGAGCATGTTGTTGCCTCAGTCTGTTATATTCTTTTCATTCTTCCTAACTGGTAAATGTCAGTTATTCTTTAGGATCAAGTCCTAATCTCCTTTGTGTATGTTTTCCAATTCTTTTAGCAGAATTACTTGTTCATTTCTTAGTGCTCCTATGGCAATCAAGACCTATCTGCATTATGGAAGATTATTCTAACTGCTTATATTTATGTTCCCTCCTTTACCCTGCTCATTAAGTTGGTGATACCCCTTATGAACAGTAACTCACCTGGCCCTCTCCATGCCTATAGCAGAGTCAATCTTTGTTAAATGAATGAGTGGAGGATTTAGTGGCTATTGATTAAGGGTCAAGTAAGTGCTGGATACTATGCTAAGAACTGGGTATAAAACAGAGAATAAGAATGACATGCACCTACCTTCATGGAACTCACTTTTCTGGGATAAATATTACTATGGATTGAGAAGATGAAAACAGAGAGATTCTAATGTCTGGCAGCCCAAGGAACTAACTCGAAGACTCACAGGTGGTTGACCAGATCACCACTTGTCAGAGAAAGTTTCTGTGTAGACTGATTGGTTATTTTTGTGAAAGAAGGCTGTACATCTTAAAGCTAAGCCACCTTCTATTTGTAGTTGCCCATTCTGACTTTCTTTTGTGTTCTGCCACCACATGTACTTAACCCATTTAGAATGGAGCACTTTATTTTCACATGGCAAAAATGATTATCCTTTCAGTTGTCTCTGAGAAGATCATAACAGTGACTAAAGCAGATGTTGTTTCAATAATTTTTGTTCATAATATTTTCTCTTGATGGTCTCCTGAAAATAAGGTGCAGACAGTTCATGGTGATAGTTTGAAATAACAGTTCACTTTTAAACCCAATGGATTATGTTTTACATAACCTGATAAAATATTTAATGCTCAGCTGCAAATTCATCTTCTTAAGATACAAAATTGGTGACATAATGGAGGGTTAATCTGACCAGAATATGGCACCAGCTGTCACATAATTCCAAGGATAGTTACAGGGAAGAATTAGATTTTGGAAGAAGAGTAGTACATTGTATGTGGTTATATTTTATACATGAGCTTAGATACTGATGTATAGATATAGTATTAAATTTCAATTCCCGCTGAAAGAAAACAAAAATAAGCAGAGAAAATATATGGGAATGAAAAGCCCAATGTCAAGGACGACCTTAATGTTTTGTGGGGAGGAACTCCACACCTCACTCGTATGTAGATTTGGTTTATCTGAGTTCACAGCAAAGTGGGACATGAAAAGAGTGTCCATGTGATTAAACTCTATCAGCCATCTGTGCCATATCTACTTTTCAGTGAAAGGAAAGTTAGAATTTGTTAAGAACTAACAGATACAAGAAGTTGGAATGATAAAGGATTAGATGTTGTGAAGTTTCTTTCTTTTAAAAAAATGTTTTTAATGTTTTATTTATTTTCGAGAAAGAGAGACAGCATGAGCAGGGGAGGGTCAGAGAGAGAGGGAGACACAGGATCTGAAGACAGGCTCCAGGCTCTGAGCTAGCTGTCAGCACAGAGCCCAATGCAGGGCTCAGACCCATGAACTGTGAGATCATAACCTGAGCCAGAGTTGGACACTTAACCGACTGAGCCACCCAGGCACCCCGATATTTTGAAGTTTCTTAAAGATGAAATTTCAAAAGTAGTTGTTGGATTTGTATTTTGAAATAGTGCTTTGTTCTATTTATTCAGCTTCTCCTAACTTCTTATTCAAGTTAAACTACTTACACCCTTCCTGAAAATTAAAACTAACAACTTATTGTCAGAATCTTGGAGAAAATTTCTATGAAAAATAAGGAGAATTCATCAGGATGGAAAATAATCATGAAATAAAATATTCCATTTTACTGAAAGGTGCATTGTGCTTCTCCAGTGGCTTACATTTTATTCAGTGACCTGGGTCTGTGTCCACACAGAAAACAAGGAGATCTGCCTTCTCCTGAAAAGCTGTTCTTCCTCAATATTTCTGTATTCATGTAGATTTTATTTTATTATTTTTAAAAATGTTGATTAATTTTTTAGAAAAAGAGAGAGCGAGTGGGGGAGAAGCAGAGAGAGAGAGTGAGAGCAAGAACCCCAAGCAGGCTCTGTACTGAACTTACAAACCATGAGCATAGGGGCTCAAACGCATGAACTATGAGATTATGACCTAAGCCAAAATCAAGAGTCAGACTCTCACAATACTGAGTCACCCACGCACCCCATTCATTTGGATTGTATAACTTTCAGAAATAAGAGTCTTAGAAGAAATAAGATATTCTGAGGATATTGATTGTTTTTTTCTTGATAGACTTTATTTTCAAAAGTAGTTCTGGGTTCACAGCAAAATTGCATGGAAGATATAGAGATTTTCTGTATACTTCTTGCCCCCATCTGCCTAGTTCCCTCATTATCAACATTACCAATCAAGTAGTACATTGCTATAACTGATGAGCCTACATTGACATTATTGTCACCTAAAGTTTGTCGTTTGGGCTGGGGTTCACTCTTAAACATTCTACATTCTATGGGTTTGGACAAATGTGTACTGACATGATTCCACCACGGTATTTTCCTACAAAGTATTTTCACTGTCCTAAAAATCCTTCATGCTCCACCTATTCACCCCTCTTTCCCACCAAACCCCTGGTAATCACTGATTTGTTTTTCAGTCTCCATAGTTTTGCCCTTTCCAGAACGTCAGATAGTCAGAATCATACCATCTGCACACTTTCAAGATTGGCCTCTTTAACTTTGTAACATGCGTTTCAGCTTCTCTCATGTATTTCCACAGTCTGATGCCTCATTTCTTTTTAGTGTTAATAATATTACATTGCCTGGATGTACTATAATTTATTTATCCACTCACCTATTAGAACATCTTGGTTACTTCCAAGTTTTGGCAACTGTGAATGAGGCTGGTATAAACATCTGTGTGCAGGCTTTGTGTGGTCATAAGTTTTCAACTTCTTTGGATAACTACCAAGGAGCAAGAGTATTGGGTCACATGGTAAGAGTGTGTTTTGTTTTGTAAGAAACTGCCAAACTGCCTTTTAAAATGGCTGTAGCATGCTGCATTCCAACAGCAACGGATGAGAGGTGTTTTTTTTGCTCTACATCCTCACCAAAATTTGTTATCTTTGGATTTTGGCCATTCTAATAGGTGTGTACCAGTATCTCATTTTAATTTGTATTTCCCTGATGACAGATTATGTGGAGCACCTTTTCATATGCTTATTTGCCACCTGCAAATCTTCTTTGGTGATGTATCCATTTGGGTATTTGGCCCATTTGTTAATTGTATTGTTTGTTTTTTTTATTGTTGAGATTTAAGAGTTCTCTGTATATTTTAGATACAAGTCCTTTATCAGATGTGTCTTTTGTAAATATTTTCTTCCAGTCTGTGCTTTGTCTTTTCATTCTCTTGACAGATCTTTTATAGAAAAGAACACAGTTTTAATATATTCCATTATTTCAGAAGGTCAGGGAGAAGAAACAAAGATTCTTGGTATGAAAAATACAATCAATGAAAGCTTACTAGAAATGAGAAATTAGTCGTAATATGTAACAACTCCAGATCTAATCAAAAAGATTCAACTGTCTCCACATACAGAGATGGTATAATAAAGAATTTTCCTGGTCTTTGTCCCTGGTTTCTAAAAGAAGTACTAAATCCTCGTAATTTCTTGAATTTTTTACTTATAGTGGACCTTCATATTTTTTGCTAATGAGTGACTCATGATGGGGGCATATCATATACTAAGCTAGAAAGACCATATGATCACAGGGTTGGAGCTTCAAGCCACATGTTATTAGCCAACTTCTCAAATTCCAGAGAAGGGAGAAGGATGAGGATTGAGTTCAAACACATGAGTCCATCGGTCATACCTACATAATGAAACCCTGATAAAAATCACTACAGACACTGAAGCCCAGCAGAGAACACATTACTGTGCCAGGAGGGTTACAAGCCTCAACCCCGCTGGAAAGTGTGTGGAAACTTTGCACTCCCTCCCAGACATTGTCCTATGTGTATCTTTTATATTAAAACTGCAATTGTATGTATTGCACTTGACTGAGCTCTGTAAGTCATGTTAGCAAATTATTGAACCAGGGGTGGGGGTTATAGAAACCCTTGATTTTATAGTTAGTTAGAACTGCAGGTGACCAAGGGAATCTGGCATCAGAAGTCAGGGCAGTCTTATGAAGATATGTTAGTCTGCTCATGCTGCCATTAAAAAATACCACTGTCTGAATGGTTTAAACAAAAGAAATTTATTTCTCCCAGTTCTGGAGGCTGAAAAGTCTAAGCTCAAGGTGCTGACAAGTAGCTTTCATTCTTAGACCTCTGGCTTGGCTTGTAGAAGGATGCCAATTTGCTGTGTGTTCACATGATCTTTTCTTCATGTGTTTAAGGAAGGGAGAGATGGAAGAAGGGGGGAGAGGGGGAGGGAGGAAGAGAGAAGAAGAGATAAGAAAGGGCGAAAGAAATGACAAGAAAGAGAAAAGAGAGGGAAGGAGAGAAAGTGAGTATGGGCTCTCTGGCGCCTCGTCTTATAAGGATGCTAATTCTATTGGGCCAGGGCCCCACCCTTATGACTTCATGAGGTCTTACTTCCTTAGAGACCCTATCTGCAAATACAGCGTCACTGCAGGTTAGGACTTCAACACATGAATTTGGGGGAAACATAAGCTTAAGTCAATGACATGCAAAGCCTTTAACTGTAGTCTGATGCTAACTTCCGTTGGTTATTATCAGAATTGTTCTGCAGTACATTCAATTGGGGGTGAAACAGAATAAGAAGTAAAGAGAACAAAGAGACATCCATACTCCCTCCATGTTGGGAAAAAAAAGTGAGTGGTTGTAGCAGACCCTGTGTATCATGTTGCCCAGGACATAACACTTCAGCAGTCTTTGACAGATCTCTACTGGTTAATACATCCATTTCTTTACCTGGCAGCTTTCACCTAAGCTGCGGAATGCATATCTACCCAGAAGTATGACATCACCCACCTAAGGTCATTCAGAGCTGCCTGGTCCCACAGGTGAAATAATTCTCAGGGGTGAATTATGGACTAGTCCCCAGAGTTTTCCCATGGATTTACTCACAGATGTGGCCACTTTGATGATTCACCCTTTATTCATGACTATTATTTCCTATATCTTCTCATTTTTCTGTCAGTGTTTTTTTATATCCTCCCCCAAACTACATAAATTAGATTATTTTTCCCAAGATCAGCTTCTGTAAGGACTCAAAATAAGAGAATCTTTTTGGCTGAGAATGAGTGAGAGGACAAATTAACTCAGGGCTCCTGAAAAAAAAAAAAAGATTATGTTACATTGAATGAAAGCATCCTCAATGGGAAATGAATGAGTGTAGTTCTGAAAAACGTTTCACTACAGAAACCCAAAGTGAATTTTGAAACCATTTGACAGCCTCAATACAATCAAAGCCATGTAATGTAGACTGTGCAACTACATGTACAATAAATAAGAGACTATGAATAAAATGAAAGGTGAGTTTAGTAAAAATGGGTTGCACATTTAATAAAAATTCTGTACCCCAAAACCAAGTCAGTGATGGGGAACTCAAATTTATTTAGTTTTTATTTGAACTCTAGGTAGTTAGCATACAGTGTACTATTAGTTTCAGGTGTAGAATTTAGTGATTCATCACTTACATACAAGACCCAGGTGTATCACAAGTGCCCTCCTTAATCCCCATCACCTATTTAACTCAAAGCCATCCACCCACCTTCCCTCTGGTAACACACACACACACACACACACACACACACACACACACACACACATCTTCTTTACCCGTTCATCAGTTATTGGATATTTGGACTCTTTCCATAATTTGACTATTGTTGATGATGCTGCTATAAACATTGAGGTGCAAGTATACCTTTGAATTAGCATTTTTGTATTTTGGGGGTAAATACCCACTAAGTACAATTGCTAGACTGTACTATTTTTAACTGTTTGAGGAACATGGAACTCACATTTTAAAAAATTATTTACAAGGCATAAAATACATTAAAGACAAAAGTAATGTCAGATGAAAATTTTAAATTAAATATGAAGGCTTTCAAATAGTCACTTTAGCTTTGACATCTCTTGAATTTCAAAGCCATATAGGCAATTGGCCACTGGACATTTATTTGCTTTCAGCTTTCACATTGAATCTCTCAATCCTGAATTCATCAGTTTTCCCTATGCACTGCATATCTAAATTTGGCTAGAAACAGAAACCAAGTTATCTTTAACATCTCCATAATCATCCAACATCCTGCTCCCGGCTTCAACATTGAATTTAGCAATCTACATTCTTTTAAAACTGCCTGCTAACCATGTCTCAGGTTTGTCCACTGCCATGAACCTAACTAATCTGGCCTTTTATCCACTCAAGGCTGGATAGGTAGATTCCAGATAGATCCCAGATAGATTTTTAAATACCTCCTAATAGATTTCCGGATGCAAATCTATCTTCCATTTTCATCTCCATACTACAGTCAAATTGTAACATCAAACCCCTAAAACCTAATTGTATCATTTCCGTGCTTAGAAGCTTTGTTGTCTTTCTATTGTCTTTAGCATTGTATCGACAGTGCATGGCTTGCTTGAGCTGACCCTGTGTGACCTAGCCATTGCTCTGCTCTTGTCTTCACCAAGGGACCCAACATAAATTTCTGTAATTCTTCAAACATGTTACACTCTTTTTTTTTTTTTTTTTTTTACCTCCAAGACCTTTTGGCATTCTGCTTCCTCTCTCTGGACCTTTCCTTATCTCTTTACCTGACTAATACCTAATGCTAATATTATCTTTGACTCACTGACCTTAATTGATTGTTCCCTTGAGCCCACTATCCATCTTAGGATATCATATCTTATTGGAATTGTAATTCTTTCTGTTTTTTTTAAGGAAATAAAATAGATGATATATATTTTTCTTACCACTATATCCTCTATGCCTGTAATGGTTCCTGGTACTGCTTAGTAAATATTTGTTGATTGGATTCTTGAATGAATGAATGAATGAGTGAGAGAGGTTAGAGCATTAGCTTAGGTGATTTAGTTATTGTTTAAAAGAGAAAAAAATAATTGGAATAGAACATTGGTTCTGCTTCTTGTGGTAATGGGACAACACAAAATATCCTGTGGCAAAGGGAAGAAAATCAGTGCACGCAGATATAACAAGATAATGCAAAGTGTCAAATAGTAGCTTTCTTATTGTCTGGAAATTGGCTATTGATGCCTTTGGCTAAGAACAAGGCTTGCCCTTGACCCCAACAAGTCTTAATGAGGGATTAATTTTATATATTCAGCAGACACTCAATAAAACTTTGGGGGTGCACGCATTGGTCCCTGCCTTAACACTTGTCTGTAAGAGCAAAGTCACTAAATTGGGCTAATAATAACTGAACATTGAAAAAGAGATGGGAGAAATGGCAACATTGAGTACTGAGTGCAAGTGAGGAGAGAAGGATGCATTTCCACTCTTTGGTCGAGAAATCTGTGATGTAGACAACACAGAGATTTCTGATATTTTCCGTGATACCAATTTTACACAAGCACCTCTGGAAAACTGAATATGTCTGCTCTCACCATGACTATTTACCATCATATTGGAGATTCCGCTAAATGCTGTAAGGCAAGAATAAGGGAAAAGAAGCATCTAGATTGGAAAAGTAAATTAAAACGGTCTTTATTTGCAGATAACATGACTATCTGTGTGAATATCTCATATAATTGACCAAAAGCTCTGCTAGAACTAATAAGTTCTAATACATGAGTTTGGTAAGTTGGCAGGATACAAGATCAATGTGCAAATTCAATTGCATTTCTACATGCTAGCAACAAGCAATCACAAATTAAAATTTTAAAAAAGACCATCTGTAGCAGGACTAAAAACGTGAAAATTTCAGGTGTAAATTTGACAGAAGATATATATCTATGCTACAGCTTCAAAATACCGCAGAGAGATATTAAAAAGCTAAATTAATTAAAAGATATGTCTATTCATGGATCATAAGCCTCAATGTTGTCAAGATGACAATTTTCTCCATTGGATGTACAGATTCACTGTGGTACCAATCAAATTCCTGGCAAGTTTTGTTTGGTAGCAAGCTGAATTATAATATTTATATAAAAATGGAAAGGATGATGAAAGCATATGTTCACAAAATATACAAAATGTTTGTGGCACTGTTTTTATAATAGCCAAAAAGTAGAAACAGCCCAAATGACCATCAAAAGGTGAATGCTAGGGATACCTGGATGGCTCAGTCGTTAAGTGCCCTACTCTTGATTTTGGCTCAGGTCATGATCTCATGGTTTGGGAGATTGAGCCTCTCATTGGGCTCTGGGCTGATGGTGCCTAGCTAGCTTAGGATTCTCTCTCACTCTCCCTCTCTCTACTCTCCTCCTCCACACATGCTTTCTCTCTCTCAAAATATAAATAAATAAACTTCAAGAAGTGTTGAGTGCTAAACAATTTTAATATATATTTCCTTTAATTTAAAAATATTCAAATTCTTTATACTTGTTTAGAACTTAACTTGTATTCAATGGTATTTTCACTCACCAACAATCTTTATGCCTTCCTCATCCTGGACCTTCAAGTGTTAATGTATGGCTTGGTATGTATTGGAGTAATTTTTAAAATAAATTTTCAAGAATGTTTCATGAATAATATATTTTATGATCCCCACCTGCAATCTCCCAATATGTGGAAATGTATCTGCTGCTCCTTTGTGCCACACTTATCTTAGTTGTGTACAAAATTATTGGGACCTGAAACCAAAATGGGAAGCAAACTTTGTTTTGTATTTCTGCATAAAAGTTAGGAGCAAGCCTGGATCTATTTTTTTGTACATAACTTTGGGGGGAAAGGGGAGGGGGAGAAAGATAGGATTAAACCCATATATGCATAGGCTGCTTGTTTTGATTCATGCTATTTAAAATGTTTGAAAGGGGTGCCTGGGTGGCTCAGCTGGTTAAGCACCTGACTTCAACTCAGGGCATGATCTCACAGGTTGTGTTTGAGCCTCATGATAGGCTCTGTTCTGACAGTGTGGAACCTGGAGCCTGAAGCCCACTTTGAGTTCTGTGTCTCCTTTTCTTTCTGCCTCTCCTCTGTTCACACTCTGTCTCTCTCTCAAAAATAAACATGAAAAAAATATTAAAAAATTAAATGTTTGAAAGAATGCATCTATTGTGAGTATGCAAAATGAATTTGAATGAAATTGTGAAGTTCTTTAAATCTATTTGGCTGGCTGACTATAGTCTCAATTTGTTGGGGGTCTATATATGAAAAGCATCTGTTTGAACCAATAATTGGTACTTTGCATGTTCAATGGTAGCTCGTTTTCTACTAGGTACCCAGTTTCCTAATTGACATCTCAGTTTGACTCAATAAAAATTTCTTTTTTTAAAAGTCTCATTTCATTTATTCAGAGCCAAACATATTCTTTTTTACTTAAAATCTGTTCAGTTGAAATTTTACCCCTACTTACTCTATCTCCTTTCTTCAGGCTCCTCTGTGGTTCTAAAGTTTGAAAGGGAGAGATTTGGAGTAAAGTGGGGTTCTACTCAAATTCATTATTAGTGAAAGTCTCCTTTTGTGTTGATGCAGCTGGAAACCAGGAGAAGACAGAAACTGACATTACTAACACTTGATTGGTAACTGCTTTCTCTGTGTGCTTCCTAACCTTGTTCATATCATGTCACACACACATACACATTTGTAGTATCTGCACAAAATCCTTGGGGAAAAGGGAGGGAGTCTGGGGTCTTTATATGACTTGAAGAAAACTTTTTTAAAGAAAAACCAAAGTATGAAGTATTGAGAATGTATAGCCAACTGAGACCTGTGTCACATTGCCACCCAAGTACTATACCATATGACCAACCCAGAATAATGTCACATGGCTATACCAGAAATGTACCACTTTGCCACCCAAGAACTTTATCATGTAGCCACTGTAGAAATGTGACATATCATCACATTGCTACTGTGGGACTATCACAGTGTACCTCACAACCATGTCACATTTCCACTCTAGGACTCTGTCACATGGCCATGCTAGAACTGTGTCACATCAGCACCTCTAGCAGCAAAAAATCTAAGAATGTTGTTAACTGATATTTTAGGTACTCTTGTGGGAGGCAGACTGTTCCAGTGAAGAAGAAAGGAGTGGAAAATGGCCAACTATATTGGGTAGTTAACCAACCTGAGTTTGTGTGCCCCTAAAATACATGTTTGTATGGGGTGGAAGATGTGCGTGTGTCTGTGTATGTTAAGAGCAAGAGCCTAAGAGAGATTCAGGGAACTATCATATTACAGGTTGAGTTGAATATTGGAATACGCAAAGACTAAACCTATTATGAAGAAAGTAGAGTGAATTTGCTGAGATGAGAAAGGCAATTTGTGGAATATGGCAGCAAACAGATGCCTGTCAACTGTATTTTTCATGATCCAGTCTCTGGGCTCAAATGGACTTGTCGTACAGTTAGGAAAAGCTCCCTGGGGATGTTCCCAGCCCAGTATAGAACTGAGGAGTTAATTACAGGATCTAGGTATCCTTCCTTCCACCAGGGCAGCAAGTAGATTCTATCATTTCATCCAGTAGGGAGCATATCAAGTGGGAGAGGGGCATGCTTACCCAGCTGAAATGGCTCTCATTGTTAATGCACAACAATATAGTTTCTTCTTCATCTTCTTTTGGTGGGGGTGGTGAGCATCAGAATCTTAGCACAGGACTCAAAAAATGTTATCTAGATCAGGGACTATCCTTCCAGAATAAGGGAGCAGAGAAACCCTGTTTGTTATCAGTGCCACATCTCATGAGAAACTCAAAGGCAACACTCAGGACATAGCATTCTGTTTGACTGGAGCTGGCCTGACACTGGCAATCACCTTCCTAATAATAATAATAAGAATTCCTTCCTAATGGTGCATCAAGAGCCTGACTCTAAATATGACCTGACTGGTATTTTGACATGTTATTTTTTTTAACTTTAATTCTTCAGCTTATTTCTCTCTTTACTGAATTTTTAACAGTTACACAAAACCCTGAGGATTAGTTGCTACTGGAATTGTCTATGATTGTGCAATAAACACTTTGAGTTAGCTACACACAAAAATGGGGACACGTGTTCAACAGGCTACTACTCGCAGGAGAGGACACATTAATCTGGGTTGTGTTAACTAATTCACAGTATCTTTAAAATGGCCACTGAGCTCTCCAAATGTGGATGGTGGCGGATAGTGTTCAAGCAATTGTGGAGGCTAAGGTGCTGCGTGCAGCCTCCCAAGATCCAGGGCTTTTGCAAGCAGCTGAGCAGAGCATTCAAGAAAATTACAGTGCAATGTTCCTCTGAGGAGAAGGAACCAACCCTCCCTCCTACTGCCTAATTCCAGGCTATAGCGCCCACCGTGTTCTCCTTCGTTTCTCTTCAATGACAACCTGACTCTCAAAAGTGTCACTAATAAGCCAGTTCCCAATTAGCTGTGGAGGTTTTTTCTGAGCTCTTGGCAATGTTCCTGTGGTTTCTGGGGGCTGTTGCTGCCTATAAACTGAGGATCTTTTCTGCTTTGCACAATTCAAAGGCAAGAGGTGCTGGGAAGGCAACTCTCTGGTTTCATTATTCCTTGCTAGCAGGAGAACAGAATACATTGTTTTTAATGCTCAAATATGTCATTTGGAGAAAAAAATATGTAAGTCCTCCTTCCTGAGCCAGCTCTCCATTACTTATTTGTGCAAGTGCACGCGTACATCCAGCACCCACGATGTTCTCATGGACGCGTTCTCAGAAAATTCTGCAAAGCAATTTAGAGACTGCAGGGTATAATAAAGGAAGCCCAAGCTGACGGTGTGGAATGAGGCTGTAAGTAAGACAGCAACAGGATCCACCATTTAGCTTTGATGAAACAAGGACAGTAGGTTCACTCTTGATGTGCCTTTGAGTTTGTCTTGAGCTCCATTTGGGTATTTAAACAGGTGACAGAGCAGGCTGTCCCCATCTTCCTCTATGAGCCACTTTGCTGGTAGAAAGTTAATTACTGCTCTACATCTGTGCTCAGACTGTGCTTAGGACAAATAGGAAGAGTATCTCTTTATCTTTGCAAGGTACCAGTGTGTGGCTGGTTTGTCATCTATGGTCTTTAAATATAGAATTGAATTTTGTGTGTCCTCAAAGAACAGCTCAAGCGTCCCGGTCTTCCCTGTCAGTGGTCCTTGTTGTTCCTTTTGTAAGTACCCACTTCTCAGGCTCCTAGAAGTTCAATGCAGCAAATATTATTTCCATTCCACAACGTTTTAAGTTTATCTGCCCAATCACCAGTTGAGCGTAGGTTACATCCAAGTCTAGTTAAGTCTAACTCTTGTGCTTTCTATACTCTATCATCTGGTCATAGACCAGGAATTGAGCTTATAGAGAACTGATATAAAGTAGGTAGTAAGGAAAAAGAGAAGAGAGATCCCCATCACTGGTTAGGCCTCTAGGCACTTTGTAAACCAACTTTTTGGGATTGGTACACCAATTAATACTATAAAGGTGGAGTGCCCTTTGTAATATTTCTAGTGTAATTTGAGTGAAATGAGAAGTAGAATTTAGAAGTGCAAATATGAAACTCCACTAGGTGATAGCAGGGGGCTATTTATATGTTCTTTGTCATTTATAGAACATATAGTCTGTACCAAGCGTTTTGCTAAGCCCTTTAATGTAGCATCACTAGTAAGAGCTTAATCAATGTGTTTTCAATGCTGTTGGCTTTGCTTATGGTTGTTCACATATGCCTGAAAGAGATTAACCACAACATTTGTGTGAGGTGCTTTTCTTAAATAACAATTTGCATATTACCAGTTATTTACTTATTTAGGTAAAGTTTGTTTGCAATGTTAAGAGTGAAAGTCCCGGGGCGCCTGGGTGGCTCAGTCGGTTAAGCGTCCAGCTTCGGCTCAGGTCGCGATCTCATGGTTCGTGAGTTCAAGCCCCGCGTCGGGCTCTGCGCTGACAGCTAGCTCAGAGCCTGGAGCCTGCTTCAGATTCTGTCTCCCTCACTCTCTGACCCTCCCCTGCTCTCACTGTCTCTCTCTGTCTCTCAAAAATTAAAGAAAAAGTGAAAGTCCCATAAGGGCAGCATCTGTTCGTGTGGTTTTCCTCTGCCCCCAGAGGCTTGCAATCTTCCCGAACACCATACATAGTGGATAAATATTTGTGACGCACTGACTGGCCCATTACACTGTGCTAACACAGAGACAGGACAAGGTGTTCTCTTATAGATCCCGGAAGGTCTTTTGTCCCATTTGACCAGGAGTAACTTCAGGGAAAAAAGCACATGACAAGAGAGTGGAGGGGTAGCTCCTTCCTTGCCTGTTTGCTGGTTGATTGATCCTCTATTCATTTCATCTTGGAAATAGACGATAGAATACAGTCTGCCTTTTAAAATATAAACAGTTTTGCCTTGTTCTAGTGGCTCCTGTAGAAAATGGGAAATGAAATGAACTATGGAACAAGAAAAAAATGCAATCTTCCTTTCTCTTGCAATCTTACATACTACATACCTCATGTTTCTCTTTAAGAAATGCCACCTCAAACGTACTTTCTTTTTTGTACAAAGCAGCATGTTATAGAAATTCAGAATAAATTACCAAATGAGGGAGGGGAAGAAAGTAGATTTTGACCCTCTGGTTTGCCCTGCCTTTCTTAACCTGTATTTCCTTCATCCTTCCATCTTATTTTGTCATTTGCAGAAGTGAATGAGAAAATGGAAAAGGAGAAAGTTTATTTATTTGCTCATATTGGTGAAACACATATTCTAGATGAGACACTGTAGCCTCCAAAGGATTAGTATCTAGCAGAGGGTGTTGGATACAGACATAATAATTCTGGTGCCAGCCTGAAGCTGGAACTATTAAAGTATCCCAAAGATGATGATGATGATGGCGGTGGTAGTGGTGATGGTGGTGGTGTTGATGATGGTGATAATGACAGTGATGATGATGATAATGATGGTGGTGGTGGTGAAGATGATGATATATTTATTATGCTCTGCATTTAAAGTTTGTATTTTATTTGAAATGGGAATTGACTATATATATTCTCATTTCAAATAATAATATATTTGTTTTATATATAAATATACATATTTATTGTACTCTATAAAGTCTATCTTATTTGAAATGAGAATTGAGTATATGTGTTATATATATAATAATATAATTGATTATATATAATATAATTGACTATATATATATATATAATTTGAGAGACAGAGAAAGAGTATGAGTCGGGTAGAGGAACAGAGAAAGAAGGAGGAAGAGAGAATATTAAGAAGGCTCCATGTTCGGCATGGAGCCCGATGTGGGAATCATGACCTGAGCTGAAATCAGGAGTTGTATGCTCAACCAGCTGGGCCACCCAGGTGCCCTGGCTATATTTTTCAAAAAACAGTATTTCTTATATCTTTTCATGAACATAATTCTTCTAATTTTGTAACATCTAATTTAATGTTCACTTTTTCTGTCCCTTTTGTTATACAAAACCTTAGGAGTATAATTTGGAAGCATCAATAGTTTGGATAGTGTTCTCTGCTGCAACCAAGCTGCTGTTACTTCCACTTTTTCCTACTTGCATTGTATATCCTTACCAGGGGATTTTGTAGCTCCTTCATTTATCCATGATTTATAAATGCATGCAGTCTTAATCCTCTCTCCCTAGGTGGTATGCTTGAATTTTCCTTTCACTTTATACTACATACTGCATTCCAATTTCCTTTTGGAATTCTGATTAACACATGGAGAATTGCACAAAACCCGGGGTACACTCAAGAGCAGCCTTTTCCATGTTCCTCCCTACCTCTATTCTGTCCTTCATAAAAATACACATGTGGACATCATCTTCCCTGTCATACTCTGGGAAAGAAAAAAAATCACCATTTTCTTCCTTTCTATGTTCATATATTAAGAATCATGGGACGCTTATGTGGCTCAGTTGGTTGAGCATCCGACTTTGGCTCAGGTCATGATCTCACTGCTCGTGGGTTTGAGCCCCGCATCGGGCTCTGTGCTGACAGCTCAGAGCCTTGAGCCTGCTTCAGATACTGTGTCTCCCCCTCTCTCTGCCCCTCCCCTTCTCATGCTCTGCCTCTCTCTGTTTCTCAATAATAAGTAAATGTTAACAAAAAATTCTTTAAAAAAATTATTATCTTCACTTTATTGATGTCATTATCCTCCATTCGGTTAAAATCTCTACCAGTAAATACACCACCAACCTAGTTAGGATTCTTTGGTTCTTTGTAGCAAAAGCTAACTCATTCAAGACTCCATGGTTTCACAGGATTGATGGATGAAGACCAAGTCGTAGAAATAGGCAGATCTCAAGTACCCCTGAGAGCTGGGTGCCAGGAGCCACAACAATGCTTTGTTGCAGGAGTAGCCGGTTCTTGAAAAGCCTGGGTGAGCTGGGCCCTCTATCAGAGAGCTGGATTCCATGAAGGGAGATCTCTATTGACTGACCTTGTGTCAAGAACCTACTCCTTGGCCAGAATGGTCCAACCATTCCCATTATAGTCCTAGGAAACTGGATGCAATGGGGAAGAGGTAATTCCTCATTAACGGGGATGTTACAAGAATGTGAAAATTGATACTAGGTGGTCAAGAACAACTACCACTGGACTAAGTATCTCCAAACAGAGGCATCATTTCCATTTGTGGGGAAACTCTTGAGATCTCACATTTGGATATTCAGAATTATTCTGTATGGTGGCCTTCCTTCTGAGAGACCCTGGGATCTAAGTGAATAATGGTGGGAACCCTTGTGGGGTATGAGTGTAAAGGAGAGGCACAAACATCTAGTCACCATTCCCAGTACAGCACCCCAAAGGCCCTGTGTGGGTGCAGTGGGGAGTGCTGTCTCTTGTCATGTCTTAGGATTTGCACAGAGCTATACTCAGCAATGTGCTGCCACGTGTCATTCGTCAAAGTCCTGAATTCATTGATCTTCACATTGGTGAGATCAGGTGAATGCACAGGGAATACAGTTTATTGCAGAAGTCAACCTACTTGCTGTCAGTGTTACGAGTTACTTGGAAATTGTAGGATGAGAAAACAGCTTCCCATGATGCAAAAGTAGGTAGGTATTCTGAAGAATCTGGATGCTTAACTACTATATTATATTGTTTTTTGTCTTTTTCTCACAATGAAGAAATTACACAGTCCAAAAATTTACTGAAATTTTTATTCTAAAGTATATCATTCCCATATTTAACCTAGAGTGAATAATTTATTAAATAAATATTTATTAAGCAATGACCACGCTCATTTTATAACCACTTCTTTTGCTTTTAAAAATTAGCTTGCACTGGGATGCCTGGGTGGCTTATTAGGTTAAGTGCCCAACTTAAACTCAGATCATGATCCCTCAGTTTGTGGGTTCCACCCCCAAGTCAGTCTCTGTGCCAACAGTTCAGAGCCTATAACCTGCATCAGATTCTATGTCTCCCTCTCTCTCTACCCCTCCCCACTCATACTCTGTCTCTCTCTCAAAAATAAATAAACGTTAAAACAATTTTTAATTAATAAGCATTTTTAAAAAAATTATCTTTTTTAGGGGCACCTGTGTAGCTCAGTCAGTTAAGCATACAACTCTTAATTTTGGCTCAAGCTGCAATCTCAGGATTGTGAGATTGAGCCCCATGTGGAGCCTGCATCAGGCTCTCTGCTAGGCATGGAGCCTGCTTAAGATTCTCTTTCTCTCCCTCTGCCCCTCCCCCCACATCAATAAATAAACAAACAAGTAAATATTTGCTTGGATTAAAATTATTTATGCATATGAAAAAAAATTGAACAGAAAAAAGATTCAGACAGACGAAAATGCATCTGCTCCTGCATTTTTTTTTCTCATTCTGGACTTACTCCTCAGAGGAAGCAATTTTAACTCTCTGGGCTGGTTCTTTTGATCATCCCTTCCACCATTCCAATAAATATGCACATGTTGCTATTTTTGATTGAGTAATTTAGGCTTTTTGTTTTGATAAATGAGAATTTGCCTCATTTATTATACCATCAGTTTAGCTCCCCTTTCTGCATTCTCCTAACAGAGTAATACAATTAGTTTTTGGATTTTTTTTTTATTGATTATTGCATTACTTCAAGTAATTTAATGATACAATTTTCTCTTATTATGTCAAATTGTTTTAGATCCTCCTAAATTCCACCTTGAAGGTTGATGATATTATTGCCCCTACTATTTCAATCAGCTCTTTTATCTTTTATCCACTTGTAGATTTCCCTCATCTGATCTTTTATTTTTATGTTGTCAAGGTTGAAAATATTCACAATCTCTAATTCACATGGAAAATTTCCAATCATTTTCAAGATTATTCCTAACAAAAATTAATATAAAGTGTTTGCATTATTAATTTTTTCAGAGTATAGCTAGACAATGTACTTTAATTACGTTTACTATTTATCATACCTAATTTCCCTTTTTATTTCTTATACTATTTGAATTTATCACAGCCTCCATGTTTTCAATTCTGTATTCTACCCAGGAATTTTTCTTGTTTCTTCTTCTCTCTAGTAGGTCTCTCTTACCTGGATTGGGCTGATTTCTTGCTGAAACACCTGCTCAACTTTCCTGGATTGGTGCCAATATTGCTTGGGTTGTAAGTTTTCTTTTATCTTGGTTCATTTCATGGTTTTTTGCCTTTGTACATTGTCAAGTAACTTTTTAGGAAAAAGTCAATGTAAAATATCTGAGTCCTTGCATGTCTGAAATTTTCCTTATTTTTCCCATATATTGAGAAAGAACAAGTGCCATCAACTGGTAGCAGTCCTGTAATAGTGATGCTTCCTGGTAAAATAAGCACTTTCCAGAACTCCAACATGAGACAAGGTAACTCCATGACTGTGTTAAAACAAATAGAAAATACAGAATTTAATGGGACAGATGGTGACTAAACCCGTGTGAACACAGCATAATGTACAAACTTATCAAATCACTAAATTGTACCTGAACCTAATGTAACATTGTATATCAACTACACTGAAATAAAAAATAAATAAGAGGCAAGGGAAACAAAAGCAAAAATGAACTATTGGGACCTTATCAAAATAAAAAGCTTCTGCACAGTGAAGGAAACAATCAGCAAAACAAAAAGGCAACTGACAGAATAGAAGATATTTGCAAATGACGTATCACATAAAGTGTTAGTGTCCAAAATCTATAAGGAACTTATCAAACTCAACACCCAAAAAACAAATAATCCAGTGAAGAAATGGACAGAAAACATGAACAGACACTTCTCCAAAGAAGATACCCAGATGGCCAACCAACATGAAAAAATGCCCAACATCACCCATCATCAGGGAAATACAATTCAAAACCATAATGAGATACAACCTCACACCTGTCAGAATGGCTACCATTAACAACTCAGGCAACAACAGATGTTGGCGAGAATGAGGCGAAAGAGGATCTCCTTTGCACTGCTGCTGGGAATGCAAACTGGTGCAGCCACTCTGGAAAACAGTATGGAGGTTCCTCAAAAAATTAAAAATAGAACCACCCTATGACTCAGCAATGGAACTACTAGGTATTTATCCAAGGGATACAGATATGCTGTTTCGAAGGAGCACATGCACCCCAGTGTTTATGGCAGTATGGCAGTGCTATCAACAACAGCCAAAGTATGGAAAGATCCCAAATGTTCATCAATGTATGAGTGGATAAAGAAGATGTGATATCTATCTGTCTATCTATCTATCTAGAGAATGGAGTATTACTCGGCAATCAAAAATAATGAAATTTTGCCATTTGCAACTATGTGGTTAGAACTAGAAGGTATTATGCTAAGTGAAATTACTCAGAGAAAGACAAATATCGTATGACTTCACTCATATGAGGACTTTAAGACACAGAATAGATGAACATAAGAAAAGGGAAGTACAAATAATATAAAAACAAGGAGGGGGACAAAACATAAGAGACTCTTAACTATGGAGAACAAACAGAGGGTTACTGGAGGGGCTGTGGGAGGGGGGATGGGCTAAGTGGGTAAGGGGCATTTAGGAATCTACTCCTGAAATCATTGTTCCACTATATGCTAACTTGGATGTAAATAATAATAATAATAATAATAACAACAACAAACATTAAAAAAAAGAAGAATGGCAAAGCCTTGTCAAGGCAGTTTATAACATTATTTCAATATTAAAACTTGTGTGGCGTATACTTATACAGCAGTGAAAACTGCCACAATATGTAAGAATAGGGAAAATCTCATAACTGTAATATTTTGTAAATTAAACTCAAAAAGGAAGAATAGCAAAAAAAATGTTAAAAACTAGGATCACTCTATAATCAGGTCTGAACATATACAAAAACAGGAACACAAATCCAACCAGGCAAATGTTCAGACTCTTCTCTCCTAGCTAATATGAATGACTGTTGCTTTCATGCCAATTAAGTTTAGACCTACCTGTTCATTTCTCCTGACTTCCGGATGGTAGTTATTAAGGTACCTAATCATAGGATCTGCTGACAAGGCCTAAATCAAAGCAAAGCCTACTTCTTTGCATTCTTTATAGCACCACTTGCCACAAGCCTAAATCTTATAACAAAACTTCCTGAACACCTGCTTGCAGAGATGCCCATGCTTTCCCAAGGGGAGAGGCCTTCCTTCCTTTTCTGAAGCAAGAATCAATAAACTCAATCTTACTCAACTACCAGTGAGTTCCTGGTGGTTTTTTTGATGGGTAGGCATTGACGTATATTATTTGTGCTTTGGCTGGATATGGAATTTTAGGTTAGCCATCTCCTGGTCTTAAAACTGTGAAAATATTGCTTACTGATGAAACATTTCATCTTTCTGATGAAAAGTCTGGTGCCAGTCTACATTTTGTTCTTTTGGAAATGACGTGTATTCAGTTTCTCTGAAAGCTCTAGGGGCAAATGGAACATTAGGTAATGCTTACTGAGTACTCATCATGTTTCAGACATTAAACAATGCATTCTTCATGCCTTAGCTTATTTGATTTTTGCAAAAGCCAAATGAGAGACCTACTACCTGAGGTTAATATAAATGAAACTGG
Organism: Suricata suricatta; assembly: GCF_006229205.1. NCBI lineage: Eukaryota > Metazoa > Chordata > Mammalia > Carnivora > Herpestidae > Suricata > Suricata suricatta. The sequence continues at coordinate 114,339,955 of NC_043700.1, forward strand.
CTCAAGGTCACACAGCTAGTTAGTGTCAGAGCTGGGCTTAAGCCCAGATCTGTTCTACTCATAATCCCTAAGGCTGCACCATTATGCTAATGACACTTCAGGATTCTCTTGTGAGTGTTCTGGCATAAAGGTTTACTTAGTGAAAAATTTGAGACTTCTGATTAAAAGCAGGATTTGAGATTACATATGGCTTTTATTGGCAGGCAGTTCCCAATTTACAAATGGGTTTAGCTTTGAAATTTCCTCATCTTTAGCTGAATGTAATATAGCCTTGGGGAAAGGAAGGTCTGCACCGAGTCCAAAGAGACTAGAATAAGATGAACTTCACATACACACGTATACTGGAATCATTTTGAGACACTGACATTCCTGACTAGCATGCTGCACAAAAAGAAATTTGCATTATAAAAACCTGGAAATGTCATCTAGAATAAGTTAAGAACCTCTGTGTTTATCTATCTATCTGTCTGTCTCTCTGTCTATCATCTATCTGTTTTTGAAATACAAACATTTGATTATAAGAAATAAGATTGCAAAACTATCCAAGAAATCAAAGTTGATAGTTTACAAATAAAATACAAGAGATCCATGTAAGTGAAGGAGTAGGACAATGTTTGCCAGAACTGCATCCTTGATGATGAAATCCCTGCATCTGAAGCTCTCATCAGGGTTTCCAAGCCATCTGTCAGATCATACTAAAGCTGAAAAGCTACTCAGCTCTCATCAAAGTCTTAACAACCTTAATTTATCCCTTTTCTCATTTCAAGTATCTTGCACTGACTCTAGTTTTCTGGGCATTCATGAAAAGGAAGAGCCAATTATCAGAGTCAGTTTTGGTGATATGATGTTGCTGCCATTTTTAGCAAGAAAAAGGCTCTTATAGCAGAGTTTGTAGACATAGTGACTTTCCACCAGAGATAAACAGTGCTCTGTGTGGCTTTACTGTGGCCAAGCAGGAAGGACATAGGGTTTGGAATATGAGTCATGACACAAGGAACATGGAACCACTCACCAGCTTAGAGCACAGCTCATCTATTAAGAGTCATTCATTCCTTCAGAAACTGTAGAGCAATTACACCTTCTTACCACTTCTCATCTCTAAGGGGCTCTTTTCAGTGAGCTTCTTTGTATTGTTGGTTTCCAGAATGGGATACTGTTTCAGAAAATTGTGTGTGTGTGTGTGTGTGTGTGTGTGTGTGTGTGTGTGTGTGTGTGTGTGTGGTAGAGGTGGGAGTGAGGACCAGGTGTTTTGTGAGTATGGGTTTGCCAAGTTCCTTAGTGACTATGGAAGCTCAGCTTCAATGCTAATAAAGCTGCTTCTGCTAATTCTCAACTGAGAGCACATATTGATGTGTAAAAAAGTTACAAATTCCAGCAACCATTGTAGGCTGACCTATCGACCTTCACTTATGTAATAATACTTTAGTAGGGATACAGAGCTCCTGAAGCAGTCAAGGAAAAAGAGAGTGAACAGCCTGAATGCCACACCATTCTCCTCTGTAGGAAGAAAACCCACAAGGATTTTTCTTCCTGCAGGAAGGAAAAAAAATATCCTCATTATCATGTCTACTAGGTCCTTTAGATCTCCGTATTGATAGGTTTTCTTTAGCTCTCCTGAAGGTGTCTGGGGATTCAGAAGACAGAAAACATGGTTTCTTTGACAGTCAAATCTCTGGATGTTTCTAAGGTGTTACAGCTCAATTTTAGTAGCCGTTTCTGATGCAATATGATTAGATCTGAGTATATTTAGATCCAGTGTCCTGGTCATCCCCTCCAGCAATTTAGTGGTAACAGGGAGAGAAAGAGGTGAGAAGAAATAGGAATGGATTTTTGGTTGAGGAAAGTTCTGTTTTGCTTCTGTGGACAAAAATGCTGATATGCCAAAAAGAATAACAACAAGAAAAACAACAACATGTCACACACGGAGCTGCAGATCCTCCTATTGGTTACACTTCAGACTTTTCCTACTTTTATCTGCTCTTATCAACATGACTTCCCTTGACCAAAATCAATACAGAAAAGATAACAACAAGAAGGCAGGTAGAATCTGAAATATTCCATTCTCCCAAAGATTACCTAAATCTTGTGAAATTAAATAATAGTTTTTGCTCTGAATAGTGTCTTAAGGCTTAACTATACCTCACCCTACAATATTCATTTCTGTTGATGCCCAACAGTCAGGGAGAGGAGACAGGTATTTCATCATGTTCTGTACATCAAGATTACGGCTAGAAAAAGATGGGATGGTTTTGTCATTTTTTGATTAGATTATTGGTTTGAAATTATTCACAAATTCTTGGAAAAGATACTTTAGACTTAAGTCTGACTCAGTGGCCCTTATTTTCCAGAATAAGATGTCACTGGTAATCATCCTTTACTGCCTTTATATAATTTCCCTTTTTGGTGTGGATGACAAACTACTGCGAGTAGAGTAAGTACAGTGTTCAACATCAGGTTCAGGAAAATAAGCTGTTAACAGATCATTGCTGAGGTCAAAATCAAGCTTTACCACAAACTAGCTGTCTAATCATGGCCTTCATTTTCATATCTTCAAAACAGGGATATTAATATGATATTTAACTCATGGGGTTATTGTTAATGCTTACTAAGGTTATATAAAGTGGTTAAATTGTGTCTGATGTGGATGAAATGCTAAACAAAGGAGCTTAGGTTCACCCCCAATCAGGGTGAGTGGACTCTGGATACAATACATAGAAGAGTTGAGACCTTGTTTTGGGCTTAAATAAATACAGATTTTATTATCTCACAGCCATGGTGAAACCTGCATAGAACCTTGAGGAATGCAGCACATATTCATTGGTAATTAACCATGGAGGCATTAGAAAGCCATTTCCTTCTAAGACCTACCTTCTCATCATTTCTGAACTCAGAGTCCAAAACATTGTGCCCTAAACTCCAAAGCTATTCTTTCTGAATAGAGACTCTTCTTTTACTAGGGATATTCAAGTTCTCCCAAGCTCTTCCTATACTTAAAATGTGGTTGACATTTTTTGAGGAACTTACACACTGTTTTCCAGAGGAGCTATCTTATGACCCAGCAATAGCATGATTAGGAATTTACCCAAGGGCTACAGAAGTACTGATGCATAGGGGCACATGTAACCCCAATGTTTATAGCAGCACTTTCAACAATAGCCAAATTATGGAAAGAGCCTAAAAGTCCATCAACTGACGAATGGAAGAAGAAGATGTGATTTATATATCCAATGGAATACTACTTGGCAATGAGGAAGAATGAAATCTGGCCACTTGTAGCAATGTGGATGGAACTGGAGGGTATTATGCTAAGTGAAATAAGTTAGTCAGCTGAAGACAGACACCATATGTTCTCACTCATATGTGGATCTTGAGAAACTTAACAGAAGACCATGGGGGAGGGGAAGGGGAAAAATAGTTACAGAGAGGGAGGGAGGCAAATCATAAGAGACTTAAATACTGAGAACAAATACTGAGGGTTCATTGGGGGCTGTGGGAGAGGGCATAATGAATGACGGGCATGGAGAAGGGCACTTGTTGGGATGAGCACTTGGTGTTGTATGGAAACCATTTTGATGATAAATTATATTTAAAAATGTGGTTGACTTCTATTAACTGCAAAAATGATAGCAACAATGATAACTCTCATATATGTACAAGGAATTGAAGAAGACATTGTGAGCTAACTCTCAGGTTTGGAAACCCCTGAAAATGGTCCGAGCCGATGGTGACTAGTTTCAGAATGAAGTGCTGAGGTATCTCTATGACTATAAACAACCTTCTTCATGTTTGGTTTTCTTTCCAAGGTTAAATATTATGCAGATTTTCTAACTTCCATTTCTCTAGGTAGCCTGGGTGACCTTATGATTTGAAGGCCCAACAAACAGTAAGTACATAGTAAATATTTGTTGTATCCATGAATCTTTGTGAAACTTTCTATGTCTCCCTACAAAAAAATTTCCAATCTCACATGACATATTGCCCTAGTGAAATCCCCCTTTATGGCATATGACCCTGTTGAAATCTCCCTTCCCTGCCAGTTATTATTTGCTATAAAATTATGCCTGTCTGCCAGCAAATGCCTGACAGTTTTGCTTCCACCAAATCCAGAGGGTTCTGACATGGGAATATGTAAAACTATTGGTAACATAATTTTCGACAAATCATTGGAAATCTGAGGTCTTGCCTCAGTGATTAGGATTCCCTGGAAGCAGACAAGATGAAAGTACATTTGCAAGTTAACAAAAACCTCCTAAACATCATTATATTTCCCTTCTTTTTTACAGATGCTGTTGGAATCTAATCACGCAATAAGAGTGTCTTCTTGCTTCAGAGTGAAACCTGCAAGAGAAAATTGGATTTCATTGAAGTATGAGGTGTTCCAAACACTGCTTGCTTCAGCCTCGGTTGAAAAACATCTCCCTTACTGCTCAGAGATATATTAATGTCCCCTCCTCTGTCAGTTCTTTGGATTGTATCTAAGCCAAGAATGAAATTCACTGGAAGTTGTAAGTAACTGAGAATCATTGTCATAAGTGCCAGAAAATTATTAGGGGGAAAAGTTACATTTCATCAGCATTTTTCAAAGGTTGTTTCTTTTCATATTTTTCCCACTAAAGTGAAAGAAACTTCATTTCTAGACTGCAGTAGGTCCCTGGTTGGGCCTAGGTTGAGGTATGGAGCTGAATGAAAAAGTTTGCAAACACCTTGGAACTTTTTGCTTAGGGAGGTAACGTCCAAATGATTTGAGATCTAGGTATGTCATATAATAGCAGATTATGATTTTATGGCTTTTGGGGTTTACATTGGTTTGTCACACTTCAAGTAGTGACACATTTCAAAATATGCCCAGAATCATAATGCTTATATTTCCATGAGTAAATGTCTGCAAAGTATAAAGACTGCTTCTTTTTCCCCCAAAATTCTTAAGTGCTTCTGAAATTTATGTAACATTTTTTTGCCATCTTTAGTTGTCATCTTCCACATTTTATTTGCACTAAATGAATCCCAAGGAAGAAAGTTATGGAAAGCAAATGAGGATTTACATAGTCCTTAACAAGGTTAAGTTTATTTATTTAAATAAGAGAGAGTCAAAAAAGGCTGAGTTCTTATTATAAAACTGACCCGTTGTTCATGGGTTTCTACATTAAGATGGTCTAGCTAATATTAAATTTGGTCCCTTAGAAATAATGGAGGTGAATGGATTTATGTCTATTATTTAAGTTATAAGTTGACATTTATTAAATCTCATTGTACCCCTGGAGAGTATTGAAGAAGGCAGTCATTTATAATATAGTTTTAGGAAGGCTTGTATACAGGTGTATGGATGTGAGTGTATGTATGTGCATACGAGTACTTAATCCAGCACATAAAGTAAGCATAATCCAGTTCTTCTCCTGATATATATTTTAAAAAGGTCATTGTCCTTCACTTGGAAAGGAAACAGTACCTCCTCCCAAAGAAATATGTTAAATTCTTTGAATATGATTTTATCAAACAAATAACAACTCAACTCATTAAATGTCATATAAGATACCAGATTTCTAGAATATATTTAGGAAACAAAAATACTTTATTAGTAACTCTTAATATCTTGTTAATGGCTATTAAGACCTACTGAAATAATATGTTATACAGATTAAACTACTTGCCATTTGTTGTTTTTTTTTCTTATCACTATCAGGTGAATCAATTTTGCTTTTCTCAGCAGAAGAATTCAAGGTCATCTTACAATCCTGTAAAACTTGTTGATTCTTTCTTCATAAGATTTTCCACATAAATTCTTTTCTTTCCACTTCTACTGAATGATTATTGTCTAGGTTTTTAATATCTCAGCCCATGACTGTTTTCACAAACTACCATCTGATCTCCACAACTCTGGTCCTTTTTCTAAACTATTTCTAAAATGATATGTAGCCAAATGCATCTTTCTGAAAGGCTGGATCCATTGTAACACTCCTGGCAAACAAATGACAACAGTCAAATCTCCTCGGTGATTTCTCATGCTTGGAGGATAAAGTTCAGACTTTTCCAAAGTTCCCTCAAGGTACGCCCACATTGATTTTTATAACTTATCTCTTTGTGGCATGAACTCTCTAATCAATCCAGACAGACTTCCTCACTAATTCCCCAGTTTGTCTAGCACATCAAAATTTGTACATCTTTACCTGGTTTCATCAAATTAGTTATCAATACATTCTTCAGAGCCTGTTCCTACAGGGAACATAGAACCTTTACTGACAGCAGAGAGTAAATGAGATTTGAAAAAATAAAAAAGCATAAAGTGAGAAAGAACAGAGCCTGTATAGGGAAGGCTAAAGCTGGGATCTACTCAGGGAAGAAATGGTGACCAAACAGCAAAATGAATACAATGCCTTACCAAACAAGGAACATGCAGAGCCAAGCTTGGGGCTGTATTAGTTTTCTAGGACTACCTTCACAAGATGTCACAGACTGAGGCACTTAAACGACAGGAATTTATTGTCTCATAACCCTAGAAGATACAAGTCTAATATCGAGTCTTCTACCGAGTTGGTTCCTTCTGAGAACTGTGAGGGAAGGATCTGTCTAGGCCCCTGTCTTCGGTTTGTAGATGGTTCTTTCCTCTCTGTGTCTCTTCACATTGTCTTCTCTCAGTGCATGTCTGTCTCTCTGTCCAAATACTCCCTTCTCTAGGGGATCAATCATTTTGGTTTGGAGCCTATCCTGATTATCTTATTTTAACTTGATCACCTTTGTAATGACCCAGTCTACAAGTTAGATCATATTCTGTGGTATTCTGAGGAAATATGTTATAAATTAAAACATAGACAGACAGACAGATAGATAGTTGCCTTGTTCACTGTAAATAATTTATATTTTTTCCTCATTTTAACTTCTTGTCTTCCATGAGGATTTATGACATCAACCATTGTTGCAAATGGCAGTTATCTTAGATGTTTCCTGCTTCTGGAAATTTAACCAATAGCTTGGTTGTTCACTTTGTTATCTGAAGCACCTGAAGGTGATAAACCCCGAAGAAAGAGCATGGAGATGGAAATAGAGGGAGTACTTCTAGGGCCAAGATGAGTAGTATACTTGGCCGACCTGGCAGCCACAAAGAGCTGTGAGGTAAGGAAAGGATGAGTATGTGTAATGGAGGATATAGGACACAGGAAATAGGGAAGGAAAGGTGTCCACCCTCTCTCACCATGACCATCCCTTTTCATTGTCCTGGGTGACATAAATATCATTCTTGCTATTGATTTTCTTTTCATGGGTACATGACATAGAAACAGGGCAGAGCTAAAAAACATAGTGAGTCAGGTTACAGGCCTCTAGCAGGACTGGGTAAAACACAACACAGTATGAAATATTCAAAGACGGTGCCAAACCTCCAGAAATTCTGTAGTTTCAAAATAGTGATAATAAAATATATACACACTGTGGTAAGTGCTATGTGATACTATCTTGAAAGCAAGACTTGGCAGGGGTCAGGGAGAGAGTAGTTTGAGTATTTTATTGCTGTATAACAAATAACTACAAATTCGGTATCTTAAAATAATACGCATATACCACATTTTCTGTAGGTAAGAAAGTTTGTCTCTACACTGATGAAAATCTTCTGGTCATGGTCCAACCTGGCTGGGAAGTCAAGTGTCTGTTGGGCTATGTTGTCATCCAGAGCTCAGGGTCTATTCTGAGGCCAGATGGGCTGTTGGCAGAACTCAATTCCTTATGGGTATAGGATGGAGATTTCTGTTTTCTTGCTGGTTATTGGCCAGGGATTGGTCTTGATTCTAAGTGTTGCCCTCAGGTATTAGCCATGTGACCTTTCAAAGCATGGCAACTTACGTCTTCAAAGCAGTAGGAGAATCTCTCTAGCCTGCTATAACTGGGCCTTGGTATAATGTAACATAATCATGGAAGAGACGGTCATGTTAATAAGTTCTGCCCACACTGAAGGGGAGAGAATTATTACACATGATGTGTACAACAGGTGATGGAAATATTGAGGAACATCTTAAAATTCTGTATATCATAAGAGCTTATGAAAGGAAATATTGAAATGTCATTAAAAAGCCAGATTAACAAAACATCATGAGATATTATTTTCTAAACTTACTCTATACACCAAAATATTTTGGGGGTATAAATACCATAAATCCTACTTATAGGATTGGAAACTGTACAGTATTGTAAGAGAAGAGGGTGGGAGTTGCTGAGAGCAGAGGGCAAAAGAAAAACAGTTGTAATTATTGGCATAATTAAAATTCCCTTTTATGTTCTAATCTGCATTTTCCTATTGCATTCACCATTCAAGGTCTGACCCTGAATTTTGTCAGCAATAAAATTTCTGTAAATATTTAATTCTAATTAGAAAGAGTTGGATGAGGTATGGAGAAATGAGAAGGCATGATATGAGGTCCCCTTTTCTGGCTCCTTCTCCAAAGATGTGGCCACAGAGCCAGATCAGCAGAGAGCCCTTTGCCCCATCTCGACCAATGCATGCTTCTGACTGTCCTGAGATTTTTTATTCTTTCTGTTAAAGTAAATAGCAAGGTCAGTGTCCTATGAATCTGGAACTAGATAAACCCCCTTCTATTCCCCAGAAGTTGGTGTAGTTGTATGTGTCCTGATGATGAGGAATGTGGCTGTTTTCTGGAGACTCCATTGTAACTATGCCTAGTGCCACCCTGCACAGTGAGAAGCCACTTCTAATTTCAGCAGAACTATTTCTCTGAGACCTACCCTGAAAAGTATAGATGGAGCAGCTATGTTCATCTTCAGGCATGTAGGATGCTCCTGTTTTATTTTCTCTCCCAGTAATGACAGATGCCTAGTATCTGTAGTCTCCCACCTTGTTAGGATCTTATTTTTATTTACCCTTAAGTTAATTCACCTGCCAGTTACCTCTAGCTGAGGTAGAAGGGGGTTTTCCTCTCCTCACATGCTGGCTCCAAAACCTGGTATTCCTGGTCTGTCGCTCTCATGTTACCTGCCCACTGGAAGGTGTTCTAGCATTTCTCGGCCCCCAGGGGTCACACTCCACTTTCCAAAGGGTCTAATAAATTCACCTCCAAAGAAACTCCCCTGTCTAAGTTATAACAGATGAAGATACAGGAGCAATGTCTGCCAGGAAGTAAGCTCCTTCATTAAATGAGATAATATGTCCAATTTTGTGGTGAAATTCATTATTGTTGGTCTAAAAAGACTCTCTTTAAGTATGACTTCATTGTCTGAAAATATGAAATGATTTCCTCTTAAGTAATGTAAAAAGTTCAAGAATTCAGATTTACTCTGTGGTTGATTGGCATTAATGTTTGATATATTTAAAAGCATTTTAGTTTTAAAAGATTAATGACAATGTAAATGTAAAGTGGCTTAACAGCAGTATATATTTCTGTATATTGGCTTGAATTCATTGTTTTAAAAATATATGTAGGGTAGCCTGGGTAGCTCCATCGGTTAAGCATTGGACTTTAGCTCAGGTGATGATCTCCTGGTTTGTGAGTTCAAGCCCTGTGTTGAGCTCTGTGCAGACAGCTTAGAACTTGGAGCCTGCTTCGGATTCTGTGTCTTCCAATCTCTCTCTCTCTCTCTCTCTCTCTCTCTCTCTCTCTCTCTCTCCCTCTCTCTGTCAGAAGTAAATAAACATTAAAAAAAGTTTTTAAACAAGTAAAAATATATCTAATACCGACTTTCTCTGTTGCTCTGAGTGCCACTCTTTCAGTTACCTGTTGATGCACAATAAACCAGCCTACTAAATTTGAAAAAACTTAAGCGACTTCAAACAATAACAATACTGACATTGCCCATGAATCTGTAATTTGGACAGGGTTCGGTGGGGATAGTTCATTTCTGCCCCCCTGGGTGCCAGTGGAGTCGGCTCACAGTCTGAAGTCTGATTCACCCATATTTCAGGTGCCTGGGTTGGGAAGCCTCAAACAGCTGTGAGCCGGAACAGCGACGGCTCCCTGGGCATGTGATCTTTCTATCCAGTTTTTCTGGCCTGGTTGCCTCAGCATATTGCACATTCTGTCACTTTGGGCTACCATGTGCTTGTCTAAAGAGAGGGAGAGACAGAGACAGAGACAGAGGAAGCTGAATGGCCATTTACTACATAGCCTTGGTAGCCCTACAATGTCACTTCTACCACATTCTCTTTGTTGAGTCAGTCATAAAGGCAGGTCCAGGTTCAAGGGTAGGCTCAGAAGCTGGGAAGAGGCTTCATATCTTCAGGGGAGAATGACAAGTATCTGGAAGGCCAAGTGTGACCAGAAATACCATTGTGACCATTTTTGAGAAATATGATCTGCCACAGTCTCATTATTGGATGTAGAGATGTGTGAAAATAAAAAGCTTCTGAAGGATTAGGGGGTGAGGACTGGAATCTGAGTCACAAGCTGAGAAGCGGTGTGGGTATGAATTAGTGGAAAGTGTGTTGACGTTAGAGTCCAAAGATCTGAGATTGAAGCTCAGTTCCGTAACACTGAATGTGTGACCATAAGTTACCAAACCTCCATGAGCTGTGTGTTCCCCATCTATGATGTGACCATGCTTACTGCTCAGCACTGATGTAAAGACAAAATAAACTCATGCATATATGAAAGTGGCTCTTACAGTATATAGTGTTAAAAATGTTAATGTAACCTAAATATCAGACATATGACATCACTAATCTTCCAGGATTTGAGAGACAGTTCCCTGAAAAAAATTGAAAACTGTCCTGAGCTCTTTGAAAAATCATGGAGGCATAGGCAGCCTGGGAACCTTGTCCTTAGAAAAGCCTGTGTATGCTGCCTTGTGGGAGTCTGATAACCTGGGGACTGCTGAATCCTGTGGGCTCCCTAGGAAAACACTGAGCCAGTTTGCAAACCGACTGCAGGCTCATATTCACAACCTGTGTGATCATGAACTGAGCCGAAATCGAGTTGGATGCTCAACCAACTAGGCCACCCAAGAGCTCTATTTTATTTTTGCACCCAAAGGAAACCCCGCTGTAAGATGGAGCTATGTGTTCTCTTAATTTTTCCTATATAGCACCCGCTATCAGAAGGTGATGGTGGAACAGACTTTTTCCAAAGGCTGGAAGCAACGAAGGAGGTTGCCTAAAAAAAACAAACAACAAAAAAAGAAGTACAACCGACGAATCACCAAAATAATAATTAGTAAAATTGTATTGCGCACACACCAAAAAAAAAAAAAGTTTGCAAACTGGGAGCACTCGAACCAAAACATGGAATGAGGCCTAGGAGCATATTATTACAAAGCAGTTTATAGAGTAAAAAGGCAGTGACTATTTTCTAAAAATGCTTATTTATTTATTTTGAGAGAGGGGGGAGGGGAAAGAGAGATGGGGAGAGAAAAAAATCTCACTTTCTCAGGTGCAGGTCATCCTAGGTGCAGAGCCTGACAGCAGCCTTGATCTCATGACCCTTGAGACCAGAACTTGAGCCAAAACCAAGGGTTGAATGCCCAACCGACTGAGCCACCCAGGTGCCTCAAAAGACAAGTGACTATTTATTCTTCACAGTGATTGGGTTATAAAGTAATTTTCTTAAATGATAGAGACTTGGCCAGTGGTTACCTCATATTAACCTTAAGAAACAGCTTAAATTTTGCTTATGATTTCCAGAGGCATAAGCAAGAAATGACCCAGGTCATGTTAGTCTTGCAAAAATAAGCTAAATTAAACTTTGTTTGCATGACTAAACTGGTTTTGTCTGCTCAATAAATTTTCAAGGCTGGTCTCCATTTGTTTTTGATTTTAACACTCTGCACCCCAGCACACGACTCTACATGTTCTAGTAGACAACAGAGCTTAAGAATCCCTCAGCCAGCGTCACCTCTAGAAAATTTTCTCTGATCATTGTTTCTTCACAGACATTACCTTGTATCTTCTCCCCTCCTTATTTCTCTTACTGTGCTCATTTGTAATGTTTGTTACCAGGTGTTTATGATTTAAATATTGGTATTATGTATCTACTAATTTTTTCAAAGCATCATGAACTCCTACTGGTGAAAATAATTCATATCACTGGATGTATAACTCCTACTCTTCCTCTGCCTTTAGTTATAACTTGCAGTCACCTGCAGTGGGTTTATAGAGTCCAAGCAAAGCAAACTATAATGAATGTTACAGTGTTTTTCTTTTTCATTTGAAGAAGATTCAAGGAGCAGGAAGCTGTTTTTTCCTGTTATTCTCTTATTTGCTATACCAATTTTTTCACCTACCTTTGGCCAGATTTCACAATGCCCTTCTTTCTTGCATTCTGGTGTTTCTAGTTTTTCTTTATTCCACCCATTTCTTGAATCTACTGCCTATAATGCAGAGTGAGGGAGGCACCAATGTTCGCTGAACACCTATTAATTATATACTAAAGACGGATCCAGGCACTATGTTCATATCACTTCATTTACTTTCCCAACAGCCCCCCCAAAATGGGCATAGTCTCTCAAGTTACAGATATGGAAGCCAAGACTGAGACACTCATAAATGTGGTCATTATAGTGTTTAGAGATAAAGAGAGGGATTTAAAATTCAGGTGGTCTGGACTCTGGAGCACCTACCCTCTCCACTATTCCATGCTGAGTGGGATGGACCCAGAAGTATACGAGCCTTTTTTTCTTTTAAAACTAATGAAGTATTACGATACTTTATTCATGAGGTATTCTCATCTACAAATCTGAGAAGCTCATTTACTCCTTAATAGTTATCCTTGCACAAGTTTTCATAAGACATTAAATCTCCACTTGGGGTTTTGTTTTATGTGTGAAAAAGTCAAGTCTCATGCGTTAACAAACGGCTTCCTTCATTGCACTTATGTTCAGTTGGGGCAATGAACGCATCAGGACATGACTTGTTGCGTATACTGTTGGCACTCTCTTTACCATGGATGCCACCAGTGTGCTCACCCTTCTCACAGAGTGCTGATTTTGGCTCAGGTATCTTTAGCCTATTTTCAGATGTTTTTCCAACTGTTTACTGTGGTAAGGTGAGAAAACAAATTCACAGCTCAGAATGAGCCTTTTGGAAATAACAAACCTGATGCTTCCCTTCGAATTGTGTAAATATTCTTGGGATGTGCCTCAGGGGAGGTTGGCAGGGCTGAGAAAACCATCTTGCCATCTGCCAAAGTTCTTTCACTTGCTTTTGCCAGGCTGAGGCCTGTGTAGAAGCGAGGAGCCAGACTTTGGGAGACTTCTTCTTCTTGACTTTGGAGGTAGAAAAATTAATTATACAAGCCATCTTTAATGTTACATAAACCACAAAAACGGTAAGACAAAGCAGCCGCTCCTGACAGAGCTGAAGGGCCCAAGACTGGTGGGAGCGGGCACATAGGACTGGGTGGACAGAGAGAAGGGCAGGGATAATGCCAGAACAGGCTCTCACTCATAGGCCACATTATTTTGTGGCCTATCAGCTCCCATCACTTGAAGGAGTGTGAGAATCAACCTTTATGACTTTTATTGCTGTGACTTGACTGGGATCATTGAGAATTTAGATACAGAGAGCTGGAACAGTTTGTGATGGAGTTGGAGTTAGGAAGGCCAATATTTATCCCGTATTTTACTGTGCTCTTGGCAAGTCACTCTACTTCACAGATTGATAGGAATCTCATCAATAAAATGGAGACTGTCTCAACACCTATAGACACTTGAAAGAGCTTTGGTATCTGTATGTGCCATGCAAGTGTTTGCCCTTGTTTTCATAGATGTTTTTCTGCTTGACTACAGAGCTTCTGTTCCACCAAGTGGAGTAATGCTTGCCCTGATTCTTCAAGGCTCTAGCATCCCAGCACCTAGGACAGGGCCTGACACATGCATGCCCAACTGGGAAATGAAGATGTTCCCTTTAAGCTTACTTTTTTTTACCCACACTACCCCTGCCTCGCATGAAGGCCTGGAGTCTGTGGGCCTTCTGAGCAAATAGTTGTCACAGTGAACAGCCACTTTGAAAATATTCTCTCATCTCTGGCCAATTTCAAGTCTGATTCTCAATTAGATATGTGAAAGCTCCATAGGGAGTTTATAAGACCATTACTAACCTCATTAGAGGCTCCAAACCTACACGTCACCAGTTCACTGCCCCATAGAGAGAGAAGTGAAGCTGACAAGAGATTTCAGAAAATCAATGACAGGTTCTTAAGGCAAAATTGTTTTCCTAATAAACAGGCATTGCTTGAGGCCATCTGATGACAGCTGTGGGAAATTCCCAGGGCTCATGAATCGGCCAATTCATGCACTGGCTTCTGAAAGCAGTCCAGTTCAGGTGTTTCTAGATTCCAGACCCATCCCCATCTAGTGTTACTATTTGACACAGTTTTGGAGGGTGCTATAATCATACCACTCTCTGGCTTCCAGGGGAAGCTTGATGACAGCTTAATGAACAAGAGCACAGTATTTGTAATTCAACTGACCTAGAATTCCCGGTCCCCAATTATAAGTTGTGTGTCCTTAAGTAAACTACTTAATCTCCTAAGTGAATTAAAGTCAGAGTAGCTGCTGTAACAAATACCTGCTAGAGACTAAACACAGTGGGGGTTTCTTTCTTACTCACAAAATAAAAATGTTTTTTCCAGATCTCCTGGTGTCTTTCCTCTAAGAGACAATGAAGAACCCAGGCTCCCTCCATCATGCAACTCCTCCATCTCCAACATCTAAGTTTTGAGGTTGTCACGGCTGAGGAAAAGTACAGAGGATGGCACATGGTGAGTTTTAGTGGGCCAAGCCTTGGAATAGCATAATCTTTGACTCTTACATTCCACTCAACTCAGTTACATGGCCAGACTTGGGTGTATATGTGACTACCCATCTAGTCTCTAGTTATGTGTCCAGGAACAGAGTAAATAGATTTGGTGATTTGGTGAAAGAGAAAGATGAAAGAGAACTGTCATACATGATGATGTATGAGAATGTGGTACATAGTTAATGCTCAATGAATATATTATTAGTATTATGACACTTTATGTAATAAATTCAAACACCAGGAGTCTGGGTTCAAATCTTTCCTAATTTTCTAATTGCATAGGTGAATATAACATTTCATGGGTAGTAATTCTAAAATAATAGAGGAAGCTTGATCTGTTAGGCATATCATATACCAGAGAATGTGTTACCATTTACATGCATTTTTCTCATTTAATCCTACAAAATGTCCATGAGGTAGGCATAACATTATTCTGCTCATTCATAAGAAGAAAGTAAGAGAAATTAGGGACTTAACCAGAGCCACTCAGCTAGGAAGTGATAGGTTGTATATCAGTGCTCACAGCGCTAATTGCTGGGCTGGATGGCCTCCCATATGTTCAGAGTATAAGGAAATGGGCTCATTTTATAACTGAGTGATCTCAAACTCAGGTATATTTTAAGTCAACCATTAATTACCACAAACATTTCTCAGATCTGTGTGGTTTCAAAGCAGAAAGCAGCTACAGGCCTTAGTTTCTAGAAATCTATGAATACCTCAGCTCAGGATTGAGGCAAGGTAGAAATCAGAAGTAGATTCCTAGTCTCTTAAGCTTTTCTGGTCCAGAAGCTGGTAAGTTCTGGTAAGAGGGGTTGATGGCCACCAAGAGAGGAACCCTGGGTTCTGTTTACTAGGCAGATTCCAGGGAGGCACAGATTATGACGAGGTCCAGGCAGATAAGACTATAGAGAACTTCACAAAGATTTCTTCAGTCCCAAGCTTGGTATAGAAATGACATACTGGAATACTTTTCAAACTCTAACATAATGATCCATTGAGGATCAGGTTAAAATACAGACTCTTGTTCAGTAGATTTGAAGTGGAGCCCAAGATTTTGCACTTCTGCCAAGTTCCCAGGTGATACCAAAACTTCACACTTAGCACAGCAATGGCATAGAACAGCATCACTGGATTAGAAGGGGCCACCTGAGCAGGAAAGAACACCCAGAAATTGTGTGTGAGGTGAATCATCCTCTGCAGACTTCAAATGTCATCTGAGCAAGTACCATCCATCACCTCATCCAAGAGTCCAGTGATAATTACCTTCCCCTTTGTTTCACTCTTGCCTTTGTCAGCAGTCAATACCTTGACCCTTGACATTCAACAGAGGTTAAGCCCATTAGAATCCTGAGCCTTTGCTCTAGTCTCACCTGACGTATCCCATATGGACACCATTGAAGCATCCCATGATACCCTTAAACTCAAGCAAAGGAACACAGAGCTTTGGAAACCCAGTGAGGTGGTTATGATAGAGAGGTTCTCATACTCATACTTGTGAACCAATCCCCAGATCACAGTAGTTAATATTTTCATAATGAACAACAAGAATAAAGTATTGGCTCTGCAGCTTAATAAACCAAGGTTTGCATTACGGCTTTACCATCTTGCTAGCTAGGTATTCTTAAGAAATATCTTCAACTTCCCTGAACTTCATTTTCTTCATGGATAACATGAGACTTTTTTCTGGAAAGCAAATGGGAGAATATATTATGTTTTTCTACATAGGTGAGTGCAAATGGAGTCAAGTGACTCAGAAAAGGAGAGTCTGGTAATACCTATGGTCCTCTTGTGTAGTTTGAAAGAGGCTATTGAAAACGCTCTTCGATCTCTTTTCATATTATGTTCAGGCAGTTTAGTTCCCTCCCCAAATATAGAGCTCCTCTCCTGTCTAGTGGCATCAGGAGTATCTGGCATAACAGCCTTAAATAGTGCCAATTTTAAATCTTCTTTCTCCACCAATGATCCATTAATCACTTATTCTACCTTTGCCTTTAGGGCATTTATCTGTAAAACAAGTCCATTTTCAATTCTTCCAAATAGTTCAAAGCCAAAGCTATTTCCCTTAGTTATCTTGATCCCAAAGGAAGTAATTACTTGATATCAGTGTTCTCTTATGATTCAGATTTAAACAAATCAGATTTAGACAAAATTGCCAATAAATAATGTTGCTGGAAGTTATGGAACAAATTTCCTCTCTCGTTTTTTTTCTCTGTTTCTGGTTATGAAACTCTTTGTTCAAGAAAGTTGGACTCATTTGGTTTAGGGAAGGTAAACCTTGCTGAAATACATAATCACTGGCACTTTAAAATATTTGCAATTTTTTGATTACATAATTAGGTTGAAAGGGTAGCGATGGGATAGGAGCAGTAACCAAGATGGCCCAGTGTAAGGAAGTGTGGCTTAGTGTTTCTGAAGAAGTACTACAGTGCCTCCTTTTCTAAGGAAGCATAAAGCACTTGCAGCAACAAAATTAGTGTCTAGGTAAAATAAATTTTCTCATGCCAAACTAAGGATGGAAGCACTTTAACAGCTTTTCGTGTATGACAGTAGCGGCAGCTATATCTACAATTACTGCTGAGTGATGGTAATCATCACACAAGGGAGAAAGGGACATAGTTTTATGAAAAAGAAATGGGAAAGACATCCCCAGGAGAGCAGAGAAAGGAAAATGTCTGCCTAAATTCAGAAACTAGACTTACCCTCTGAGGTAATAAGCAAGTTTGCTTAACATAAATAATGAGTTCACTTGGGAATAAGTGATTAGAAGCCTAACTGAAAATGGATGTGTTAATAGGAAGTTTTCTTATCATTATTAAGAATTTAGAATAAGCACAAGGAATGATCGAGTCCCCCTGTAGGTGTTCAGGTAGGTAGAGAAGCGATGTCATCGCAATATATTTAGGGAAGATGGTTTTGGAGATTGTAGCATAGATGGATGAAGGTAGGGATATTAGTTATACGGTTTTTGTGGTAGCCAAAAAACAAAGTGATTACAATCTTCACTGAAGTTGTGTCTTTAACACTAAAATGATTATGTCTGAGATGTGTTTCAGAAAAAAAAAAAGACTGCACAAGCCTTCTTTGGATTGACTATTGGGTATGAAAAGTAGACAGAGCTTTCTTAGGGATCATGTAAAATCAGTACTTTGTTGTTTAAGAATCAATGGAGAGAATATACTGTTCAGTGAAGGTTAAATGAGTGAGAGGGGAGCCATTTGACCAGTGATGGATAACAAAATTGATATGCCCTAAAGGTAGAATCTTGCTCATTTACTGAATGTCTTTGCATAGTACAGTGTTTAATTAAATTCAGTGACTGAAGTCAATTCACCAGAGGCCACCGTACTCTCACATAGCCATGGAACAGTATAATTTTACCTGCCTGTATTCAAAAAGCATTTAAATTGTGACCTCTGTCTTTTATAGTCTTTGAGGTCCTGCAGTTTTACAATACTGTGACTTCTACGTGGTAGCAGAATTACCAAACCCGCCTTTGCCTCTCATCCTGTGGCAGCATGGTTACACAGCTCCCACACATAGATCTTGCAATCATGCCAACTTTGAGGAGTCAAAAAATAATGTTTCTTTATCAGTGTGTGGGTTACAGGAAGTGCATGAGGATTCTCTTGAAATACAAGCTAAAAAGGAAGAGTCAGAAACTAATACATCTTTGGCCATGAGGTCTTAGTTAAAAGCAAATTTTAAAGAAAACCTACTCCGATAAGCGGAGTGGCATGAGAAAAGGTAAAATCAGAGAACAGGATTGATGTGGTTTTAGGGAGAAAGGGGTCACATAAATGACGAGCAATGGAGTGGTGGCCTTTCAGGCAAACTCTGTAAATGGCCAGAGGAGAAACCTAATGTCCAGGAGAGGGGCCAAGGCAAATCACAATTTTTCTTTCACCTTGGCTTCAATTTTTCTATTTAATGGCCCTGTCTTGCTCAATTGAAATGATGGGCAGAAAGCTGCTGATGGCTTACAAAATCTGGATGGTATGAAGACTCTCAGCCAGATTGAGGAAAGGTACAGAGAAACCAACATGAATATGCAGTTGACTCAAAAAATATTTCTGGCCAATCAAAGAAGCAGGGCCAACATTTTCTCTTGGAATGAAACACAGTTTTTAAAAGGCTTAATTTGTTAAAATGTGTCTTCACTGAAAAGAGTCTTAAAATGGCTAGTGCGTGCATCCTTTCTTTATAAGCCAGTAGAAAAACACCGACTTTTTTTCTAAGAAAGCAAGTATAAAAGCTACTATTTGTTTGTTTTCAGATAAAACCCAGCATATCCTTAAGTGGATTTTGTAGAGTTTAAGTACTGCCTTCCTTCTGTGCTATTGCATGGGATCCGAATTCCTTATTTTAACCATTGCTTTTGTTATCAAGAGGACACAGTGAAACTGCATTTTGTAACACCAAGCTCTATCTGCTGAGACTCTATAGCTTCAGAAATCTGGGTTGGTGTAAGGAAACCTTGTGTTCCAAAGAGTATAATTATTTTGTGCCAAGGCAATAAGATGAGAGTACACAATGTAATCAAAATTCTTTCAAAGTACCCTATTTAGATGCTCAACTTTCTAATGCTCTAAATGCTTAAGTGTTACAGCCTCAGTATTGCCTCAGGATCAAGGAAATTTTATGGGGAGCCAAATTATAGCTTTCTTTCTAGGACAACATATACATGATTTAGCCAAGAAGAAAGGGGGAGTGCATGAGACCTTTCATTTGAAGATGATTTTTAATGATACCATCTTAATTTGTGCATCTAGTAACTCTCATTTTGAAATACAATCAATACATTTTGAGTACCTATAATGTATCCAATACCATGATTAGTGTTTTGCCATATATGGAGTAATTATTCTTTTCATGCCCTCGAGAGTAGATATCACTGGTATTGTTCATTTTTAAGATGAAAAACAATGGTGCCTAAAGCTATTTGCTGAAGTTTACACAGTTAGCAAGTGGCTCCTTCTTCCATGACCTTACTCAAAATTTGGTGACAATGACACTGAAATTTATTTAGGTTATACTTTTAGTAAAATGCCAGTGAAATTCTTCAGAGAACATTCAAATTGACGAGCCTGACCTAATCCTCAAATTGTGTCAGTCCTTTAAATTACATCCTTTCAGTTGTCACAGTTGGTCCTCTGAGTCAAGCCATGTCCTTCCCTCTCCCTCGGCCATCCCCAAGCACACCTTAAGGGTGTGCCTGTGCTCTTTCTAGATTCTCTGCTTGAATTGTCTCCTCTCAATGCTTTCCATATTCTTCCCAAGGACTGAGGCTCAGCTCTTCTACCTTATAAAACCTTTCACAGTGACTAAACACCAATAGTCGTAATCTGGAAAGGACCAAACAGCAAAACTTAATCTGGAAAAGACCGCATAGTAAATATTTTGGGTGCCCAGACAAGTCCCTGTTGAAACTACTCACCTCTGCCCGTCTGGCACAAATGCATCCATAGAAAATATGTAAGTGAATTAATGTGGCTCTGTTTCAAACCCAGGTGAAAAGCCCGGTTTGGCCCACGGGTGATGGTTTCCTGAAGTCTGCTCTAAATGGCAACAATTTCCTCCTTTTTCTGAACTATATTAACAGTTATTTTCATATCCCCCCATTTGGTTCTAGCTTACAGCCTTATACTTTTTTGTTATATTTTCTATGAGATTCTTTTCCAGAGATAAATTTGACAGTGTGGATCCCATTGTTGAAGAAAGAAATTAATGAAATATTGAATGTCAGTGAGATAGAATATGTTAGACCTACACAGGTTTGTATAAATATTTCTAGTTCCCTATGTCTGTCAATAATTCAGCTTCAATTACATCTAATTGCTAATTTAGACAAACCAATCCTCACACTGTCAAAAAAGGTTTAAAGCTTTTCAAAAACACTGATATTGTTGACTTGTACTTCAGAGAAGAATTAGTAACTTTTTTTTTCCTATACTGAATTTTTCCTGCTCTTTACACCTGATTTTAAAAATGCATTAAAGTTAATTTATTTGTTTCACTAATATGGTTTAGTGAATTTTACTGGATGGTTTATTATTGTTGTCATAAAAGCTGTTATTTTCCAGAAAGATGGAATTTAGAATAAAAAATCAAAATTTGAATCCCAGCTCTATCAATTAACTTTGTGATATTTCAGAAGTCATTTCATATTTAGGATCCGTATTTTACTTTTCTGTAATGATGGGATAATATGTGTATTTACTATTTTAAAACATACAATGGATGTGAAAGTGCTTTGTAATGAGTAAAATACTATAAATGTCACATATAGTCATTGATGATGTTATTATAGCATCGGGAATCCTTTCCTTCAGTGTATATTTTAAGAACGAGTTCTAGAATAGAGCTAAAGAAAGTGCTAGCCGCATTGGTTTGGCAGTCTGGCAGGTTCAGAGCCCATGTGAATGGAACTTGTTAAAAGTAAATGAAAAAACTCAGACAAGGTCAAATCAAGAACCCTGTCTTTTCAAGATTTAGATGGATTCAAGAGAGAGTGAAAAATCCAACCCAAGGTTCTATGACAGTACCGAAGTGGGTCTAGATTAGGTGGACTAGATGGGAAACATTACGCTAGAACTATGGAAAGGACATACTCGAATGTTGGGCACAGAACTTGGACTCAGGCGCATCATCCTGGAACAATCAGAAAAACCAAAAACAGTCTCAATTCTGGCAGGAATAAAGGATGGGGGTCAGCCACAGCTGGAAAAAAATGAATCACAGAACAAGGCTATTCTGGGGAATCAAATTTTCAGAGGATGATCTTGACTGGGTAAGATGTGGTCGGAAGCCCAGTAGCTGACAGGGTTTGTGGCCACCCCATCATGCTTGCACGTTTGCATAGAGATGGTGTTTTCCAGGGGAGAGAAAAGAGCTCTGAAGCCAGGCAATTGGTTTGAATCTCAGATTTGTTCTTTGATTAGCTGTGTGACAGCTAATCTGTCTATTTTCCCTAACCTTCATGCTCTTCATCTGGAAGATGTTGTGAAGAAAGTACATAATACAAGGCCTGGCTGCAGATTGTAGGAAATAAATATTAGCTCTGTTTAAGATAGTCTGCAAATGGATTTCAGACAGTAAGATAGTATTTCTAAGCAAGTCTCTGGTTTTATGAATGCTCCTCAGATTTCTTTTAGAACGACATGTCATTTTTGAGCAGACTTCAAGTGGCTAGCTGAGTATTATGGGTAACTAAGCAAAATTAGATGGAATAAGAACATTCAGATTGCAAAAAGCTTTTATTTTTTAAAATTTTTTGTCTTTAATTATAGCTTGAATAAGACTGATTTCCTGTTTTAGATAGGTACACCTACTGGAAAATGTGTTAATTTATGCATATCAACTGCAATATATCAAATTTTCTTCACATACTTCACATAATGGTCTTTGCTGTGGAAACCATTTTCTGAATTCAATGTAAATTGAAAATTTGAAAGCCTAGTGTAAGTATTCCTGTTATGCAACAATTTCCCATCTGTTAACTTAGCATTATATACAGAGATTTCCTTTCCATTTTTCTTTTTTTGTCTCCTAGACACTGACTATAAATAGACTTATTAGGATTAACTTCTATATTCATATCCTGCAGTTTCTGAAGTTTATTTCCTTTGTGGCATTCTTTTACATTCCTTGAACTTCATTATTAAATTAAAAATTATTAGTCTGTTTACTTAAAAGCATCTCTGTATGATATTTTCACACCTTGAAGCAGAAATGTTGCTCAATATGTAACAACGCATATAGGTAGAAATGTTATGTTCAGTATATTAATATATTAATTGTCACTATGTATTAATCACTTTCTGAATTGTTTTAGTGGAAGATAATAGCTCTGGCTACTTTAAACAGAATGGAAATTACTAGAGACTGTTACACAGCTCAGAGAATGATTAAGAGATCAGGAGACACAGGCCCTAAGCTTTCAGGAACAACAAGAGCCTCCCCTCTGACTGGCCTGATAGTGACTGTTGGTACCACACCAACCCCCAAACAACGGCACAACTCCAGAAAAATCAATGCCTGGCCCTCTGCTTTCAGAAGTTCACTTCCAATCAAAGTCTTAGCAGGTACACCTGGTTGATGGAATTTAAGGCACATGTCTGCACCCTGAGTGTAAAGGAAGCTGGAAAAATATTTCTTCTTACACTTTTAACTTAAAAGGGTAGGATTAAAAATATAGGAACCTATAAAAATGTGGAGAGGTATTCAAAGTTTTGAGAGAGGTGCGAATAATGTCAGTCCATGCGCTCTATTTGGTCTTTGAAATAAAAGTGGAGAACATTGTTTTAAAATTTTATTTGAAAAACCAAAAAACTCTTATCTGTAAAGTTTTGTTTCCACTTTTAAGACTCACATGAACACTCTTTATGTAAACACGTCCAGAATTGAATTTCTCATTCTTGTCTGCTTGTCATCCATCCATTGTCCCTCATCATTGTTCCTTTTCTCTGTAGATGGCATCATTACCCACTGCGAGGCACACTCATTCTCTCTTTCTCACCCTTCCGTTCATCACAAAGTTTTACTGGTTTAAATTTTGAAATACATATCAAATGTATCCACTTCTGTCCATCTGAGCTGTCACAACCCTAGCCCAAGTCAACATTATCTCTTTCAGACTACTGCAGTAATTTCTTTTTTTTTTAATGTCTATTTATTTATTTTGAGAGAGAAAGACAGAGACCGAGACAGAGAGAGCATGAATGGGGGAGGGGCAGAGGGAGAGAGAGAATCCCAAGCAGACTCTGCATTGTCAGTGTTGAGCCCAATGTAAGGCTTGATTTCATTAACTGTGAGATCATGACCTGAGCCAAAATCAGGAGTCGAACTCTTAACCAACTAAGCCACCCAGGCACCCCATGCAAAAATATCTTAAATTATCTCCCTTTTTATTAATTAAGATCAACTCTTAAAGGTAGAAGATGACTCCCTTCTACTATATGGTTATATGGTCCCCATATTTTCTACGTAGTACTTTTATAATTATACTTTTCTACACTTATAATTTAATGATAATTTTTGTAAGTTATAAAATGTCTCTTTCCCACCAGACTATAAACTTCTTGAAAGCAGGTATTGTGATTGCTCATTGATCCTTTTCTTAAATATAACACAGTTTATAAGTATGGCTTAAAATGTATGAATGAGTAACCTCATTCAAGCAAGTGAATCCTCCCTCCAAGCTCCCTGATACTGTGTAATTCTAGAGTCTTCCCCAGCTACCACCTGCCTCTACATCTCTTGGCTTGATAGCTAGCAGGAGAGATGAAGTGTCTTTTTGGCAAAATCTGGTCCATTGACCTCCTGTACCAGAATCAGGATCACGTGGGGTTTCTTAATGTGCCGATTTTCAAGACCCAACCCCAGAGTTAGAATCAGAGTCTCTGGGGAGAAGGAATCTACATGTTCACAAGTTCCTCAGGAGATTTGTAGACCACTAAGGTTTAAGAACCACTTACCCAGACTATAATCTCGGCTTCCTCTCCTAAGCAATACAGGAACAGCTGCATAATCCTGGAGAGACACATTCATCAATCTTAGCCTGTATGGTTCCTGTTCCTCCCTAAGGTGCCACCTTTGCTGGTGAGCGTATCCGAGGAAATGAAGAAAAAAGCAAGGCCATGATAACTCTGCCTAGAAGGGCCGAGCCTTCCTCAGCACAGTGGCCCTAAACAATAAAGGTCCTTCATCATCACATAACTCAGGAAGTGACTGGAACTCCTGAATTCTGATAAGATTTCTACAAGGTTGAAGAGGTGGAAAATATGACTGTCTGTGTTTGTTAGATTTTTGAAAGATTAAATAAAAAGTGATTATTTACAAAAAAAACTTACATACTAATTTTGGGAGATTACATAAATTTTTCTGGGTCTTATCTCCATGGATTGGAAAGTTTTAAGAAATCTTTAGGCAACACTTGATCTTCTGAGAAAATAAGACCATTTTAAATATTAATATCTTACCTCGAGTAAGTAACTAGGAAGAAAAGCTATTCATTCTGGTTGGATCAGCACATGATCTTTGTTCATGAATGGGACTCCATGAATTCTTAAACCAGAGATTTACTTACAATTTTGTTCTTTTTTTCATTTACATGTTGAGTATTTACTATGTATTGTATGTGTTGAGTATTACTATGTATGTAGGCAGTGTGTCTAAGCTAGAGATAAAAAGGTGATTTGGATATCTAAATTTGCTTATAATTTAGTGGAAGGAAAACTTTAACAACCACTTTATAGAATGACTTAATAAATAATTTATTTCTAAAGAAGAGTAAATACAAGACTTCATAATGGAATCTTTATTAATTTTGCTGGCAGAATAGAGACCAGCAAAGTTCAACTTGAAGGATAATCAAAAACTAGGAAAATGTTCAAGACAGATATTTCAGATAAGGATAAAGAAGGAGTACAATAGGGGTGCCTACATGGCTTAGTTGATTGAGTATCCAACTTATGCTCTGGTTATGATCTCATGGTTCATGAGTTTGAGCCCTGCATGGGGCTCACTGCTGTCAGCACATAACCCACTTCGAATCCTCTGTCCACTCCCCTCTCTCTGCCTCTCTCTTGCTCACACTCTCTCTCAGAAGACAAAACAAAAATAAAACAAAAACACATTAAAAAAATAAGAAGGGGTAAAATTATGAGTGCTATACTGAGTAAACATGGTTATGCCTCCTAGTCAATGACTGGCAATTAAAAAAAAAAAGACCAGCTGTTTCCTTAGGCCACATGTGGGAGAATAGCTTGAAAACTTATATTGTAGTGCTATATGACAGAGAATGTTCTTCTTCTACTGACAATTGGTCCTTCAGGTTGGTTTTCCAAACTATTAGTATTGACGGTTTTGTGCTTCTCTGTCCATTCTTGCTGACCCCGCTCCCTTTGTGACAGTCCATAGAAATCTTAATATGGTTGGCCAGGGAGAAGCTGCCACCTGCAGTCATTAAACATAAGTTGCCTTCTTTTAGCAAGACGTCTTCCAAACCCCCAGATTCTTCAGGGACATTCATTGTGAGTCTCATTTCTTTCAAGGCCAGAAAAATATGGAGTCAAGTTTTAATCTTAACTCCTTCTCCTCCCAAATCAATCACTAGCACTTGACCACAGGAGAAACACTGTGGAGTCAGATCGACCCAAGTAGAAACCGTGGGTTGGCTACCTAGGACTTTAGGAATATTATCCTCTTGTAGATGATTTCCTCAAACAGAAAGTAAAGATGCCAGTACGTAGTTGGCATCACAATCACAGGAAACTAAATAAGCAAAAGTGCACATAGCAGGCAGCTGATACACCTTTTTTATTTTCTTATTTTCATATTTCTCCTTACATATATAGCAATGTCTCTGTAATCTAACCAATCTATACAATAAACTACCTGTCCTAAAGCTATTGCTACTACCCATTAGATTAAGACAGTTTCAGTGGTCCTTTAACACTTACCATAAATAACCTCAGTGATCTTATGTCAACATGACTTCTGAAACTCAGGGTTGTAATGACCCAAAAACCAGAGTCTTAAGTCCTTGAAAACATATGATTTTTCGATTGGGAACTTGGACTCTAAGTAATGAGATGAAGTCAACTTTGTGTTTCTCCACTGCAGACATGTGTTTTTTGTAAAGTAGATGTTCAAAATCTGTCAGTAAATACTTCTATACACCCATATTTCCTTCTCCAGTCCTAAGCAGATGACAGCCTGCTGGGAATTGGTGTAAGGCACCAACTCTCCCCTATCCGACTGAAGTGTAAACAAATGAAGGAAGCTGGATTTGTTCTCATCAGCACTTATGCAAGCAGATTCTTCTCTCCTTTCTTCCCCACACCACACTGCTCCCTATTCTCCCGTCTCTATTTATAAGAAATGAAAGCAAGACCTTGCTCATTTCTTTTGAGTTTTATTATTCTGACTGCTAAGAACCTGCTTTCTGCTTCTCCTTTTGTGTAGAAAGCATTAGGCCTCTCTTCCATTAGCTTTAAGATGCTTCAACAGTCATGTCAGTAGGATGTAATTAAAAAAGACAAGAACAGCAGGGAAAAGGCCAGACAATTACTAGGAGACCCTGGATAAAAACAAGGTTGAGACAAAGTAGTTTATATCGAAAGGAATTCTGATTACCGCCATGGTTATTATTGGTATTTAACATTTATTGAGCTCCGCCATCGAGATAGACACTGTACAGAACATAGAATTAGACCCTTTTCTAATCAGGAAGGAATATTTAAGAAGTTGTGAAGAACCTCCAAAGGTGCTAGTCACAGATGATGTTCTCCTGTAAGGAGGATTGGAGGCTTGAGTTTTTATAAGGGAAACAAATGAGATAATAAAGTAAAAAATGAGAATTGCTTTTAGTGAGCACTCAATAACAGATTAGTTATACAGATGGGGAAGGCAGGCTTAATCATTCATAAGAGCATTAAGTATCCAAGTGAAACTGCTGGCCTCCTTCTCATACATAAAGCTGAATTTTTCAAATTGTGCCTTATTTTCATGAAAGTACTCTGCAAAATACTGTTTTCATTTTTCCTGAGAAAATGTTGATGCATTTTTCAGCACTCTCAAATAATATTACCTAAGGTAAATTAAAAACAATTTTTTTAATGTTCATTTATTTTTGAGACAGAGAGAACTAGCATGAGCAGGGGAGGGGCAGAAAGAGAGAGAGGGACGCATAGAATTTGAAGTAGGCTCCAGGCTCTGAGCTGTGAACACAGAGCCTGAAGCAAGGCTCAGAACTACTTGTTGACCAGGAGTCAGAGGCTCAACCAACTGAGCCACCCAGGCGTCCCCCAAAGATAAATATTTAACCCCTGATAAGCCAGACAATATTGGAAGTCCCTTGACAAACAGTTGTCTTTTTTTTTTTTTTTTTTAAATCTCTGTGGGTCTTATACCTGGAAGAGTACCTGGTAAATAATAGGTGCTGATAGAATGAGTTAGGGGTAAGCAAGTGAAAATCAAAACATTAAAAAAAAATTTTTTTTGAGAGACAGAGACAGTCTGAGCAGGGGAGGGCCAGAGAGAGAGAGGGAGACACAGAATCTGAAGACAGGCTCCAGGCTCTGAGCTAGCTGGCAGCACAGAGCCCGACACGGGGCTCAAACCCACGAACCATGAGATCATGACCTGAGCTGAAGTCAGATGCTTAAACGACTGTGCCACCCAGGTGCCCCCCAAAAATTTTTAAATAATCAAACTAATAAAAAACTTGTGTTCTAAATTTTCCAAAAAAGAAAGATATTTAAAAAATGAAAAGAATAAAAACCATTTTAGTCGGTCATACGAAACTGTGACAGCACCATGAAATGTGATGCATGCATGTGGCAGTGATATGACATACGAGAGCCAAGAAGGCACTTTTCTGTTATGTTCACTATTAACATCACTTGTGTTGAAGTCTAGTTAGTTTGCATTGATCTGGTCCTTATAAGTGCATTTTCAGACAAATAATACTCTCTTCAGCCCTGCAACTATTTTGGATGGATCTCTTTTCCAAAATATGTACACATTGCCTTTCTTTTGGAGGCAGAGCATATTCTGTTCAGTTCTGACCTTCCCATTCTTGAAGTAATGTTGGAAAATTGGAGCAGATTTAGAAAATAACTTTCCACCAGCTTCATAGCCCAGGCCACAAAGTCTGCCTTCCCAGTGTGTGGCTCTGTGACACTAAGAATTCAAAATTCCAATCTGGTAACCCAGGTGGTTTTAAAAGATGTTCGTCTAGGTAAGAAGACAGAATATATTTTATTTAATCAGTGTTTTTCAAAAGACAAACATCATTGATATGTTTTAAATAATTTGGGCTCTGTTAGTATTCTTGTCCTAGGGTCTGCAAAAAGTAGGTGAGATTGGTACCAAGATTATCAACATGAGCTACCCTCAAGTTGACAGAGAAAAGTCTGATTATAAAATCCATGTCATTCCAAGCAACCTCCTTTCTCCCTATCTCATAATTAGTCAACCATGACTGAAAAACCTGTAGATGAACCTAGCACAAACTTTGCTCTTTACATTGGACATACTTGAGCTGAAACAAAACTCTTGAATACTACTATGTCTCTGATTCCATAGAATATTTTCCGTTAGCTATGACAGCATCACCTTTGGACAAAAATCATTAAGAAAGGCAAATCTTAGAGAAAACAATTTATCAGGATGAAATTCATATCACTGTAAATCATGAAGATTTCCCTGAGAATATTTGCCAGTTTTTTAAAAGATACACGTGGATATCTATGATTTCTATTCATTTAAAACCAGGGCAAATTGATGAGTTTCTTTCTCTGCTGATGCGTAAAACTGAAGAGGTAGCTCTGATTTTCTAAGCTAATTTGATAGATGGAAATGAATGCCTAGAGTGGTGTTTATGGCATGGTTTACCCTTAGCTTCACCCTCCATTTTCTTTCCATACTCACTGGAAGGCAAATATAAATGTAGACTGTGAAAAAAAAGCTATGTATTTCTCCCACTTGATGGCTCACCTGAATGATATGTGCTCTTTAAACTGTCCTGTAGACTCGAATTCAGACCACACAATCCACTACTTGAATCATAATTTCCTCCCAAGATGGAGGCCTAACTTCCAGCTTCTTTTCTGAAGCTGAGTCATAGCTGAGATTCTTCTTTTGCAAAGTGGAAACTTTTGAAACCAAGTGTTGTTCCCAAGTGACTTCCTTTACAATACCTTCTTGAATTATTATTATTTGCCAGTGATGTAACATGATGGGACAGAAAATAATACAGCTTTGAATACAGTTTGGTGGAGATTAAACATTTTCTAACCACCTGTAAAGTAAACATTTAGGATGGGAATTGGAAGACCAATTTTTGCAAAAAAATGAAAATGTGTGAAAATTATTTTTACTGCATTATTTCGCACTCCAGCAGTATTTTGAATATTTGCCAAACTATGTGAATAATTAGTCTGGTTTAAAAGCCAAACATGTTCATTTGGTTGTGTATGAGAAATAAATTTATTGTGCATGGCTTACTTCTCCTTACATTCTTACATAAAGTAAATATAGCCAAACTGACTGAAACATTGCTATGTGATCCACCGTGAAGTGGTCCTAAACTCATAGGATTATAGATTATGCATAGCTTTTCAATTCATACTAACTAATAGCTGTAACAGGCTTACATGGCAGCTTGTCTCAAAGTTGACAATTCTAGGTGGTGGATCTGAAAAAAAAAGCCAATTTAAAAGAAACTCTGCATTTGATATAAGTAGGACTTGAATAGACATTTGCCTTGACAAATGTGGAAGTAATGTTGATTCCAGAGCCACACCTATCATTATTGCAAAGATCATTTAGAATTCCCAAAGGTTACTACTGTCTCCATACTATAATATGTTCCCTCATGAACTGTTTAGTATTCCTTCAGTTGAATTTCTAGACTGAGGACTCCTGTGGGGCAGCTATAAGGTATACCTGCCCATGGCTGATTCTCAAAAAAAGCCTGTTGAACATAATAGAAAAAAAAAATTCCGAGTGCTCCTGAAGCATTGTAGCCCACTTTTAGTTTACTTGTCCGTGGGTTTTCATTCAACCACAAAAATGAGCTTTGAGGTAAGGAATTCCATTACAGGGTCAGCCATATAATTTTAATCAAGAGACTTCAAAAGGCAAGAATGACCTTAACCTCTTTCTTTGCTTCAGATAATTCTATGGCTGGAAATGCATTTTAGGAAAACATAAAGCAAATTTGGTGCAAGAATGAAACTTGAAAGCTGAAGAGGTTGATGGTGTTATCATCAGAAGTAATACACTCTGATTTGGAGATTGTTGTGAGATTCAAAGATCAGTGCTATGTTTGGGATATAATGGTGTTGGAGAAGCCAGACCTGTGTTTGAACCTGGCTCTGTGCTTGAACCTTAGTGTCTTCAGTATGCACAATAAAATGCATGTAATAACACCAACCAGGCAGATTTATTATCAGGATTATTAAATGAAATAAAGTCCAGCACCTAGAATAGACTAGATACTCAGCAAGAAAAAGCTTTTTTTTTTCCAGAAGACTATTTATATTGATACAGAGAAAAAAATGTCTATTATATCTTTAATGGGAACATCATATTTCAAAATTTAGACCATTATAGGTAGTCTCATGGGAAGGCAATCCACTTGGAAACTTAGTTTAGCTAAAAAGTTATTTCTGTGGATATTTTAATCTTTTATGTTGTTAGTCATCTCTGCAGACTGGGAGCCTATTGGGAATTTATGATCATAATGGATATATTTTGCTTATTCTGCTAATCTGGGGCAGTTTCAGTGAACAGTGAAATTTTAGAAATTATGAAAATAATAAAATATAGCTAAACTAGAGCTCCAGTAGAAATCTTTAATAACAATCTAAGCAACTGACTGCAAACCACTCTTGAAATCCTGTCAGAGAGCAGAGGACATGAGTTCCGGCTTTCATTTTCTTTGTAACTCAGCCAAAGCATTATGTGTAGTTCTTATGTGAGTCTATGCACCGCATGACCTCTACTAGCTTTGCATTTGATAATATCTTTCGTGTTCATCTTTCTTTTCCTTCAGTATTTGTGTGTCTTCCACTTCAGGGTCTTCCCTATCCATGAATAGTCCTACTTTACCTTCCTGTATCTAGCTCTACCAACTCTTCTCCATTGTCTTCTATAAAAGCCATGGCACTGTGTTGTCAGCAAGTCCTTGAAGTTGGGGCTTGAGATTTATGATTTCATGGAAAAATCCTGTTTCATCCAGCAATAGTATATTATGTTGAACTCTAGAAGGAAAGGGGGTAATATTCGTACCGTAACTCTCCTACCAGTGGTGTCTCAATATACAGGGAGAATTCGATGACATCATTAAAGCTATCTTGCTGATAGCGCTTCCAGGAAGTGATGGTTAAAAGAAAGGCATAGAGAAACAAGAGCGTTACTCTAGTAAATCACAAAATCTCTGCCTGGCATTTATTTTCATGTAACTTTCCCATAAATATATTTCTAGAAAAAGCAAAACTCCAGGGCATTAGAGCACCTCTAGACTCCTTTCTGGTCTTGATGAATACTCAACTTCTCTCAGTTTGGGTTGATTGTTACAATTCTCAGTACAAGAAGCACCAACTTGCTAAGTACTTCCCCATGATCACACAAAACAAGGCGGAAGGTGTTAGGAATAGAACCCTTGATGTTGAGTTTCTTCCACTAATTATTAAGCACATATCCTTCCTCTCTATTAGCATTACAAAAGGTGTCGCTGGTAAACCATATGTTTATCAGGCAGAAAATGTGCAGCACAGTTTCTGTCCTCTCACTGTCAGTGAGCACGATGCTTAAGAGCACAGTTTGGGAACAGTAAAGATTCAGAATTTCCATGAAGCTGTTGCAGCTCCACCAGGCTCAGAGCCCTGGAGGTTGAAGAGAGGATACTGCTATGGATGGTTAAATCAGCTTCTTAGCCAGCACAAGTCGCCATTTTATCACCTGCCTGGAGGCGCCTCCTGTGGAAATAAGGACCAATCTGGAACAGGTGAATAATTTAAAAGTATGTATATCCTTATGATTGGGTTTATAATGCTGTCACCCATTTCCCATTCACCTCATCTCTTTAAGTTAAAATAAAATACTTTGTGGCAGTGAGGCTGTGAAAAGCCAGTGATTACAGGCTACGTTAACGATAATGCCCCGGTTAGAGTCTGGTCGTTTGTTAGAACAGGGAACACCCTCAGCTTTGCTTTGAGCTATTCATTATCCAACCGGTCATTAACTGCAGCTAACAATTGATTTAGAAGGAATTATTGCTTAAATAGCAGGAGGTATTTAAGAGGAAAATAAATTAAAACAAAGAACTGTTGGATCCTGAGAAAAAAATAGGAGCTCTTGAAACATAGAGAATAGTTGCAAAGACTCTATAATTATCAAGTGATAAACAGTCATTGAGAAGCACATTCCTTTATGTTTTTCCAGAAATAGTGACAGTGTCTTATAATCAAGGACCCCACTGTCTTTGCTAATTGAATGATCCAAAATGAATGATGTTATCAAAAACATAACTGAAGTAGTAAATTGTCATATTAGTGGCTATCAAAACACTTATATAAATCACAACCACACTGTCTTGGCAATCTATTATAAAAGTTTAGTTTAGAAACAAAAATTTAAAATAAACAAGACAACAGTGTGTCTATTGCTCATGAACCAAATCAGATGCACACTTAACAAATGATTTCAAGGACATCATTTTCACTCTCTATCAGTTCATGGGCAACTTTCTTTTTCTTTTCTTTCTTTTTTTAATTTTTTAACGATTGTTTTTGAGAGACAGAGCGCTAGTGGGGTAGGGAGAAAGAGGGGGACAGAAGTGGAAGCAGGCTACAGGCTCTGTGTGGGCTCGAACCATGAACCATGACCTGAGCCAAAGTAGGACGCTTAACTGACTGAGCCACTCAGGCATCCCTGGCTAGTTTCTTTTAAAGATAATAGTATAGGCCTCTGGGTGGCTCGGTGGTTAAGCGTCAGACTTCGGCTCAGGTCATGATCTCATGGTCTTGTGAAGTCAAGCCCTGCATCCAGCCCAGTGAGGAGCCCTGCCTCCCACTCTGTGCTGACAGCTCAGAGCCTGGAGCCTGCTTCCGATTCTGTGTCTCCCTCTCTCTCTGCCCCTCCCTATTCATGCTCTGTCTCTCTCTGTCTATCTCAAAAATAAATAATAAAACATTAAAAATTATTTTAAAAATGAATGCATGAACTGACAAAACATAGGAATATCTCTAAATTTCATTAATAAAACCTGTTTTAAAAATTGTTTTTCTTCCATCACACACTCTTCAAATATTGAAGTCTATGATAAGAAACATGAAAGTAAAAACCAATAGCAATAACTTATTTACTTACTATTAGGATACTTCTTGATTTGACCATGACTTCTATTACTTTATCTTTTTTTCCTTTACCTCATCAATTTCCCATTGTATATTGAAGGATATGGCTTTCATAGTGATGATGGTTAACTTTATGTGTCAACTTGGACGTGCTTTTAAATGAGATTAATGTTTAAATTGGTGAACTTAGAGTAAAGCAGATTGCCTTGCATAATGTGGGTGGGCCCCATATTGTCAGTTGAAGGCATGAATAAAACAAAAGACCAGCTTCCCTAAGCAAGAGGGACTTCGTCAGCAGACCGTCCCCACACTTCACCTGGACCACTGACTTTCCTGGCCCTCTAGCCTGCCAGCCCACAGCCCTCTCTCTCATATATATATGAGTTTTAGCACATGTATGGATTCCACATAACCACCACTCCAATCAGGGGAAAGAGTATTGTTTCTCCAAACTATTCCCTCAAACTCCTCTTTTGTGGTTACACTTTTCACCCACCCCAAACTTCTGACAATGCGTGATCTGTTCTCCATTAAGGTCAATGTAGTTTTTTGTCTTTTTAAAGAGTGTTATATAAATGAAATAATACAGAGTATAACTTTTTGAAGTTGGCTTCTTTCACTCCGGATAATGCTTTAGAATTTCAGCTAAGTTGTTGCATATTTCAAGTTTGTACC
This sequence comes from Suricata suricatta, assembly GCF_006229205.1. Lineage (NCBI taxonomy): Eukaryota > Metazoa > Chordata > Mammalia > Carnivora > Herpestidae > Suricata > Suricata suricatta. The sequence goes on from NC_043700.1 coordinate 114,374,224, forward strand.
TTTTTATTGTTGAGTAGTATTCCATTCCATGCCTAAGGTCTTTTTACATACAAGAAAGTTATTTGTTTATGTATTTATTATTATGTGTTGAGATTTTAAGATACATATATATTTTGTGATACTTTTAAAAAATATCCATAATGTTATGAGAAGTATATTATTTTGACATGAAAGGTATAAGTATGGCCCAGCTTATTTATGCAAAATACCATATTTTTACATTTTCTCCTTTGCACAATCTATAATTTATCTTATTTTGTTATTGCTACCTCAATTAAGGTTCTTGTTCTTTTTGTTAAATTGAGTGGTCTGCTCTGTTATTTTATGTCTTACTGCTGTTTTTTATTCCAGTAGCATCTTGGATCTCTACACACATTTTCTTATATATTTTTTGTATTATGTAGGTGTCTTCATGTATCATCATGTCTGTACACTTATGTATTGAAAGACATGTTATTTAGTTATAATAGCACTGAAATATGTTTTACCTTATAAGTCATTTTCCTTTTATTTCTCCTTTTTTAGAATAGAATAGTGTTTAGAATTTTTTAAAAGTTGCGAGTGTCATTGGGTCATAACGTATAAATTCTTTCGAATTTTAGCTTCTTTATTTGAGCATAGTCAGCAAACGATATTACATTAATTTCAGGTATACAAATAGTGATCCAACATCTCTATACATTATGGTATATTGTCATAAGTGTGGCTACCAACTATCACCATACAATGACATTACAATATCATTGACTGTATCCCCTATGCTGTATCTTTTATTCCTGTGTTCCACTCATTCCATGACTGAAATCTTGTATCTCCCCCTCCCTTTCACTTATTTTGCCCATCCTCGTGACCCCTTTCATCTGGCAGCCATCAGTTTGGTCTCTCTGTATTTATAAGTCTGAGCCTGCTTTTTGTTTCACACATATGTGGAATCTAAAAAACCAAATAAATGAATAAACAAACAAAAATCAGAATCAAACCTATAACATATGGATTTCACTTCAGTGTATTAAACAAGTAATATTTCTAAATATAAGACTTTAGTTCAGATAGTTTTGAGAATTACCACTTTCAACCTTATACCTATAGCTACTTAAATACTTCTTATTTTTCCTTCTCCAGAGGCATTACAACATCCAGATTTGACTACATTATTTCTTTTTTTTAAAAATTTTTTAATTTTTATTTATTTTTGAGAAAGAGACAGAGCATGAGCAGGGGAGTGGCAGAGAGAGAGGGAGACAGAATCCGAAGTAGGCTCCAGGCTCCGAGCTGTCAGCACAGAGCCCGATGCGGGACTCAAACTCACAAACCATAAGATCATGACCTGTGTTGAAGTTGGATGCGTACCTGACTGAGCCCCCCAGGTGCTCTGACTACATGATTTCTAACTTCCCTTTGTATTCAGGGAATTTAGAATATGTACTTATGTGCATGATTTTTTTCCATTCATGTTCTATCAGTCAGCTTAGACTACATTATGTTGCAATAATAAACCGTCCCTAAGTCTTTCTTAGTGCTTTTCAGTGACAGGATTATTTCTTGTTCATGTTACATGACCATCATGAGTCAGCTTGACTCCATGTTTTGTCTTCTTTCTGAAACTGAGGATAAAAAGGGAACATCAAACTAAGATACGCTAGTCTTGCCACAGAGAAAAAAGAGCAATGTTGGACAAAATAATATCTCCTAAAGCATTTTTTAAAGTGTTTTATGTTAGTTCCACATTAACTTCAGGTATACAAATAGTGATCCAACATCTCTATACATTATGGTATATTGTCATAAGTGTGGCTACCATCTATCAGAGATTATAATAATCATGTGGTCAAGTCTGAAGTTTGATCTTCCTACAAGGAAGGGTCAGCAAATAAGTCTTAGTAATGATGTATTTTACCATATACAGCTCATATGTATTATTTTATTTTTACTATTTTGTTAATTTAACTATGAATATACATGGAGCTTATATTTTATAACCATATCTTGACTGATTACATGTGTTAGGCATTATTTTAAGTATTTCATATCTACTTTATCTTCTTTAACTTAACCATCAAAACAACCATGAAGGATAGCTATCATTTGCAGTGGTTATGAATTTGCTATAAAATCAATTACATCTTAACAAATTTTATATTATCCTAGCCTGCAGACTCTCAGCAAATGGCTCACATAGCTATTTTTCACAGTTTACTTTTTAATGGTAGCTTATAAAAAGTGCTGAGGCAATTTATTAAATGCTCTGCAGAAAAACATGTCACATGCAATTAGATATTTCATCGAGTTTTTTTTCTTTGTAATTTCTCCACAGGGCTAAGAGTATCTGAAAGAAAGAATCCGTCTTTGAATCTCTGTTGTATGTAGCTGGTGCTTTCCTTTCCTGTGCACATTATCTTTGCATGCTCACCTGAGCACTTCCAACAGCCAGCAGTTTGATTCTTGGCTTTTGGCTGGCTCTGGCTATTCCATGTTATGGAAAGTATCTATCTCCCTGCTAGATAGGCTGCAAATTCCCAGGAGGTAGGGAACAGTAACCCTGTGGCCCAGTTGGAGTGACTCTGAGACATGCTGGCTCCCAGAGTTCCTAGTGGAACCTATGCAATAACCCCTTTTATTGGCTTCCATTCTTCCCTATCTCAGCATCTTGCTCCCTTAGAGATGCTTTCTGGAATCACTCAAATGAACTCAAACTATTTACACTCAGATCCTTATCTCAAGCTCCACGTTTGGGGGAACCCGATCTAAGACACCTATCATGTGGATGAAAGCTGGGCAAGTAGTTGGTCCTTACTGAATGTTGATCATAATAATCAAAAGAAGTAGGAAAGAAAACAGATATATTCCTGAAAATTCTTGCCCAGTGGAAACATATAAAGTCAGTTTTTAGTTTTTATATTTAGTTCAGTGTTTCTAACCAAATCACCTGCGTATAATTTAACATGTAAAAATGTTATCAGCTCTTATATTTTCACAGTTCTTATAGCTTCTCCTACTTGCTATCCTTACTCTATCAACCACTCACATCTTATTCCAAATTGTAAAGTCCTATAAAAGAGCATGACATGAAAATAATAATAATAATAATAATAATAATAATAATAATAACAATGATAACAACAACAATAGTCAATATGTGTTGTTTGGCCTGTGCTAAGTACTGTCTTAAGTGTTTCACATATATTAATTCCTTTAAGCATCACAAAAAATCCAAGGACCCTATATTATTATGTTTCCTCCATGTGGTTGATCGAGAAACACACAAAGAAAAGAAAACAGAATTATTATTTTGGAGTGATAAATTTGAATATTTAAAAATGCAAAAGAACACACTTCAAAATTGATTGAATTAATAAAATAGTTTAATAATAAAGTCAGAAAAATACTTCAGGAGATCAGAGTATTAGATAGGCGGTATCACTTACCCTCTTTACAGGCTCTTTTATAATCTATCCAACCACAGGCCCAACCTTATGACTATGAGCAACTGGGCCAGGAAGCACATAGTCTGACATCAAATAGGAAGGCCTGTTTTGGGAATTTGAGCCGGAGACAAGGAGGCTAAGTCACTTTGTGTCTGGAATAAGAATCATGTCAAGACAAAGCTGGAACCATATTAAACCAAATCCAGCCACAAGCTAGACATTATCATGATGGGTAGAAACTATGAGGATGCAAAGAAAGCCAACTAGCAAAGAGGAGAGAGAATTGAGTTGAACAGACACTTGGCCTGAGACCTGAAAAGACTTCATCTGTATCAAGAGATTGGGGCCAAGCATTACAGAGGAATTAAAGCAAGTACAAAGGTCCCAAGATTGAACATACTTGGTAGGAGTGAGGCATAGAAAAAAGAACAGAGGGTACAAACAGTTTTAGCTCAGAAAGGATGATTCCAGATAATGGAAGAGGGGTAGCAGCCAAACTGAGTGGGAGCTGGCTTTTGTGGTGAGAGATTTGGATTCCTTTATTGGGAAGCCTAGCCCAGCTTTACTCTGCATCGTCCCTTTGAAGCTGTTCCCCTTGGCTTCATTGAATGGAATCTCACCTTCTTAAGAACGTTCACAGACATATACCTCTAGCAACTGGCATAGAAAGCCCTGAATTGCAGATTTTTAAAAATATGTTTTATCTTCCCACAGATATTGGGTCTTAGAAATCAGGAGCCATGAGTCTTTAAATGCTCTACAGCCAGCAGTGAGCTGGTATGGACATGAGTGCACAATAAGTAGCTGTTGGCTCAATGAAGGGACAATCATGACCTATTCCCTACCAGTGGCCAAAGTTTCTTACTATGCTTTCTCCATAGAAGTTCTATAGCACATTATGTGGCACGAAATTGTTAACGGAAACTCTCCTTGTCAAGTTGTTTTCTCAGTGAAACTAACAATTATGAGTCAATACATCTTTTGTTAGAGTTTTGTATGTTTGAGTGGCTGGGAAATGGGGAGTATCATTTTGTAAATCCAGGAAAAATGACACGGCCTTTTAAGGAACACTTACTGACCACCTACTACAGGACAGGATTGTGTTTATTGGTTTACAAGCATTTCTTGTTTAATCTTCAAGCAATGCTATGAAGGCACAGCTAGTATGGGGGAAAACCAGTCACTCAGCTGGGTCTATTGAACTTGAGTTTATGCTTTTACCAGCAGGCTAAAGTTGCTCCGAGTAGCCTGGATGAAAGGTAGAGATTTCCCTTTTATTTCTGTTCTCAAATGTATTTTCATATCCAGCATACTATTGTAGGCTTACTTTATGTATGGGTGGGCTTTTGATTTTTCTCTAATGTTTGTAAAGCCAAAAAATTCAAACTTGTAGAAATGAATTCATCTAGCAGTCTTGTTCTCCTGGAAATACTTTTCCAATCTTTAATTATTTTTCTGAATTCACCAAGAAATTTTTATATACTTAGCCATGCTTAGTATTTACAAGTGGAGTATACTATGAGCAAAATAAACTGTTTTATTATATGTATATTTATAAGAAAGGATATGGGAGATATGTGTACATTTTTTAAAGAAGAAAAATGATCCTCTAAGAGAACTTCTAAAATCTTTGACAATAGCCGTCATTTGATTTTTGCCTATATTTGAGGTTTATATAAATATTTGAAAATTTGAGAAACACTGGATTACTGATAATTAAAATTTTGTTGCAGTGGGTGGCATCATAATGTGTCAACTTACTTTTTGTCTTTGAAAACTATTAAGTGGTAAACAATATTTGCAAGAATACTGAAGGTATAAAGTAACAGTTTGTGAATTATATGAACAATAAAAACAATGTCAACTAAGAATACTTTATTTTACAACTTTTTCCAAGTGAGAACCAGCTCCACCAAATTGTAATTAATCTTATCTACATTTGAATATAAAGACTTGAGATTTCAAACTTTTTCTAAATGTTTATTTTTATTTTTGAGACAGAGAGAGACAGAGAGCAAGCAGGGGAGGGGCAGAGAGAGAGGGAGACACAGAATCTGAAGCAGGCTGGAGGCTCTGAGCCATTAGCACAGAGCCCGACGCGGGGCCAAGCCCACAAACCACAAAATCATGACCCAAGCCAGAGTCACTCAATTGACTGAGCCACCGAGGCACCCCTAGACTTGAGATTTCAAAGGGAACCTTTTCTTCATCCTAGGAGAACCTTCATGTGTAGTATTATTGAAGTAGAACTTGGCCATGTAGCTGTAGTTATCTGTCAAGTGTCCTCAGAAAGTTTTAAGTCTGTTTCTCAAGGACAGTCATCCATTACATGCTTGAAATCTCAGTTTTATCCAGTAGAAGGCAAATAAAAGAACACTTCCTTTTGTTAAAACAAACATGGATATTTGATGAAATAGAAAATGAACGTGGCTCTCATTTTAAATATGTAACTTAGAACACTGAAATTTGAAATAACTGGTATCAGATTTCAAGTCTCTCTATCATCTGAAAAATAACCGACCTTTGGGTGCCTGGGTGGTACAGTCAGTTAAACAACTCTTGATTTGGGCTCAGGTCCATGATCTCACAGTTGTGGTGTGGAGCTCTGCATGGGGCTCCCTGCTCAGTATAGACCCTGCTTAAGATTCTCTCTCTCTCTCTCTCTCTCTCTCTCTCTTTCTCTCTCTCCCTCTCTCTCTCTCTCTCTCTCTTCCTCCTTGCCCTTCCCCTGCTCACTCTCATGCTTTCTGTCTCTCTCTCTCCCAAAAAAGAAAAATAATAATAACCACCCTTATTGTTTAAGGCCCAGGGTTAACCAAATGAGTACGATTTGAAACTTGATTTTGGTTTTGCTGTGTCTTGACTGTGTGACTTCGGGCAGATTATTTAACCTCCTTGGGTCTCAGTTTCATCCTTTGTAAAATGGAGATAATACTGACTCACAGGTTTGTTGTAAGGATTGCATGAGTTAATATTTGTAAATTGCTTAGAACTGTTCGTGGTACATAGTGAGTGCTATATAAGTGTTTGTTCACTGAATTGAATTCACTTCAGTTTGAGCCACAGCAGTAAGTTTTGAGAAAATTTCACAGCTGTCAACGTGAAGAGGATCAGCTCTGAGATCGACAGGGTGTGATATACCTGAGACCCCATCTCTGCTGCTCCTGTTGGGCTTTCTTATCTCTCCCTCACATGGGGAAGTTATCTAAAGACTATATTTACACTGTCACCCTGAACAAGCATGTGAGTGCATCTTTCGATTTCAAGTCCTTCGTTCTTTCAATTGCCGCATATGTTCCCGAGGATTTAGATGTGTCTCAGAGCATTCTCCAGTTTCTCGGTGTGTATAAATCACCTGGGGATATTGATCAACTATAGATCCTGATTCAGGAAATCTGGGCTAGGACTTTAGATTCAGCATTCCTGATAAGCTCTTAGATAACGCCTCTGGTGCTAGTCATAGGATGACACTTTCAGCAGCGATGGTCAGGAATGTCCTGGTATATTTTCCCATCTACAAAATAAAAACCACCCAGCACAATTTAAATATTTTACTTTGGGTCCCAGGACCATAGAAATTCTCTCACAGTATTGTGGCTAAGAGAAATCTTCCGCTTTCTAATATCTCAGGACTATGAGAAAAATGACCAGAATACAGTGATGTTTTAAATGGTGCCCATCTGCTCCTTTGATGGTGCTGGGAGGTGAGCGGAGAATTTCTGAAACCTCCCCCTCAACTTGATTTGCTCTGTGAACATTTGCCAATGGAATTTTCAGAGAATGTGTGTTCAGTACATCTAGGCAGAGACCCTTCCCTGGAACCAGCAGCATAAGGCAGGCCTGTGGGTGGTACCCTAGGCGGGGTAGGAAAAGTGTGATTTTCTGACAGCTATGCACAGGCTTTGCCAACCCGAGGCAGGGCCCTCAGTGGTAGCAGCAGGAGAAGGAATCGGGTCAGGAGGAGAGGTAGAACAGGAACCCCCTTCCCTGGACAATGCCAGCATTTTGGGACTCTGCCCAGGGGCAAATTAGCAACACAGATCAAGGGGAAATATTCACAGAGGCTTTCCCTGTGGGGGACTTGCAGGAAGGCTCTTTTCAACCTCTCTATCCCTCCCAGAATTCTGTGAAAACACATCGACACTACTGTGAGGTTAACGAACCCATAAAACAATCATTGGTTTTTCCACTTTTTTAAAGTTCCATGCAATAACTGGCTCATTGGATGTTTGTCAGAGGACCAGATGCCTAAAAGTTCTTCCTGGAAAAAATTTTCTTCTAGGAAAAAAATTCACCTTCAAAATGACAGTTTACTTCATATACTTAACTATTTGAGGATTATAAAGAAATCTTGTTAGAAACAGTGGAGGTACAAAAGTAAAATACAGCTTTAGGAAACATGTATCAGGGAATTAAGAACCTATTATGCACTGGAAAAACTGTACTGAACCTAAGAGAATTTCGTTCCAGATTTGGGGGCTTTGGGAGCTCACCCAGAGAGGCTGTATCCAGGGAGGAATAATGAACGTGCCAGGCTGTTCTCTCTGCGTAGGTATCCCAGGCTATCAGGGTCTATGTCCAGCAAGTGCCATCTGTGGCTCCTGGCAGTAACCGAGGCCACAGGTGGAAGTCCTTCTTCAACACCTCAGCTCCGAGGGCTCACCTGGCTGGGTGTTTGCACAGGTGGCTGTGTCCCAGCTTGCTGTCCTATCCCCTGCATTTGGAACAAATCCTGGGAAAATGTGATTCATGCCTCACCATCTTCGACCACTTGCTCTGATGGCTGTGAAGGCTTTGAAATCATCTAGAATGTCATCTGAAATGCAAAAAGCCATCCTTGAAAAATACCAGAGAACCCACAAATGTAAAACCCCTCTGTTACTTTATAATACCAACCTAGGAGTCAGGGCTTTCTCATTCTTGGGTCATTGTCCTGGAACCATACAATTCCCCCTTTATTTCTTTTCACTCTACTTACCTGCACCTTTCCCAGCTGTGGCCCTCTACTCGAAGACCCACCTCACCACCAAATCATTCACTGGTGGAGGTTTCTCATTCAGCCTTTCAGGACTTCGGGTTTGATATTTATACCAATTATCTTTCAGGGTGATGTCAGTGCAATCACTTTAAAAATGGTTAAATATTCAAATGTTAATTTTTGCTGTTACATAAGGAATCAGCAAACAGAAAATCTAAGAACCTTAGCAATTCCAGAACTTTCTAAGAGAAGCTGGAGTCTCTCAAAATGCTATAGCTATATACAATGGAGTATTACATGGCAATGAGAAAGAATGAAATCTGGCCATTTGTAGCAAAGTGGATGGACCTCGAGGGTGTCATGCCAAGTGAAATAAGTCAGGCAGAGAAGGACAGATACCATATGTTTGCACTCATAGGTCTAAGAGGAGAACAGGAGAAACCTAATGGAGGACCATAGTGAGGGGAAGAAGGAAAGAGAGTTGGGGAGAGGGACGCAAAACCTGAGAGACTATTGAATACTGAAAATGAACCAAAGGTTGAAGGGGGAGGGGAAGGGGGAAGAGAGGTGGTGGTGATGGAGGAGGGCACTCGTGGAGAAGAGCCCTGGGTGTTATATGGAAACCAGTTTGACAATAAACTATTAATAAAAAATAAAAAACAAAAGTGCTATAGCTATGCATATCCCTTAATTGATGACAAATATTCTGGAATAGCTGTAATTTCCTTGACTTGCTCTTTTCCTACCTTCCTGCTTTTCCATTTATCCTTATCTTCTCTCCTCTCCCTCTTTTCCCCCATTTGTCCTAACCATCTCTCTTCCCAATCTCTTGCTTCTCTTTCTCCACGGAATAAACATGGGGAAGATTTTGACTGGCTTGAGGCAATATTTTTCAGTGATTAAATGAGTTAAGGGTAGGTGGAGGTGGTCCCAAACAGTCATAATTTATGCCTCTACTATAGCAGTCCTTAGTGCAGCTGGCCAAGTAGGTCTGGTTCTCTGCATTTTGGGGACCTGATAGGATGGTACTTCCTAGGCTGCTTGTGATTGGGAGGGGCCCTGTGACTAGTTTTTGGCCCATGAGGTGTGAGCAGACAGGATGTATGTCACTTCCAGGCTGGAGCATCCAGTTGCTGATATGAGACCCTCCAGAACTGTATCTTTCTGGTATAGCAACTGGAGATGTTTGAGATGACACCTGCTCTATCAGCCTGAGCTCATGAATAGTTACAACCAACAGAACTCCTAAGAGACCTGCGGTGGACATATATCACAAGTAAGAAAGAAACCTTAGTTGTTTAAGACATGGATTTTGGAGATTTTTCACCACAGCTTAAGTTAGACTTTCTTGACCAATGAATCCAGTAAACAGTCAACCTCTCCAGAGAAAAGAAGAAGGAATAGAAGAAGGGAACTACTTTTATTTTGAGGTTCTTCTGCGTCTCTGCTAGGGTTTTTTTTTTTAAATATTTTATTTATTTTTGACACAGAGAGAGACAGAGCATGAGAGGGGGAGGGGCAGAGAGAGAAGGAGACACAGAACCAGAAGCAGGCTCCAGGCTCTGAGCTAGCTGTCAGCACAGAGCCTGATGCGGGGCTTGAACCCACAAACGTGAGATCTGACCTGAGCTGAAGTCGGAGGCTTAACCGACTGAGCCACCCAGGCGTCCCTGCTAGGTGCTTTTTTAACAACACATTAAATTATTATTATGCTGACCCAAAGGATTCAAACTATAGCTCCTTCAGTATTTTAAAGAACTGTAGTACTACACATCCATTGGCGTCTTTTTAACACAAAAGGATTTTTAACACATAAATAACTAAGATAATAAATAGCTTCCAGTGGAAAACTTAGATTTAAACAAACGCTCTTGTGGTGACAATCTAACTCTCAACAGAGAATGTGAAAGGAAATGGTTATCATTTATTTGATCAAATATTTATTGAGCACCTACGTGGTCAGGCCTGTGTTAAGTGCTAAAACCAATAACCACAGATAAATCCTTCACAGTATCTAGAGCCATTTTCCTTATATTATCCCATTTCCCTCAAAATAGCAAAGCTTTCATTCTATTTTAAAGATGAAGATGAGATACAAGGAATCAAGTAATTTGATCAAGTTCACTCAGGTAAGTAGTAATAAACCAGGGAATTGACTCCTATCCCACAAAGTCCATGTTAAATATTTAACAGTTATAAGAAAAGACTGCTGGGGAAAGGTTCAATATGCAAATTTACTTATAAAATGTATAATTATTTGTCTGCTGAAAAAAGGAATTTTTAACCTAAGTATATAGGTGTCTTACTTTGTGGATCTTAGAAGATCTTGAAAGTAGTCAATGACCTGAAAACATTCCCTTCCTCTCCCTCAACTGAAAACATTCAGAAAAACTGCTCTACAGTTCTATTCTTAATAGACTAGCAAAGAGACAATGGAATTCCACTTTCAACATTTTATTTCCTATCAATTCCAGCATTAGTGGGGAAATAGTGATTATATTTTCTTTCTTTTTTTGTAAAATCAAAAGATAAATATAAAACAAGTCAAAAATTGTTTGAAAATTTTTTCTGCATTTTATTAATGACCAAACTGGAGGAGTTCTTACATAACTGTTCTGGTTTGTAGAATTATGGAATGGAGGAGATGGAAGAGAATATAAGAAGTCACCTGAGCCCCCACTTTGTTCAGAGATGTATAAATGGACCCTCAGCCATGGAAGCCATGGCATCAGTGATGGGGCTGGGGCCAGAACTCAGGCCTTCAGACCCCTCCAGCCACACTGGGGTCCATTTGAAGGAAAATATTTCCTCGCCCTCCCTTTGATTTTGATTCAAATGGTATATAGCTACATTTCAAACTATCTTACTAGACATATCAATAAATTAGAATATGTGATACTTCAGGTATTTGAATCATTTAAATATGAGTAATATTCCCAGTAGGAAAATTAGAATGCTGGGAGGTAACACTAGTGCAACAAAAGTTATCACCGTGCAAACAAAACCTTCTGCTCTGTGTCATGAGCTGCTATCTATCTGATGTACTATGTATGTCAAAATTCTTCTTGGTACATATTGATAAATACAAAATTACTTTACACACAAAATTTGCATTGGGATTTAATTTACATATTCTGGTTTCCTCTCCTTCTACAGGTTAATAACACAGAAACTGATGCAGTACCCTGGAAGGAACTGAGAGCCAGTGACTTGAAGTGCAGGTCCAGCTCAGCTTATTTAGTCACTGATTGTGAGCACTCGGGCCATTTCTCCAAACCTCAAATCTCTTGTTTTGAAAATGGAGATAATTGGGACACCTGGGTGGCTCAATCAGTTGGGTTGAGCATCTGACTTCGGCTCAGGTCATGATCTCACAGCTCATGGTATTGGAGAGTTCAAGCCCCACTTTAGGCTGTGTGCTGACAGCTCAGAGCCTGGAGCCTGCTTCAGATTCTGTGTCCCCTCTCTCTCTGCTTCTTTCTTTCTATTACTCTCAAAAATAAATAAACATTAAAAAGATTAAAATGACCTGGCTGCTGGCTCAGTCAGTAGAGCATGCAACTCTTGATTGCAGGGTTGTAAGTTCAACCCAACCATGTTGGGTATAAAGATTACTTTAAAAAAGATTGAAATGGAGATAGTGGACCCCATTCCCCAGAATGCCTTCAAGCTCTAGCACTCTATGATGGATTATTGGTCAAACTTCTGGAAGGGTTCAGAATTGGCCACCAGGTGGTTCAGGAAGAGGCTGTTGCCCCTACTTTCAGAGTCTGAGAATCAAATGATGAGGGGGTACCCAGGCACTTGCAATAGTGGGAAGCTTTTACCAGCCCTAAGTTTGAAGGAAGGGTGTGAAGGGATAGTTACCAGAGCCCAAGGAGCACTGGGACTTTGGATGAGGAGCTACCAGGAAAGGGTTTCAGTTAATGTGTATGGAGAACATACTACTGCCAGAGGTACAGCCTCAAGATGCAGGAATCAGGGAAGAAATAGCCTGGCCCTTCTTTTCTCCAGATTTCTAGTATCTTGCCTCTCAACAGCCAAAGCCAACCAGAAGCAAGAAGCCTAGACTACCCTGTGTAGTCCCCAGAAGTCAGCCAACCAGAGCAAGACCAAGGCAGAGAAGGATGCAGAAGGGTTTTATATAGCGGGGAGAGGAACTGCAGATTCTGATAGCAAATAACCTTTTATTATCAATTTCTTCTTTTCACATGCAATTCAAATAAATCTTAATGAAATGTTTTCTTGGATCTCATTTGGTGTCGACCATTACATTCCTTGAAAAATGCATCAATGAGAACAAAAAGTAAGTACTTATGAAGAGATACTTCTACTCTGTTTATTTCATTTCTTCTTTACCAGCATTACTTTGTTCAGTTCCTCCTGTCACCTATTTAACTAATGAAGTCTTTTCCCTTCTAACCCAGTTCACAAAGCCCTGGTTTCTACAGACCTTTTAAGTTCCATGCTACTCATAATCCAGGCACCATTTCCAAAAACCTCTATAAAACCAACACATTAAAAAAAATCACATCCCTATTAAGAAGGAGGAATAAATGACATTTTAAAATTTAAATAGTTGTGTAAACAGCAAAGATGGGTGCAGTTTACTCTGATCAGATAATGAGTTTGTCAGGTTGTACATGTATTCTGAAACTGGAAGGATGTGTCAAATCTCACATCATGCATTTTATATGCACCAGTAGGTGGCATGCATAAATACTGTGCAGCACAGCACCCATCTGCGTGGGATCCCTTCTACTGAAAGTCCCTGCAGGGAGCAGCCCTAGCTCCCACAAAGCCAGGCTTTGCAAAGAATTGCATTTATCTCTTACTTTGATCCAACTCCCTGCAAAGTTTTCTCCAGGACACAGTGTCACTCTTACCAGGTCAAACAAGATTCTCCTGCCAGGCAGGGTGTCATGAAGAAAATCCAGCTTTGAGCATGAGGCAAAAAAAATCAAAATGGAAATATAAATGCCAGAGGCTAGAGGGCAAATGCCAGGGGCCCCCATAATTATCATTATCATCAATATTTCAAGTGCAATGGTTTTATTCAAGCTCTTGCAAGATAGAGAAGTCACTGTTGATAAGCTAAAGACTAATACAGAGCAAATGTCACTTGTCCCTAGATCAGCTCCAGAAGGGTATACACAACAGAAATAACTTCTTTGTTGTACACTTTGGGAGGGGACAAAAGGACTATTAATGAGAAGACATAAATGGAATTTGTACTCTTAGAAAGTGAAGGGGGGGCTCTACTTTTCATAAACTTATTGAGGTTGGCCTTTGAAATTATGCCATTGAGTTCATCTCTGGTTTTCCCCAGGGATGACAGGCATCCAGCTTATTGTACATGAATCTCATGACTTGCCTCATCCTTTATAATATTTAGGCTTAGGGCTTCAAGCAGTGGTATTAGTGGCCTCCACAGTTAAGTATGCTAGACACACCGGTTCTTCTCACACAGAATGATCATTGTTCTTAAAGTGACAAGAATGATTGCTTTGTGTATGTTTTTTAAAAGGCTTCTGCATCTTGAAAATTCTCTTTTGAAATGGAGATTGAATTGTTTAAATTTTTGTTTTTCTTTCTTTCTTTCTTCCTTTTATTTTTATATTTATTTATTTATTTATTTTTGTCCTCTATCTGCTTCTCTGAACAATTGTCAGTAGCAAACTGTCCTGAAAGTGGGCCATTCAGTCAATGAACAATTGGGGAAAACCTGTAAATCTGTAATTTTAAAGAAGGATATTCTAATGTCAGCTTTGAGATGGATAAGCAGGCAGTCATGGAGTGCATTATCCCACTTTCTGAAGAGCACAACCTTATGTTCTAGAAGGTACTCTCTATTTCTCTTGGTTGAGCCTTCTCTTTCTATCTCCTTGTCCTTGCTCAACATATTTTCTTCAGCTCCTCCCCTCAGCATTGCTTATACTGCATCCTTTGCCAGAATGGCTTTCTGCATTCTTCCACTCATTGAATCTTACTCCTTTAAAGCCTCAAGTCAAGCCCCTTCACATTCATAAAAACTTTCCTGACCACTGCAAACCATTGAATCTCTGAATTCTGTTTGGACCTTCAGTTAGCACTAAAATATTCTTTAAGACTTTTGGGTGTTATTACATTATTTTCCCTAGTAGGTAGCAAGCTGAAGGATATCTAGGTATATGACTATATTATTTTTATGTTATATGGGAGATAGCCCAATGTAAGACAAAGTATATACCTTCTTTTCAAAATTTCATATGGCTCCAGATTATTCTTCATAGTATCATTCTCTACCTAAGTCTTCCTCTAGTAACCAATACTTCTATTTACATGAGTCTTGTCTTTGCAAGAAGAAATGGGGGAGTAGATGTCTTCTCTAGCTTCTTCGTATGCATGTGTGTGCTTAGTAGCAGGTTGGGAAGAAGAGAGACACATTGGAGGCTGAAGGATTACCATTATTTGGATGAGGGTAGGGTAGTGGTCAGAAATGAAAGAGTTAAGCCTTTGAGAATCCTCCATTAGTAGAAAGGATAAAAATCAGTGGAATAAAACTCCTCTTTCTCCATAAAAGAAGAAAAATCAAGTTTTGGGTAACAAAGTGGGGCCATGTTTATCAAGTATTGTATTTTTGAATTTTGAGCCAGAATCTAATACATAAAGTAATGGAAAGAAATATGAAATTGAAATATAAAAAGTTAAATACTTGACAGCTTTGTCTTGTCTACATTTCATAACAACAGAAACTCTATAAGCTCCTTAAGGACACAGAAAGATAGCCTGGATATTTTTAGGATTGGATTATTTATATCTATTTATTAAAAATACATTGCAGCATTTGAATTTGGTGAATACAAATGCTAGTCATAAATATGAGGGGAAAGGGATAGGTTAATGTGAGGACCTAAAAGGATAATTTTATTTGCATCATAAAATCTTAATGGTAGGTCTTAGTGGTGTTACTAAGAAGGTACTTAAGAAAATCACAGAATCCACAGAGACTGTCTTTTCTCTGACCCTGAGAGCATTACCATTTAAATGACAAAATGTCATATAGTAGAACATTGTTGTTAAGTTCAGTTATGTGACCCATATAAGAAGAATATATATTATCCTGTATGTGAGCCAGTTCTCTCGCTAAGTACATTTTAATGTCTACATAATCATATCTGTGTGTGTGTGTGTGTGTGTGTGTGTGTGTGTGTGTGAAACTACACAATTTTCCCTTGGCAGCTTGAAACCAAGTAGGGACTATTTTGGAAATTACATAACTAATTGTTCATAATTTGGTATTGAGGTGTTATGTATTTCTAGGGTGAAGGCTAACCTTTCAGATCTAAAGAGAAAAATATCTGGTCAGATATGTTTTCTTTAATAAGATGAACAGGCTTGCCACTGGCCTTCTGTGGGGCCATTTGTTATTTAAGAAAAGACATTCCCTCAGTGTAGGGGTAGCCTGCAAGCCACAACTTGGCTCCTAAACATGGGTGAATGTCAACCTCCACTCACTCCTGCAGCATGGTACTGTTGGGCAGCACAAAAACATTGCAACAGTATGCCACAGTTCTGAGTATTAAGGTGTTAGACAGCTAGCTCTGGAAGAAGTCTACAAGATATTTGCTTGCATTTTTACCTAGTAAACAGTATTCTCAATAAATTAGCCATCAGTCTTAGATACCTGAATCACCCTAGAGATCGGTAAGGGAAGGGGGAAGGAGTTCTCAATCTTTACACCAAGGATAAATCTCTTTTGTTCTTCACTCATAGAGCTTATGTTGTGACATAATCAGCTCAACAGAAAAATTGAATTCCTTAAATAACTATTTGTTTGCATATTTTGATCTTTTAGTCAAGCAGATGTAACTGCCAATGGAGCTTCTGATGAGCATATGATGAGTATTGTCATATTGGGGTTTATGTGATTTTCAGTTCAGATGAAATAAACATCTTTTTATTGAATCCATGTGTCTATGCCCCACATAAATGCATGCTTTTCATATGACTTTTGCTTTTTATATTTATTTACATACTCTGAGGGTTTGAAACTTTAAATTAGGATTAACTCTAAATTGTGTCATGAGTGATGTGTTCCTCTTAAATTTATTCTGTCCTCATTGCTGATAATCCTGAGCTTTAATGTAGGGAGAATTAAAAGGGTAAAAGTATGGGGATAAAGTAGTTAAGATGTGAGAATATCTCTGACCCTTTGATTTTGCATTGTCTAAAAATATGGTAGGATTCTGTCTAAAACTTTTCATTCTACTTTAATTGTTTTTGAGAAAGCATTTTAAATATATACCAAGGAGTAGACAGATGTAAGTAAACCTTGACTTTCCTTGCCTGATAAAGGAAAAAAACTGGGCATCTTGTTTGGTTAGTTTTATAAATTGGAAGGTATGAAAAATTAGAATTCTAGTGTATTCTAGTAAAGTCATTAGGAAGCTGAATGAATTGACTGGATTTAAAGGAAGAGAAATGAATCCCTAAGGAAAATTTAGGGAGGGGGATATAAAATAATACGACTGTGACTAAGAGTAATGTTTCACTTATGCAAATGCCTTTTTAAAATCATATATAATTCTAGAAATATATGCATGTATTCCAGAAAAAAATATGTATGGTGATTTTGGCCTTTGTCCTAAATAGAAAACAAATATTTTCATCAACATCTGTTTTAAGGGTTTTTTTTTTTTCCTAAGGAAAGACCTAGATTTTGATAACATGTGCCAATGATTAATCATATTTTTATCTTTTCTATTTAGGACAGATAATGCAGTATTATGTGAGCCGATGCTTCCAGTACTCATCATATTCCCTCAGATCCCTTTGAGTGTTTCTGTGTGCCCACTCCCTGGCTTCAGTGTGCTTGGCCCCTAGAAGCTAGCACCTCGTTTTCTTTGGATGAGTGCCCTTGGACTAATGGTGCTGTGGTGACAACATGCACAGCCCACCAGCCTCTTTCCCGAAGCTTTCACATGTTCTCAAAGATGGCCCTTACCAAGGACAGACTGGCACAGGTTTTGAAGCTCAACATTCTTGCCTCAAGTTGGGATAAATACTGGGGTAGAACCTAGATGCCAGAGCTCTCCTACAGAATGAGATTGAGTTTGGGATTTTGCCTCAAGTTGTGCCCTTGCTTGTCTTCTGTCTTTCCCTACTTACTTCTTTTTCCTACAGGTGTCTCTTGGAAGCCCGTGTGTATTGAATCCTTATCCCTTTATCTTCTTCTGGGAAAGTTGACCCAATACAATATTCAAATATTATTGAGGTAAAAACTATTCACATGCATGTGAAAGTTTAATACATCTTGGATGCCATGCTAATTTCAAGATAAAATAATGATGGTGTTTTCTCTCCATACTCAAGCAAGGACTGCGAATCATGCCTAATATCTGGAAAAGCATAAATGCAGCTAACTTTTCCCCAGCTAGAATGATGGGAAATGGTCATATTGTTTTTGATTATAAAAACCCCAATATATAGATGGCTATATTAATACATAGAGGTATCAATGACCAACATTGTGAAATTGGGTAATTTATAGACATGTAAGATCCAAAGACCTAGCCAGGGACTTTATGTCTCCTATGAGAGAATGTAATAGCGCTGGTTGTGGATGCACAGTGAGGCTGACTATTTAGTTAGGTCTGAAAGTGACTGAACAAGAGAGGCCATTTGGTTCTAGTCCTGTGCTCCTTTAGTAGACTCAGTTTACTAGCCTTGCACTACCTTTTGTAGATTCAACTGAGGATTTTATATGATTTAATTATCTCTCCTTTCTTAGCATATCCATTATATTTCTTCTCCCCTCCTTCCTTCCCTCCATCCCTCCCTCCCTTCCTTCCTTACTCTCACTTTTTTTTAGTGGTTGCCCTAGAGTTTGCAATATATATTTACAGCTAATCCAAGTCCCCTTTTAAGTAATACTTTGCTACTTCACTAGTAGCCTGAGTACCTTTTATTAGCAAAGTCATTTGAATTTCTCCACCCATCCTTTGTGCCATTGCTGTCATTTTTTTCACTCATATATAAGCATACATAGCATGTGTATATGTGATGGGTACAGAAGCACACACAATCAAATTGGTGGTGCTATTATTTTGCACAAACTGTTATGTGTTACATCGGTTAAAAATAAGAAAAATAAAAGTTTGCATCTTACCTTCACTTACTCCTCATTGATGCTCTTTGTTACTTTCTATAAATTCAAATGTCTGGCAGATTATTTTCTTTCTCTCAAAAGACTTTCAGTGTTTCTTGGAAGGTAGGTCTGCTGGCAACTAATTCCCTCAATTTTTGTTTGTCTGAAAAAAAGTCTTTATTTCTCCATCACTTTTGAAGGATAATTTTTCAGGGTACAGAATTCCAGATTGAGTTTTTTGTTTTTGTTTTTTTTTCTTCTGTCAAAACTTTGAATATTTCACTTCATTTTTTTCTTGCTTGCATGGTTTCTGAGAAGTCAGGTGGAATTTTTATCTTTGTTTCTCTATGGGAAAGATTTCTTCTGACTTCCTTGAAAAATATATGCTTAGGAATCATTTTTTTGTGTGTGCCATTTATTCTGCTTGGTATTCTTTGAGTTTCCTTAATCTATGATTTGCTGTCTGACATTAATTTGGAAAATTTCTCAGTTATAATTGTTTCAAATATTTCTTTTCCTTTCTTTCTTTCTTCTTTTTCTAGTATTCTCAGTATACATGTGTTATACCTTATATAGTTGTTTCACTATTATTGGATATTCTGTTCTTTTTTATTGTCTATATAGTGTCTGGCTTATAGTAGACATACAATAAAAATTTATATTTGTTTAATGAATGAATACATTAGATTTTACAGCTACATTTTATTCTACTGTATGTATTTAACAAAATTTCTTTAACTAGTCTTCTATTGACTCACATTTAAGTTGTACCCCACTTTTGCTATTTCAAGCCCTGTTACTATGAAAATTCTGTTATGTATGTCAGTTAACCCATAAGCCAGTGCATCTACAGGGAAAATTCCTAAAGGTAAATTTTAAATTTTGATAGATCATGTCAAATTACTCTCTTTGTAGGTAATAATAATCTATACTTCTACCAATATATGTATGTATAAGTAAAATTGGCTAATTTATTTAAAGGAAAACTTATATATTGATTGAAATTGAAGTGAATGCTTGGTGCTTGTCTCCATTAGGAAAGTAGGTTGGAAGCTTAGCTTTAATATAAAATTAATATATTCTTTGGTTTTAGAGAATAATACCTCTATACAGAAGTCTCAAATAAATGTTAACTTTCTGAAAATATTTAAACATTTATTCATTTTTGAGAGACAGAGAGAGACAGAATGTGAGTGGAGTAGGAGCAGAGAGAGAGGGAGACACAGAATCCGAAGCAGCTGAGCTGTCAGCACAGAGCCTGATGTGGGGCTTAAACCCACAAACTGTGAGATCATGACCTGAGCTGAAGTCAGACACTTAACTGACTGAGCCACCCAGGGGCCCCTTTAAAAAAAATTTTTTTTAACATTAAAAATAAATGTTAATTTTTAACATGTCTAAAATCTTACATTTTCATTCTTAAATTAAAAATGATAATTTAAAAATAAGTACACTGTGTGTCTTTCAACAGTGAAAAAGAATTAACAACTCCAAGCCAGGGGAATTAATTATTTTGGTTATTAATTATAATCATTAATAAAAATGTAAAAATGAAAGTTTTCTTCTGTATTTCACTATTGTTTATGGAGGACTTTAGATTTCAGGGTAATCTAAATTCAACTGGGAATATATTTTTGACCTCATCTCTAGTCATCATTTCTGAAATGCAGTTTACTCTGTTAGAGCTATTAAACTATATCAAGAGGAGAAATGCAAATCTTATAAGCAGTGACATGAAAGGAAAAGACAAGATATATTATGTGCAAAGGCATATCTTATACCAAAGCAGTTTGTCTAGTTTGTAATAAGGCAGATTAAAATATTTAATGAAATTTCAAAGAGGAAATAGGATTAGAAATCTTGATTAAGAAATTATTACTCAAAGAAGAAACTTGCTGGGCATAGCCACTTTTCTTGTTCTCATGTCCCCCAAAGAAAATAAACCTTGTCTTTACCTTGGAGACAAGGAGCAAACATATTTTTCTCTCTGAATCATGTTGGAAATGTGTAGAAGAGTCCCTTTAAAACTAAGCACAGTTGCTCATAATGCTTCAAATAGCAATATTTCCTTTCAAATGGCTTATCACCAGGCTGCCTAAGAAAAGAAAGCCATTTTCTTTTTTTTTAATTTAAAAAATTTTAAATGTTTTATTTATTTTTGAGAGACAGATAGAGCATGAATGGGGAGGGGCAGAGAGAGAGGGAGACACAGAATCTGAAGCAGGCTCCAGGTTCTGAGCTGTCAGCACAGAGCCCAATGTGGGGCTCGAACCATTGAACCATGAGATTATGACTGAGCCAAAGTCAGATGCTTAACCAACTGATCCACTCTGGTGCCTTCTTTAAAAAAAATTTTTTAATGCTTATTTATTTTTGAGGGAGAGAGACAGAGCATGAGCAGGGAAGGGGCAGAGAGAGAAAGAGATGTAGAATCTGAAGCAGGCTCCATGCTCTGAACTGTCAGCACAGAGTTCGAAGTGGGGCTCAAACCCACAAGCCATGAATGAGATCATGACCTGAGCTAAAGTCGATAGTTTAACCAGCTAAGCCACGTAGGTGCCCTGAAAAGAAAGCAGTTTTTGCTTGAGATACAAACAATGAACATGGGAAATGGTTACACAGAGAACCCAGAACTAGCTTGAAACCTACTGATTTAAATACAAAAATAAATATTTAGTGTGAAGACTTGTTTAATAAATATGACCAGAGGCAGGATCAGTACTTGAATTGTAGTAGGGCTAGCTATACTCTGAAGGTCTAGGATATGGTAAGCCAATAGAATTTTCCAGGGTCAAAAAGAAAATGTAAAAAATAAATTGTGCTAATAATCAAATAGGTGAGCCTGTGGATGACTGGAACTAGAGGTGATGGGTCTAGAATGACAAATTGAGGTCCACAAAACTATTGGACATCAGAGAAATGTGGCAGTTTTAGAGCAAAATAGTCTCAGACTTTAACTAAGGTGGAGAGGTAGAATTACTGGTTGGAGCAAGGCAAGACCACATTTGTAGAGAAATGGAATGGTGGAGTGAAGCAGAGATTTTCAGAAGGACAGTGTAGCACATCAAATATGAATAAAAGGAAACGTTAGCAAAACCATTTCTTATTCCGTACAGGTATTTTATTTCTGTTGTCATTGTCCCTCCTATGGGCCACTCTTCTCTCTTCCTTTGTCCTACCCACTTACATTACTAGAACAGGGTCATGGTGCCTGTTTGAGTATTGCACCCAACTTTGCCACAGATTGTCTTTCTTATGATCCAATTCAATCCTGACCTACCTAGGCTCAATGGTGATTCTTTGAATACTGGAGTCTAACTGAATCCTGGACTTGGCACTGGATTACCTTCTCTTGACTCACTCTTGTCTATTGGCTTTTGGCATAGGTAACTCAAGACCCCTCATTTTGGGGGCTCTACACACTTAGTTTCTCTCATGGCCTCACTCTCTGAACTGTCTGCTCTACGTGCCCCCATCCCACTAGGGGCTAGAGAGTACCTTTCCAAGGACATACCCAAAGATCAAAACTGATAGTCATTCAGATTCTGGGGAAATAGGACCAGGACCCAATTATTGTATAATCCAGCATTGGTAAATGTTGATGACAATGATAATAACCAGTGGCTCAGGAACTAGGCACTGTGCTAAGTGCTTTTCACAGATTTTCAAGTTTATTTCTCATAAACTCCCAGGGTGTTAAATGTATTTCTCCAATTTTACAGAAAAGAAAAATGAAATAACTTGCCCAAAGTCAGTATGTAGCAATCCAGAACACAAACCAGGCAGTCCATCTCTAGGGTTCACAATTTTTAACAAGTACAAGATCAGAGCAATAGCAAGAGAATACTTAACTTCATGCTGATAACTTACTTAGTGACCTAGATTTCTAAATTTAACTTTAGAAGAAACAGGATTGGTCTCAGAATTCTGGATGTGCTGAACTTTCAAGCAATAGCTAGATATAGTTAACCTTAGACTTATCCCAGCTGGGCCTCCAGAGTTTTGCTGACTAGAAACAATGACAAGGCATCCAGTCAATTTATCAGGAGCTTTTTGTTTTTAACT
>NC_043700.1:114396920-114403306 GCF_006229205.1 Suricata suricatta
GTCCGTTGTACCTAAGAAGCAAAAATAAAAACAAAACAAACCACTCAGCAACCAGTGGCTAGGTCACAATGTTCAATGGATAGAGATATAAATGTTAGGTGTGAGGATGGGGAAGGTAGGGAGGCCACGAATAATTTCTCTTGTATCCATGGAACACCCTGGGAAATAACATGTCACTAGAAGGAAGTTTAACAATTAGATGGGATGAACATAAAACTGTTAAGGGAAAAAGGAAAACCAACTGTCCAGTCTAATGAAGCAATCTATCCTCATGTCCTCAGACTATGGCAAAGGTCACACTTAGATTGCTCTCACATCCAAGAACTACTCTTGGTATTGCTGCCTTGGTATCCGTTTTGTTTGGCCAACCAGCTTTTGGGATCTTAACATGGACACTAGCCCCCCATGCAAGACATGCTAAATAACAGCCTGCAGAGTCATAAGCAAATGTCAGTTCCTGGCATGACTTCCTCAACAGCTCTGTGCTCAAGAGTTTCTCTAGCCTTCCAGTACCTGTATGCTTATGGGCCCCTTAGATAAGACCTCTGTGGGGATTATCAAAACCCCATTCATCTGGTTTAAATTGAGCAACCTGTCCCTAGCCTGAAAACCCCGAAGCTCTCTACCCATGGACGCCAATATAAGCTTGTGCCTCAGGTCCTGCCTTTCCTGGCACCCTACCTTAACCTTTCTGTGTGGCATACGGGGTACTTTTTCCAAGACCTGTGGGTAACGAACTTCTTTACTTTAATTATTTCAAGTTCTCTTATGGTCTGTTGTTGAACCTTGGCTCATCATCTGGCACCCTGTGCTCCACTTAACAAATGTTAATTTAACAGAGTCAAAACAGAAGGTCAGCAGTACTAAGATAAGAGAGAGAGGAAGGGAGGGAGTGCCAGGCAGTGCCCTGTAAAAAAAAAAAATTCTAGTTACTGAACTTTGGTATATTTTTAAGATGATTTATTCCCAATGGAAAGAAAACAAACCATTTTCTTTTAGTTACAAAGGATAAAAGGTTATCTATGTCTAAATTTAGGAATCAATCCAAGTCAGTTGTGTGATGTAAGTACTCTCCCAGGCAAAGTAGTGGCTATAAGTGGAATAGAGTATTTTATATTCCTTCAGGAGTGCATATCCTTATTCCAATATTAGAATAGACAATAGTCAACAGTCAATAATAACTCAGTAAACAGGAGATGCATTATTTATGCTTAATTGTATTAAGAAAGAAGATATTTTGTGGTGTAAGAAACATAATAAGTTGGAACATTAAGAAACAATGAAGTCAAGGTGTAAAGAAGGCAATGCAAGAACTAAACTCTTTAATTAGCAATCATGCTTTACACTGGAGCATTTATACTAGAGATCTAGAAGTGCTGATCTGGTATTTGCTTTATTCTTCGTGACATGTTGACAGGTGCCCTTGGAAGAAGACATTTCAAATATCACAAGTGATGATGTGATAAGCAAGTTGGGAGGTTTTATTGATTTATTATTGATAACTTGTTTGGTATTTCAGTTTTAGCTACTAAGAAACAGATTTATTTTTTCTTTATGACTATTAACGTTTGCTCTGCACATTGGGCACATAAAATTCCCTTCTGTATCATTCTATGAATATATTATATCTATCCATCATGATAGAAATTTAAATTGTCTTAAGACATACTATTATAGATAGTGTATATCTCTTTGTGAATGTGGATAAGAGTTTCCTAAGAATATATACGTGGAGGGGCACCTGGTGGCCCAGCTGGTTAAGCCTCCAACTGTTCGACTTCAGCTCTGGTCATGACCTCGTGGTCTGTGGGTTCGAGCCCTGCATCGGGCTCTGTGCTGACAGCTCAAAGCCTGGAGCCTGCTGTGGAGTCTGTGTCTCCCTCTCCTTCTGCCCCTCCCCTGTTCTCTCTCTCAAAAATACATAAACAGCAAAAAAAAAAATTATACACTGGAAGGGTTATTGCTGATCTATAGGTATGTGCACTTGTAAAAAATTTAGTGAAAATTTGTCCTCCAATGTGGTTGTACAAGTTTATTTCTTCTTATGTTCACCAATATCTCAGCACAACCTCGTTTAAAGTTTTTTGACAATGTTATCATATTTGCATCTCTTTGATTACAATGGAGGTTAAATTAAAAATTATTGCACATGTTTATTGGACATTTGGGTTTTATCTTCTAAGAAAAGCCTATTTATATTCTTTGCCATTTTTTCTTATCAGATTATTGATTTGTAACTATTCTTTTCTTTGAAGAATTTGTAAGAATTCTCATCTTCTGCCAGTTACATGCGTTGTAAGTATCTTCTCTCAGTCTGTGGTTTGTCTTTAACTTGGCTTATGAAAGTATCTGCTCTGTAGATGGTTATCATTTTAATTGCACTGCTCTTTAATTCAGGGATTTGTACTTTTGTGTCTTGATTAAGAAATTCTGTCTTATTGGAAATTCACCAGACTAACTAGAATTAACGTTAGTA
Source organism: Suricata suricatta (assembly GCF_006229205.1). NCBI lineage: Eukaryota > Metazoa > Chordata > Mammalia > Carnivora > Herpestidae > Suricata > Suricata suricatta. The sequence goes on from NC_043700.1 coordinate 114,399,397, forward strand.
TATAGTGTAACCATCTCATTTTATTTAGTTATAGTTTTCATAAGGACAGTCAGTTGTCCTAGCACCATTCATTAAGTAGCCTCTCCAGCATTTGTTCAATAGCTAATTTTACATATATCACATTTCCTTATTCACATGGGTTTATTTCTGGGTATTTTATACTATTTTATCAGTTTTCTTTATCTACCTTTATCCCAAGATCACAGTACCTTAAATACTATGATCTTAAGAGAGCTTCTAAAGTGGCTATGCCATTTCACATTCACATCAGCAATGAATAAGCTCCTATTGTTCCATATCCTTATCAGTATCTGGTGTTGCCAGTGTTTTGGATTTTGGTCATTCTAATAGGTTTGTAGTGATGTCTCATTATTGTTTTAATTTGAAATTTCTTAATGACATATGAAGTTGAAAATATTTTCATATATCTATTTGCCATCTGTATATCTTCTTTGGTGTCTGTTAAGGTCTCTGGCCCATTCTTTGGGAAAGATATTTGTTTTCTTATTGTTGAGATTTAGAAGTTCTTTCTGTCTTTTGAATATAAGTTCTTTATCAGATAGGTCTTTTGTAAATATTTCCTCCTATTCTGGAGGCTTGTCTTTTCATTCTTTTGACACTGTCCTTTATGGAACAAATTTTTTTCATTTTAATGAAGTCCACCTTATCAATTATTTCTTTCAGAGATTGTGCCTTTAGTGTTGTAACTAAAAGTCATTGCCAAAGCTAACATTATCTGGATCTTCCTCTATACTATATTCTAGGAATTTTATAGTGTTGTATTTTACATTTCAGTCTATGATCTATTTTGAGTTAATTTTTGTGAAAGATGTAGGGTCAGTGTCTACATTCTTTTTTTTTTTGCATATGGATGTCCAGTTGTTTCACCAGCATTTATCAAAGAGGCTGTCTTTTCTCAATTGTATTGCTTTTGCTCTTTTGCCAATGATCAGTTGACCCTATTTGCATGGTTCTACTTTTAGACCACGTTGTTTTATTGATCTATTTGTTCTTTCACCAATACCACCCTGCCTTGATTACTGTAGATTTGTAGTAAGTCTTGAAGTCAGGTAGTATTAGTATTCCACCTTTCTTCTTTAATATTGTGTTGCTTATTCTGGATATTTTGCCTCTTCATATAAAGTTTAGAATGTTTGTCAATATCTATAAAATAATGTGGGAATTTTGATTAGAATTTCATTGCTTTTATAGATTAAGTTGGGAATAACTAAGATCTTGATAATATTGGGTCCTTCTATCCATGAACATGGAATATATTTCTACTTATTTAGTTCTTCTCTGATTTCTTTTATCAGAGTTTCATAGTTTCCCTCATATAGATCTTGTGCATATTTTGTTATATCTATACTTGAATATTTTATTTTTTTGAATGCCAATGGAAATGTTAATGTGTTTTTAATTTCAAATTTCTGGCATATGAGGAGGTTAATTATTGTATATTAATCTTTTGTCCTGAAATCTTACTATAATTATGTATTCATTCCAGGAGTTTTTTGTTTGTTTGTTTGTTTTGAGATTTTCTCTATAAATGATTATGTCATCTGGGAAAAAAAGATGGTTTTATCTCTTCCTTCCTAATTGATATACTTTTAATTTCCTTTCCTTGTCTTATTGTACTAGCTAGGATTTCCAATATGCAGTTGAAAAGCAGTGGTAAGAGAAGACATCCTTTCCTTGTACCAGAACTGGTAGAAAAGCTTCTTGTTTATCAACATTAAATATGATGTTGATGGCAGAGTACTTTTAAGCTTTTCTATAAGAAATTGAGGTCTGGGGTGCCTAAGGGGTTCAGTGTCCCACTCTTGGTTTGGGCTCAGGTCTTGATCTCACAGTTTTATGGGTTTGAGTCCCACACCAGTCTTTGTGCTGGCAGTACAGAGCTTGCTTATGATTTTCTCTCTCTCTCCTTCTCTCTCTTTACCCTTCCCTCTCTCACACTGTCTCTGCCTCTCTCAAAATAAATAATTAAACAAAAAAATCTTTTAAAGAAGTTGATTAGGTAGTCTTCTATTCCTAGTTTCTTGATTTTTTTTTTTTTTATCATGAGTGGGCATCGAATTTTGTCAAACTCTTTTTCTGCATGTGTTTAAATGATTATAGAATTTTTCTCCTTCAGTCTGTTGATGTGCTGGATTACAGAAATTGATTTTCAAGTGTTGAACTATATTCCAAATGTTGCTTACTTGAAATAAATCCTGTTTGGACATTACCATATGGGCATTGTGTATAATTCTTTTTATAAACTGTTAGATTGCTTTGATACTATTTTATTGAGGATTTTTGCATTGACATTCCTGAAAAATAATAATCTGTAGGTTTCTTCCTTCACAGTGTCTTTGTCTGGTTTTGGTATTAGGATAATGGTGGTCTCATGGCGTTAGAAAACATTTCTTGGTCTCTGTGTTTTGAAAGTGATTATAGAGAATTGGTATAATTTCTTTCTTAAATGTTTCATAGAATTCCCCAATATACAATTTAGGTTTTTCTACCATATCACTGGCTCTTGTGTGGTGTGTGTTTATGGATAGCAAATAAGTTGTAATTATCTGTGTGTACCTATCTGTCTCTTCAATTTGGGGATCAATGGTTTGCCTTGTGACCTCAATTTTCTGATGGATCTAAGAAGAGTTGTTGATTTTCAGTTTGTTCAGGTTTTTTCTTGTTATTAGGATGGTGTGATGACTTCCACACTTTTTATGTGTTGGACTACAAACTAGAAGTTTTTAATATAATTTTGAACATTAAATATTTGATATTTTTATAGCTAATTAAATAGATTTTACAGCTTTATTACAGTTTATTTTTTTCAGTTAATAGTTAATAAAACTTACTAACCTATTTTTAGATTTTCATGGCAACATTCTTTCTTGTATAACTTGATTTTCCTCTGGGCTCAAAATTTATTTTGCTTAAGCACATCCCTTAATTAACTTTTTAACAAGAGACTGTGGGTGGTGCAATCTCTTGATTCATTTTAGTACCTAAAAATATCTTTATTTTCCTTGATATTTTTGCTTTGTTTTGGCATAGCTCTGAAAAGAACTTAGGGTGCAAGTGTGTTTCAAGTGTAGATGATCCATGTGTCCTGTAATTCACATTAATTCTCACAGCTAGCTGTGTTCTTCATCTGTCCATGAGCTTAGTGATCAATTGCTGAGTCATATTGCCTTGGTTTTTAAATAACAGTATAACTGAGCTTATAATTCTAGATTAATAGTTATTTTCCTCCAGAAATTCAAAAGTAATTCTCCTTTTGTTCTGACTCTTTATTTTTTGTGTGATAGTAGCAGTGTTTTAAATCTACAAGTACATGTAAAAAAAATGGCTTAATTATTTTACTGGTCTTGACTTCAAGTAGTAAGTCTAGATCTGGTCCTCATCTGACTTAGAGTACTTTTAATATGAAGCCTCATAGACCAATGGTTTTAACCATACTCTACAATTTTTGTTCTATTTTATTTTTCTATTTTAGTCCACAAATTTGTGCATATTATTTTAAAACCCACTGTTTGTCTTTTCTATTATTCCCACATATTTGAATCACAAGTTTGTCTCAGTTTACTAATGTATCTGCAGGATATTTTAAATTTTATTTCTAAAAAAGTATATGACCATGTTATACCTCTGCCTAAAGTATGTTTTTAGCTTTCCCTGAGATTCATGTTGATGACTTTTAATATCCTCTTGTATCCATGCTCTTTAGACATACTAAGTTTCCTCCTAGTTGCAAAAACTACATTATTTCAAGCACCCAAGCCTTCGCACATGTTGACATTACTGTCTAGAATGACCTTCTTTTGTCTTTCTGGGCATCTTCTACTTAATTTTTTTTTGGCCTTCCCCTAATTTCCACAAGCAAAGTTATATATCATTGACATTATGTACTCCT
>NC_043700.1:114403406-114405304 GCF_006229205.1 Suricata suricatta
GAGAAGGACAGAAACCATATGTTTGCACTCATAGGTCTAACAGGAATACAGGAGAAACCTAATGGAGGACCAGGGGGAGGGGAAGAGGGAAAGAGAGTTGGGCAGAGAGAGGGACACAAAACTTGAGAGACTATTGAATGCTGAAAATGAACTGAATGTTGAAGGGGAAGGAAGAGGGGGGAATAGAGGTGGTGGTGATGTAGGAGGGCACTTGTGGGGAAGAGCACTGGGTGCTGTATGGAAACCAATGTGACAATAAACTAAAAAAACAAAACAAAACAAAACAAAATCTAAAACAGTAGCATTGCTTTCTGTACATTGTCCTCACCTCAGCCTTTCTTATAGCTCTTGATACTTTCATGGGATTAGAAGTTTCTAAGATCTAAGTCAGTCTATAATTTGATAAATTTAATGTTGTTTCTGTTTTTTTCTGAAAGTTCTTCTACCCGTTTGCTTTCTGGACTTAAAAAAAAAAGGTGGAGGAGGTGCCTGGGTGACTTAGTTGGTAAGGCATTTGACTTCGATTCAGGTCATGATCTTGCAGTCTGTGAGTTTAAGCCCTGCATAGGGCTCTGTGCTGACAGCTCAGAGCTTGGAGCTTCCTCCAGATTTTGTGTCTCCCTTCTCTCTGTCCCTCCTCCATTCATACTCTGTTCTCTCAAAAATAAATAAACATTAAAACAACTTTTAAAAGACTAAATTAAAAAACATTTTATTGATGTTCCAGTGCCAAATGAGTTCAGTTTTCTCTGTTGAATAAACTAGAGGTAAATGGACTTTTTCAATTATAGGCAGAAGAAAGGACAATTGTTATTATGTATTTTTGTGTAGTATTTTATAAAACAGTTGCTCTTTCCTGCCAGGAATTGGGTTTCTAAGTAAAGAAAACTTCACATCAGTTTATGTGTATATTTGGTACTGACCTTTCTAAAACCATAGTAAGAGAAACTTCAATGCGAAATAATCTCTCAGTCACCAGAACTACATTTCTGTGGATTTTCCAAGCCACCTAATCCTTAATCCCAGTATGTTTTTTTCCCTATTAGAAAAACTGAACCAATGAAATAGTTTAGAACAAACTAAAAAGAATAAGAGCTTATTTTCTGCTAAGTTAGTAACATGTTCCTTTGATTTGGTCAGCTCTTCTGTAGAGAAATTAATTCTTGAATCTTCAATGATTTGCTCATTCCTTCATTTAACAATCACTGGATAGTGAGTGTCCACTATGGGCTATTTATTGGGCATACAAAGAAAGCAGTAAATACAGATTTTCTATTTTTAAAACAATTCAAAATCTTGAACTACTTTTCTTATATTGTAACCATGATCAGTGTGTCACTATTTAAAGTATATCAATTTAAATTTTAAAAGATTAGTTGTGCTAAGCAAAATAAGTCAGGCAGAGAAGAACAGATACCGTATGTTTGCACTCATAGGTCTAACAGGAGAAACCTAATGGAGGACCATGGGGAGGGGAAGAGGGAAAGAGAGTTGGGAAGAGAGAGGGACGCAAAACCTGAGAGACTATTGAATACTGGTGGTGGTGATGGAGGGGGGCACTTGTGGGGAAGAGTACTGGGTGTTATATGGAAACCAGTTTGACTATAAACTATTTAAAAAAATAAAATAAAAGTACTTCAAATTTGGAAAAAAAAATAAAAAAGATTAGTTTTCCAGTCAATAAACCTATTTTAAGTGTTCAGTAGCCACATGTAGCTACTGGTTACTATACTGAACATTGCAGATGTAAAAACATCTTTATTATCACACAAAGTTCTTTGAACAATGCACATGTAGGACACTAACATCATCACAGAAAGTTTTATAAGATAGTACAGGCTCTAGATTATAAAACTTATACATTTGTAAGCAATAATGTTGTGATAGCAGTCTTCAGT
>NC_043700.1:114405404-114408978 GCF_006229205.1 Suricata suricatta
AAAAAAAAAAAAGAGGGAGTTTGGAGCATGCAAATGGTTCTCAACAGCCAAGGGGGAAATATCAAAATCTAGGAAGAGGAAAGAGAGAGAGGAATGACATTTTTATGTAGAACTAACTGGTGCATGGCTTTACCAACTTTAGGAAATACTACCTTTACTTAAGAACACTTAAAACGCATTGGTATTAAAGAACCGAAGGGTCTTTTCTTCACATTCATGCCATGCATGTAACCATTATCTCAATAGGCAGGGGCAATTCACTGAGTGTTCTGGGGACAAACAGCAGGGTGGTCTGGGGTTCTCCACAGAGTTGCTGACACAATTACTAGTTGTGTATACTGGACCATATAATTTGCATTTTACCTTAATATTATTAAATGAAAACAAAGGTATTAGGAATATAGTTGTGAAAAACTGGTTTATTCATAGTTTAACAAACCACTATGAGTAAACAAAAATACATTCAACATACAATAGCAATAGGGCTCATTATTCAGGACAAGTAATTTGTTTTTTTTTTTATTCAGATTTATAATTCAATAGGAGTATTTTACAAGTAAGGACAAACTTCATTACATTTGGTACATTTACTTATATTTTCAAGTTATTTTATGTTTGTTAAAGATGAATTTTAGGTTCAGTCACTTTCATTGTTGAGCTATTATGTTTCCTTACTTATCCCATCTTTTTGTGCTTGACTGAATAATACCAATATTGCCACCTATGGGTCAAAATGATTTTGTTTGTTAGTTTCTCAAGAGCACAGTGTGTAAGAACTAAAATCTCTTGGAGAATGAATCATTTCAGATAGTTGAATTTGACAGCTTCCTAGAATGCATGCTTTTTTATCCATCTTTTTCCTTTTTTTTGTTATTTTGCATGAAAAACTTTGTCAAAGATACTATATAAGTCCCTGACTTCTCAGTTACTACATTGAAAATAATTCACATTTTTTGTTGATGATAAGGGGTCGTCCTCAGTATGAATCATTGAGCTCACTTCTTTGGCGCTAGACAAAACCATCCCAGACCGTTGCACCCTTTGAGTAGTTCACTCAATAGAATATTCAGTCTCTTATCTTGACCGTTTATTCATTTTCCACTGCTGACAGTATAAAATCCTTTTTGGTATTTTTTCCTCTTTCATACATTGCCTTCAGTTTCTCTAATTAGAAGTCAAAGAACTATCCTAGTTAGAACTGTTTGCAATATAAAAGTAATTTGGAAGTAAGTGTGACTAAAGTATTCATAAATGTAAGTTTAGGGAGTTAGGGACTCAGGCAAATATTTTGTAACTTGCTTCCTGATACACAGCTATATTTCTAACGAAGAAGAATACGGCATAAGAGTTCTGGAGGGGAAACTCATTAATGAATTCTATGGTTTTTAAGACTTCTTCCACTATTTAACTCTAGTTTTATGTTCATATGTGATAATTCTTCATACCTGAAGTAAAGTGTCAATCTTAATAAAAAGTTTTTGACATTAAAAATATTTGAAAATCTATTATCTTCCTTAAATCTCTCAATTCTAGTGTCAATATGCTATGTAACAATTACTAAAAATGCTATACATTCCCCCAAATTAGCAGAATGTGTTATTTGGAGCAAGCATACAGAGGATTACTTACTAATTTTTTAACTCATTACATTCACAGATAATTTATATCCTGAGAGCTAGCAGGCTTTTAAAAACTAAATCACTCCCAAACTTTTAACTTATAAGTGTCATATTCAGGTAGTTTGTGTAAACTTGGACATTATTTTAGCGCTTCTGAGAAATCTGGGGTAGATCTTATAGTACAGCACCTACTCTAGATGATAACATTCATCAATAACATCCTAGTATAACTTTTCTGAGGAAAAAAAGAGCTCCAGATAGGCATCTATTATCCTTATTTGGAAAAGTTATTTCTCTATATAAAATAATTATTATTTTTATTATTTTAAAAATGAATATCAGATAAGCAATTCATAAATAAGGACAAATTAGATAAATTGGAAAAGGTCTCAGAAGTACACCATCTAGTTCATCTTGAAAAGACCAGTGGACAGTGTTTCACCAGAGGTTGTGTGAAGAAAAATATCCCACAGTTTTATGAATTTGAATAGTACCTTGTATTAACTCTTCTTAGATATCCATAATTCATTTTATAGTATTAAATACTAAGTATCCCCAAATGAAAAACTTATATGCCATTTTGACCCAAATTTCCCAAAGTTTGGACCTTAGAATCCTTTCTTCTTGAAATGCTTTTTAATGTCCTATTGAACCACCATATCTGAGCACGCATTCTGGTTATCCCTGGGCTACTCACAGATATTTGCTTCTCTGCTTTTTCCAGACTACAGTAGATCTGCACTTCTTTACATCTTTGAAAGTTTAACATCATCAAATCACCTGCTATTGCCCAGATAAATGTAGCAGTCATCGCTTGTGTCACTTGTGGGCAGAGCTATTTAATTTGCCACATTCCCCTTTCTCTGCAAAAAGAAGCTAAAAGGGTCAGGTGGAGCCTGGCCCAGCTGGGTTTTCAGCCCCGGAGATCTGAGGTTCATTCGTTAAGGCAGCATAACTTAGCTCATGCTGAATAATACACTAGACTATGCAGCAAAGAGCCTTAAAAATCTAAAACAGAAGAGGAGGAGCCAAGATGGCGGAGAAGAAGGGAGCTCTGTAAACTTCGTCCGCCCCATCTATCGAACTGGGAAGGACATTACTATCATCTTTAAGAGCAGAAGGAGAAAATATGGATTCCAGAAAGAAGACAACCTCAAGGATACCTGAGTGAGTGAGTGTGAACTGGGGAGACTGGAAAACCGGCCAGCCTGAGATGGGGAGGGGAGGTGGGAGCCCCAGCCCAACGCAGGGCAAGTGTGTGGAGCCCGAGAGACAAAGGGAAGAGAGAGAGAGACTGAACATGCTCATAGTACTGTCTCTGGGGAAGAGGTAAAGAACGCTTAACCGTGCTTGGAGAGAGAAGCTCACACCATAGATAACTGCTAAGTAGCCCGAATCCCAAACCCAGGTGGTGCAAGGGAAAGAACAGCTTCCAGCCCTGCACCATCTTGGTGGGGAGTCAGCGGCCACGGCAGCGGCGGTGTCAGGGGCATTCACTTCGACCTTGGTTTTGGGAGTGGGAGCACGCACCTCATTTCCATGGCACATCTCGCCCCCAGCATTGGCCACGTGAATCCTGAATCCCCAGTGCCAACAGGGAAAAAATAGCCCCCACCTCTGCGAGATCCCAGCAGGGAGTTGGCTCGGGGGAGGCCTGGAAGTGCACCCAGGCTGCAGGAGCTTCCAACTCATTTCCAGCAGCTCCCGGCACCTCTGGCAACAGCTGCACACTCATTGCTCCCCCAACGCAAACGTGATCCTGGCTGGGGGTTGGGTCTGTGACTGCGCACCTCGCCTCCTGCTGCAGCCAAACCCCTGCTGAGCCAAGACAAACTGGTCCTCCCCCTAAGAAGCCAGCCACCAAAGCAAATACATCTCATTTGTGGTAGCATAAAAGTGCATGGACTGGAACATTGAATCGAGGCGGGCTTGGAAAATACAACTCGGATCAACAG
>NC_043700.1:114409078-114420734 GCF_006229205.1 Suricata suricatta
AGCCATACCACCCTGAACGCGCCCGATCTCATCTGAAAACAGAGTAGTTGTGTGAGCACGTGCAAGAGAGAGAGAGAAGCACAATGTTATGGCATGAGAAAAACATTGACTGACAACCTTTGGAAATCTTTAAGTAATAAAAGCAAACAGTATGCAGGATGTCTTACCTTCTAGATTTGAGATATTAAATATAGTAGCTGCATGTGTCTATTTCTACTTACATTTAAATTAAAAGTAAAACTCCAAGTCCTCAGTCACACCAGCCACATATGCAGTATTGAATATCTGCATGTAGCAACTCTACTGGCTGGTGTAGATAGAGAACATTTTGTATTGGAAAGTTCTATTGGACTTACTCTATAGTGTAAGTTCTTTGGGTGGTGACCCTTTTATCTTTCCATTTCCCTCAGTGTCTACTAAAACCTTGTATGTAAAAGACATTCAGAGAATATTTACTAATTAAAAAATATAAAAGGGGGATTTCAGAAAAATGTAAAAAAAACTTCAAGAGCCAATTTGGTTACTTGTTTTCCTACTATAGGGAATTTATAATATTACCTATGTAATGTATGTAATGTACAGATATATACCATCTTCTCCCGGGCTGCTTTTAGTCTTATCTCTAGCTTTCTTTCCCCCCTTTTTACAAAGCCACCATGGCAAAGTTATTTGTCCAAAGGGATGTGCTGCAAGGGTCAGCTTACTCCCAATGACGGCTTTCCACGCGCACTCCAAAGATTGACCTGGCATCCATTCCATGCTGTACTCTTTAATTAACATCAATTAATTCACTTCTTTTTGGGTTTTCAATTTGCCTACATGAGGCATTATAAATTAGAAAATGTAACATACTCAGGTTATAATTTAAAAGGCTCTCAGCTGATAGTTAATTAGTTTGATTCAGGAAGGATAAACCAAAAGAATGAATTTTTAATGTTAATTTAAAGGACATTAGTTGCTATGGGCAGAATGATTAAAATGCCACTCTTTGAAGCAGAAAAATTAGAATGTTGCAGCAGTGGCAATCATAGATGATCAGTGGGTTTTGTATCTGTGCCGAGATTACACGACACCCCATCACCTGCCTGCAAAAAGTCTGATGAGCTCTGGACAGTCATTTTGGTCTGATCAGGACACATAGTGGGCAAATCGTGACAACACTTATCTTTTAAGGTGGTTCTGTTGGTTTCTCTTCAAGAGTCCAATAGAGAAACATGTTAGAATGAGATGTAGTTGCCTGACTTGATGCACTCGTGACAGACGACAGGGGTGGAAAGTGCACTGTCCTTCTGTCCGTGTTTAACAACCACTGGCAGCACCTCTTGGGCAGCGGGTACTCCTGAGTAGTTTACAAGTATTAACTCAGCTAATCTTCATTTAAAAAATGTCTGAGCTTTGTGCTATGCTCACCTCCATTTTTCAGACAGAAAACTGAGGCAGAGAGAGTTTAAGTAGTTTACTCAAGGTCACACAGATCTGAACACAAGCAATCTGACTTCAGTGACTTTCATCTTAAATAGAAAATAATTCCAGTGCAGTGGATTATTAGCAGTGGAAGATGGGCTCACTGTAGCTTCGAATGTACTGTTATCACCATCCAAAATGTATCATCAAGGATGTCATCACTGAGGAGACGCTCTAGAACAGAGACGTAATGAAATGTAAGAAGATGAAAACCACTTACTCTGTATATAAAGATTCTCAAGAGGATCAGCAAGATGTCTCTAATGCTGCCAAATAATTAGTGGAAAAATGAAGGCATAAAGCTTAAAACAAGCTCATTCCTTTTTTCATTCAATCATTTCAACCTTCAAAAAAAAAAATGGACAATACACTAGATCCTAGAGTGAGTGCTAGTCACACATGGATGTAAAAGGCCCTGCCCCTAGCTCAGCAGGAACTTCCCGTCCATTGGGGAAAACACAAAGGCAATTTGCTACAGTACACAAACACTGAAGAAAGAACACACAGCAAGGACTAGACGTAAAAAGAGAAGGGGGCATTCACCCGGCTCAGACAGTGAGAAGTACAGGGCAGGAACGTTTCTAGATGTGAGATTTGAGCTGAGACTTGAAGAATAGGGACCAGTGAAAGTGCAGGGTCTCCCAACCTTGGCAATATTGACAGCTTGGACTGTATGATCATCTGTTGCGGTGGACTGGCATGCGCACTGTGAGATATTTAGCAGCATCCCTGGCCTCTGTCTACAGCACGCCAGCAGCACCTGTCCCCAGGTTAGACAACTAAAAATGTCTTGAGACATTGCCAAATGTCCTCTGGGGAACCAAACTGCCCCAAATTAACCATGGCCAAACTTGGAAAAATTAGCAGAGGTAACTGGCTGGGGAGAAGGGAGAAAGATACCTGTCAGGGGGAGACACACTGGGAACAAAGGCACAGAAGTAAAACAACTAGACAAGGTAAGCGTGAGGTGCAATATGGCTGCTTGTGGTTTTGATGATGACAGAGGAGGGAAAAAATGTGTGGTGACCTGGAGCGAGCCTATAGCAAACACAAACAGGTCAGAGACCTCACGGGAGGATGCTGTGAATCATAAGTCCGAGCCATGCCGCCTTGGCTGACTGTGGGGAGTGAATGCCAACATCCACACCAATTAGGCGGTTGCAAATGGATGTGGTGACTCATTCTAGCAAAGGAGCCGCATTCTGTTGGAAGGCAGGCTGGAGGCTTCCTAACAATAAGACAGCTGTTTTCTAAGGGAAGTCAGACGTGGTGCGGCATGGGAAGAGAAGGAGACTGAGGTTCACCTCTGTATTTAAGCCATGCCCATGGAGAACATTAGACTATGTGGTGGATTATCTTCAAGTCTGACAGCCATTAGTGTATCCAGCAAGACCTCACTGAGAACTGAGATCACTGGAGAAGTTTCCCTATATAAGTAGATTCTTCAAGATACTTGATGACAGTCCAATTTAGTCCCTCAATTCCCCCCTTTTAAGCTGTATATTTTTAAATATTACCTTGCATTACATACTTAGAATAGATGAAACCTAATTGGACTTTTCCTTGACTTAAAGTTTGTGATGATCATTAGGGTTGGATCTCTAAAGGATGGTCTGATATATTTCAGATCCTTCAGCAGGTTAAGTGGGCAATTTACTACTACAATTGTGGTTTTAAAATTTTCTGTCTTTTTATTATAGCTAGATGTCAGGGGCAGATTTTCACAACGTTCTCGTTCTGTTGTGATCTTTTGCCATCATTGGAAAATGCTGTCAGTTATCTTTCTTTTCTTCAAAGAAACATGATAACTAAGTTTGCTAGATACACATGTAGAGCAGCTAGTAAGTTCTGATGATAATCACAAACACTTACGTAGTGTTTACTATATGCCAAGCTGGGTGCCAAGTTTTAAAACTTTTCTCAGCAAAAAGTATTTGGTTTTTAGTGAATGGAGTTTTTGCCACCAGGTCTTTCTTTTTCCATTGGACAGGTCTATGTTCTGAAGAATTAAGTTGCTTGAAGTTTGACATTCATCTAAATGAGGTTCTATATACATGATATAACCCTTTCCAGTAATTGCTAAACTCAGCAAGCAGATTATACTTTCAGCAATTTTAAAACTCTTTTCTACAAAGCAGCAAGAAGCAGAGATCTTTTTGAGTCAAAACAAAACAAAGCATGAGGCCTAAGACTAGTGCACACATTCCATTTGAGACTCCTATCTTTTTGACCTCTTTCAAACAGGAAGCCACTCAGCCTCCCTTATCAAATGGCTAAAGCACGCCTGCTCACAAACACAGCCTCCGAGTCCAGGCAGGTCAAGACATCCAGGGATTGGAAGAAAAGTACAAGTGCGTTGGGACGGACGTGTCCAAAAGGCCTGGAAAGAAATGCTGGGAAGGCTGCCCTCTCTTCCTATGAAACATCACAACTTCGGGTGGGAAATCAAGAAAGGAAACTGGGCAACCATGATGATTAGTCACAAGGAAGGGGACAACAAGAGTTGTGAAGCCGACAGCTGCAGAACAATGGGAACCGTGAGAGGCTATTTTTGTTGGGTTGCAGCAATGAATTGAACCTGATGGAACTGACAAGTGTGCTCAGCCTTCTCACACTCTCCTCTTCCTAAAAGTGGAAAGTTTCCATGCCCAAAAAATAGTTATCTTTTTCCTGGTTAAGAATGATTAAAATGCCATCCTGCTCTTTCATCTTCACGTGTTTATCTCAGAATGAGCTTATTATGAAAATAAAAATATTCAAACATACAAAAATGACACGTCTATTATTGTGTTTCCACTGCTCCTGTGTCGCTGCTATTTAACAAGCCAGCATTTGGAACCGCGAAGCTGGCACTGTACTGTCTCGGGGACCTCCCTTGGCGGTAGGTATGGAAAAGAGAAGCAGAAAGCCTTCATGAGCAGATGGCTTTTGTAGTGGCCCTCATGGTTTTTGTTGGTTTTTTTTGCTGTTTTGTTTTTCCTAATTCCACATGGCCCTGTCCCAAAAATGAAAATCCACCTAAAAAAGATTTGATTACTCCCTACATTTTTTTCTAGTGCTTTCCAAACTGCCCCAAAGTGAAGGCAGGTGGAATCTACATTTTCAAAGCAAAAAAAATGAAACTTTGTACAGAAATGTGAAACTTAATGGGGCTCCTGGGTGGTTCAGTCAGTTAAGCATCTGACTTCTGCTCAGGTCATAATCTCATGGTTTGTGAGTTCGAGCCCTGTGTTGGGCTCTGCGCTGACAGCTTAGAGCCTGGAGCCTGCTTCAGATTCTGTGTCTCCCTCTCTCTCTGCCCCCTTTCCTGCTTGTGCTCTGTCTCTCTTGAAAATAAACATTAAAAAAATTTTAAAAAGGCAGAAATGTGAAACTTATGAAAACAAAAACAAAAACAATGACTATGGTCACCTTACTAGCATGGACAGATGGTTTCTGGGTTTGGCAGTATTTTTCCAACCACCAGTGACTGATCAGAACAGACCTTGACTTAAGGAAATTGAATCTATTTTCATAAGCTTCGAACATCCCTTTGAGTCCAAAGTCTCAAAGCTCCAAAGCAAGGAAGCTTTAACTAAGTAGCCATGGGGACCACAGAGGGGGACACGAGATGGTTTCAATGGGCATCTACTACTAATTCAGTTAGTGCTGGGAAAGGATGGGCATGGGCAACTTCAGGCACTTTCTCTGAAAGGGACTGTCATCGAATCCAGAAAGATGGAAACATGTTGGAAATGGTATGTCCCTGGACAGGAGCCACAACATAGAGGGAAAGGTATGAATAAGAGGAGTGAATGTGAGTACAGAATAAGTTCCATGAGATGATGCAGTTGGGAAACAGATGGTGACCAGGAGGTGGACATGAGCAGGAAGGTCTCCCATAAACCACTCTAATTCTTAGGCCTTCTTCAACTCTTCTCTACTTCTTAGCCTCCGAGCATCTCTGAGATCTGAATAAATTATTCTGGACCCTTTCTTCCAACCTACCAGTATGGGCAAAAAGATCATGACATTTCCAGTAGGCATCTGCTGTTTTTGTCACTTAGCATTTATTCTACCTTTTTTTGGGTTAATTTTCTTCCATTCGGACCTCCTATATATTGCCTATTGGATGTGGTCCAGTGACATAGCATGAGGTCCATGCAGTTTCTTGGAGTTTTACTTTTGAGCAGAGCCTCAGAAAGACTTCAAAAGTTAGAGAGCTCATTTCCCTCAAGAGAAAGTAACCTCCGTAAAGGCTGTTCACTGGGTTCTGCTAACAACACTCCCCAGAACTGACTTCTGTCATAGTCCAGTTCTTTACTTTGCTGGTGATGGAAATCAGCCATTCCAATAAATTCCTTTTACATTTGTCAATTTTTGCTGCTATCATCATTTAGAAGATCAAATTATCTTCCTAGGCAACAGTATACAGTTGAAGTGAAATTTTACTTCAAATACGCTTTTTTAAAGAGTCTACATACATTCTGTAGTGTATGTGTGTGTTTAAAGTACTTTTTATTTACTTTCCAATTTTTATTACTTTTTTAATTCCAGTATAGTTAACATACAGTATTCTATTAATTTCAAGTGTATAATATGGTGATTCAACAATTCTATATATTACCTAATGCTCATCACTACAAGTGCCCTCCTTAATCCCCTTCACCTATTTCACCCATTCCCCCACCCACCTCCCCTCTGGTAAATATCTGTTTGTTCTCTATAGTTAAGAGTCTCTTTCTCAGTTTGTCTCTGTCTTGTTCTCTCTCTTTTTTTTTCCCTTTTGCTTGTTTTGTTTCTTAAAATTCCAAATATGAGTGAAATCATATGGTATTTGTCTTTCCCTGACTGACTTATCTCACTTAGCATAATACTCTCTATCTCTATCCATGTCATTTCAAATGGCAAGGTTTCATTCTTTTTTAGGGCTGAATAATATTTTATTGTATATATGCAAATATCTTCTTTATCCATTCATGTATCAATGGATACTTGAGCTGCTTCCATAATTTGACTACTGTAAATACTGCTGCTATAAACAGAGGGCTGCAAGTATCCCTTTGAATTAATGGTTTTGTATTTTTGGGGTAAATACTCCCTAGTGTGATTAGTGGATCATGGAATAGTTCTATTTTTATCTTTTTGAGGAATATCCATACTGTTTTCTACAGTGGCTGCACCAGTTTGTATTCCCACTAATAGTGCACAAGCATGCATTTTTCTCCACATCCTTGCCAACCCTTGTTGTTTGTTTGAAAAATTCTGACCTCAGGCTGCATTACAGTGTCAGTCTTCAGTGGTTTGTGTAGAAATGAGAGAAAAGAGGGAGTGAGAAAGAGAGAGAGAAAGAGGGGTGGGATTGAGAAAAGAGAGAACGAGAGAACATAGGGGAAGAAATAAGATTAGGAAGCCAGTTACTTCAGGACCAACATTAATTAAATGACATACAATGCCATTTCTGATATGTAAACAGTGCCCATTTTATTACTTCTGTTCAGTACTGATCTACAGATCAAGCCCTGTATAACAATTTGCAAGTCACACCATTATCCCACAGAACCGATAGAGTTTGGGTAGACAATCAGAGTCAAATGCTTAAGATTTACATAATTGGAAAATTTTAAATGATATTTTAATTTTTAGCTCTTCCAGGTAAAGCATTGGTGCACTTTAGTCTACTTTTATCTTTTTCCCTTTTATTCTCATTTTATACTATTTATATGTTTACAAACCACATTACATTTTATTTTTTTATTAAGTATAGTTGGCATACAATATTATATTAGTTTCAGGTGTGCAAAATATAATAATTATATACATTAAAAAATGCTCACCATGATAAATGCAGTTACCATCTGTCCTTATACACAGTGATTACAATATTATTGGCTATATTTCCAATGCTGTACCTTTCTCTCTCCATGATTTATTTTGTCACTGGAAGTTTATACCTCCTAATCTCCTTCACCTATTTCACTCCTCCCCCTGAATGCTCTCCCTTCTGGCAACCACCCATTTGTTCTCTGTATTTATAAATCTACTTTTGTTTTTTGTTCATTTTGGTTTTTTTAGATTCCACATATAGGTGAAACTATATGGCATTTGTCTTTTTCTCTCTGACTTATTTCACTTAGCATAATACACTCTAGGTTCATCCATGCTGTTGTAAATGACAAAATTTCATTCTTCTTTATGGCTGATACTCCAGTGTGTGTGTGTGTGCATCTCCCACATCTTTATCCATTCATCTGTTGATGCACTCTTGGGTTGCTTCCACATTTTGGCTATTGTAAACAATGCTGCAATAAACATTGGGGTGCTTAAGTCTTTTCAAATTAGTGTTTTTATTTTCTTTAGGTAAAACCCAGGAGTAGAATTACTGGGTTGTATGGTGGCTGTACCAATTTACATACCTACCAGCAATGCATGAGGGTTCCTTTTTCTCCACATCCTCACCAGTATTTGTTATTTCTTGTCTTCTGGAGTCTAGCCATTCTGACTGACAAGAGGTAATATCTCATTGAGGTGTTGATTTGCATTTACCTAATGATGAGTGATTTGAGCATCTTAACATGTGTCTGTTAGCCATTTGTATGTCTTCTTGGGAGAAACATCTATGGCAGGTCTTCTGCCTATTTTTAATTAGATTATTTATTTGGTGTTAGGTTGTATGAGTTTTTAACATATTTTTATATCAACCCCTGATCAGATATATCACTAGCATATATTTTCTTCCATACAGTAAGTTGCATTTTTGTTTTGTTGATTTCCTTTGCTATGCAAAAGCTTTTTAGTTTGATGTAGTCCCACTAGCCTATTGTTTCGTTTCCCTTGCCTGAGGAGACAGATCTAGAAAAATGTTGCTAAGGCCAATGTCCAAGAGATTATTGCCTATGTTTTATTTTATGTATTATTTCAGGCCTTACATTTTGGTCTTCAATCTATTGTGAGCTTATTTTTGTCTATGATGTATACATTACATTTTATCACTTTAACTCTATTTGCTTTTATCTTAGATGTGTCTTAAATATATTAAAATCTTCTTAAAACAGGTAGTCCAGAACATAATTACAGATGGAAAAAGCACCAAATTAAATACCTACCAAATACAATATTTAATAACCAGAGACCCATGTACTCCATGGCTCTTTTTTTTTTTAATCAAATCTTAAAAATTCACATAATAACCATCTGGTTCTTGCATGTTTTTGTACTGCAATTCTTCATTTGTTGAGGTACCTTCAGTACCAGCTCAAATAATTACTTATTACTAAGTACAAGTTACCCCAATATAAAATCTGTTATATATGATAAGTTAGCAATGCTCTGATTTGCTCTAGATTTGTCCTTGTGCTACCATTCACATTTGCAATAAAAACACACATGTAACAAGTGCTGTTTTCTAACACTTGAATTGTTTGAATTCAATTGTTAGTTCAATTGTTTTCCATATTTAATATCTTATTATCTATCCCTGGGTCAAAATCCATAGCATTTTATTAGATTTGGGCAGTTTTCACCAGTAATTATACATTTTTGGCATATTTTCCTCACCCCTGATTTATTGATGGTCATGCCTTGTTTCTATGGCAATGCCTTGAGTTATTGCAGCTTCAAGCTTTCTGAAAAAATTTATCTGTGCACACCAGAGAAATGCAGAAGAGAAATGACTGCTATAAATTCTAGTTATCCTCAGGCTACTGAGTTACCAACAGATAAAGCCAAGTGGCTTTCATCAGCCACATATGGTTATCAAGGATCATTCAGCCAGCAAGCTTGGATTCTTGTCCTGTCATAGCAGGAAGATGTATAAATGACAGACTTCTTTACAACAGCCCCAAACTGTGGCAAAACAGATCATGAACCAAATTTCACATCAGTTTCAGGCAAGTTAATGGTATTAACAGTCTCTTGGTTCTATTTGATAAACTAGTTCCAAGTGTTTTTATCCATTTAACTGTACTAAAAATCACTACCCTGGAGCTGGTAACCAACTGACTTATACAAGAAGCCCAAGCCTCCTAAACAGAATAAATAAAAAAGGGGTGACCACATCATGCATGAGACGTGGACTGCAGCGGGACTGACATGGATTTCCTAGCTGGTCTTGTTCCAAATTTAGTCATGTCCCTCATTCTTCAAATTAGTTGATAGTCAAGTAATCCTCTCCAAATTGGGCTAAAAACAAAAGTTCAGTAATTCAGATAACACTGATTTGGGCTTATAAAATGATTTATTTAGGATTTGAACCACGGTCTATTTTTTCATATTGCTGGGAGATAAATGTTGACTAAGCAAAATGAGAAAACTGTGACAACATATTTTGGAGATATTTTTAAAAATAGTAAAATAATTTTTAAAAGAATTCATGCATAAGCAACAATCAACCTTTACCATTAGCAGGCCAGGTCTGGCATACCTCTACAAGCAAAGCACATCCTGTGTCCTTTTCGAGATCCATAGTTTTGGTATTTCTCAATATACTGGCTTCCACCCCTCAGCCTATCATTACTGCTGCTTGCCTCTAATTACTGCCCTACCTTTTTGTTCCCAGGTAAGTGCATTGAAATCAAGTCTTCTCTCACCTCTTTACTCCCCATTCACTCCGTAGCTTAGTGCAATGTAGCCTCACCTTTCATTTTTTCTCACAGAAGTCACAAATAGTGTTGTCAGGTCCAAAATCAAGGTACACACTTAAGACTGTATTATTGGCCTCTCTACTGTATCTCACGTGGCTAACCAGTCCATCTCCCCTGAAACTTCTGGCTTTCATGAGCTGTCATTCTTCTGCTTAAGTCCTTCATTAAAATTGCATTATTTTTACAGAAAAGTCCAAAGCTACTAGTCTTCATATTCAAACTCTTGATTATCTCTTGAGTTTTATATTTTGACACTTTCTTGTCCCTTTCTCCACACTTTATGTAATTATAAACTAGGGCCATATTGACACCCTTTTCATTCTGTGAGCTTTTGCTATCCTTTCTAGACTATTTAGCCTTCCTAGAACACTTTAACTTGCATTCAACCACATTTATTTACCCCTGAGCGTAACCATCATTTCCTTAACCATCCTTAGCCATCAGGCTAACCGTCTCTGTTTTCTACATCCTAATCAGTGGTCCTATCCATGCACTTCTATAGAACCATGTGTTTCCTTCCCCATAGTCTTTATCAGAAGGTACTATAATTGTTTCCACCACTTAGCAAGTTTTGGTATAGAATCAAAGAATAATATACGCACTTATCTTAAAAGGCCTTAAATAACAGCCTTCTCCCCCTAGATATATAATTTTTTCATATGCATCATGCAAAATAACCTATCACACTAGACTAAGTGTGAAACCGGCTGTTTTAGATACAGGAGAATCTGCAGTCTTTTATGAAGTCAGATCAATGTCAAAGAAATGGAAAGGAGTGCCACTCTCCTAATAATTTTTTGTTTTGAATTGGAAAATGTAGTTTTAAAAAAACTAAACATATTTATGATGATGCAATAGATTTATTATTTTTAGATAAATTATGACATGACGATGGTCCATTTTATCAGTTTTAATTTATAATGTAAATATTAATGACCGCAACTCACAAAAAAATAAAATTTTTTGAGATCTTCAGTAATGATAAAGCTGTTTCAGAGTTCTGAAACAAACAAAAAACAATGTGAAACTACTGCTATAGCTCTATTTAGGAAAACTGAACAGTACCAAAGCTTCTACTCTGGAAATACAGCATCTCTCTATTATCTAGGTCTTCTTTAATCTCCTTCAGCACTATTTGGTAGTTTTTATTATGGAGGTCTTCTAATATTTTGCTTGTTAATATTTTTCTCACTTTAGTTTCTGATTACAAGAAAATAATTATATTATTCTTATGTATTATAAGATAATATTTTTTATTTTTTCATTGTTTCTTGTTAGAATTCAGAAATAAAATTGAATTTTGTTCAATTTTGTATACTGTAATTTTGCTTACTCCATTTGGTAGTTCTAGTCATTGTTTAGTACATTCTTAAAATTCTAAATGCAAATAACCATGTCCCCCTTGAATAAGAAAGTTTTACTGCTTCCTTTCCAGGTTCCATTTGCTGCTGTGGATACATACACTGGAAAAATTTGGAATTGAAGTGGTGGAAGCAGATATCTGTTTCTTTGTCTTCACCTTAAAGGAGAAATCTTTAGTCTTTGATAATTTCGTGTGTGGGATTTTTTTT
>NC_043700.1:114420834-114443594 GCF_006229205.1 Suricata suricatta
ATCTCACTAATTTATAACAGCTCTGTGAGGCTGATACTATGATTACATTTTATAGATAAGAAGACAGTCACCCTGAGAGGTTATATAACAAGCCCCTGACAGAGGCAGGCTTTGGAGCACAAACACGCCGCGTCCTTACTCACTGCAGACCGCCTCCTGCTCCTCCATGCTACATCTTCTGTCCCATTGTCTCCTCTCTGTCCCACTGGACTTTTTATCTGTTCATCTCACCCCAGTCTAACTTCAAACCTCAGGAACAATGGCAAAGGCAGTGACATGACCCCAAATGAGACAAAACAATACCAAATCAAAATCCTGTTAGTTCTCTCCCCCACTGTAAAATGGTGCTTGCCTATTCTTTCAACTAGTTCCTTTACTCTTTTTTCTTCCTGAGCACACTCAGGCTTAAAGGATAACACTTGAGATATCTTCATATGCAGATGCCTTTTTTTCCTGCATCACAACATTGGTTTGGTTTCCATAAAAACATGCGCAGAATCTCAGTGGCTTCCAAGGACATGAATTATTTAATATTTTAAGTTAGTTTATCTCATTTACTGGAGTGTCCCTGGGACGTATTCATTACACAGGAAAGACGTCAGGGGAAACATTTAAAAAACTATAATAATAATAATGACCAAATAGAAGTCTGAAATCACTAGAAACTGCTTTCTACTCTCAGATTGCATTAAAGTGCATGGCTTATTTACAAAATTTTCATGAGGTTTTTAACTTGGCGGAGCTCCTTCAAGATGTCCAAATTACTTATTTGCATCCTGTTCTGAATAAATGGACTAGATTCAATTACCTGATACCTCACTCTGAATCACTGTAATCCAGGTCCCCAGTTAATATACTCCTTCTGCTGTTTGATTGCCTCATTCTTCAAGAGTGAAATTATAAAATCAAGCCCTGAGATGCATAAATCACCTGTCCTCATATGTGCCATAATATTGAGTTAAGGAAATTTACTCTAAGAATATTAAAGTTAATTAGGAACTTCCCACTTGCCTCATTTATCCTTCCTTCTTACAACCAGTTTGTGCCCTGACCACGCAGTGTGTTGTCATTTTCAGTTAAACCAGGAGAGTTAATTTCCCGTATGTGCCCTTCTCATCACCGCTCCCGGAGCGGAGAATTGAAATTCTAGTCAGTTCGGTCTGTCGCGGCAGATGATTTCCAAGCCATCTGCTATCTCAGAAAACAATCCGTCCTGACAACGCCCGCAGCCAAGTCACAAGTCTGATATTGTTACTTGCAGTCAACTTGAAGATGGCTAACCAACTTGCCATGGCTGACTGTCATGCATCTTGACTGAACAAAAGTAGTGACTGCAGATAACACTCCAGTGTTAATTCTTCATTTGGATAAGAAATGCCTGGAGAAATTATTAATCATGCCTGTGGCATCCCATCTAATGGGCACTGTCAAATAGGAATTGCCCTTTATGTCTTATCCTAGAGAATCTTGTCAGGCCTTAATTAAGTCATCCATTAACCTCCACAAATGAACTGACTGTATATTTACTTGAGAGATAACAGTTGTTGGTCATGTTTTATGAGAAAGAGTTTTAAAATATTGTTTTTGGGAGGTGCCTGGATGGCTCAGTTGGTTAAGCAATTGACTCTTGGTTTTGGCTCATGTCATAACCTTACAGTTTGTGAGTTGGAGCCCCCACACTGAGTTTTGTGCTAACAGCACAGCGACTGCCTGGGATTCTCTCTCTCTGTCCCTCTCTCTTCTCTGCCCCTCTGCTGCTCATGAAAGCTCTCTTTTTCTCTCTCTCCAAATAAAGAAATAATCTTTAAAAATGGTTTTTTGGTCTTTAATAGGATGAAACAGAGAATAAGCCCTCTTGTCCTATTCTACAGTACAATATTTTTATTGAGACATAATTGAAATATAACACTGTATTAGTTTCAAATGTACAACATAATAATTAGATATTTGTATACATTGCAAAATGTAAGTCTAGTTAACATTGTCACCAAACATATGTAGGGAATTTTTTGTCCTGTGATGAGAACTTTTAAGATCTACTCTCTTAGCAACTTTCAGATATGCATTACGGTGTTATAAATGGTAATCGTCATGCTGTACATTACGTCCCCAGGGCTTATTCATTTTATAACTTCAAGTTTGTACTTTTTGACTCCCTTAACCGATGTCCCCACCCCCCACCCCAGCCTCTGGCAGCCACCAATCTGTATGTACAAACTTTATTTTTGTTTTATTTTGATCGTTTTTTAGATTTCACATACAAGCAATGTCATACATAGGTTTGGTCTTTTACTGTCTGACTTATTTCACTTAGCATAAGGCCCTCAGGCCCATCCATGTTGTTGCAGAAGGCAAGATTTCATTCCTTTTTTAAGGTCAAATAATATCCCATTATATATAAAATGTGTTATATATTATTATTACATATTATATGCATATAATATATATCAGATTTTCTTTATCTATTCTTCCATCAATGGTCATCAGGTTTGTTTCTATACCTTGACTATTATAAATAATGTAACAATGAACATGGAGTGCATATATTCTTTCAAATTAGTGTTTTTGTTTATTGCAGATAAATACCCAGAAGAGGAATTCCTGGATCATATGGTATTTCTATTTTTAATGGAATTTGAGGAAACTGAGGAAATGTACCAGTTTACATTTCTACGAACAGCACACAAGTGTTTACTTTTATCCACATTGTCACTAGCATTTGTTATCTCTTTCTGATGCTAATCATTCTAAGAGGAATGAAATGATATCTCACTGTGGCTTTAATTTGCATTTCCCTGATGATTAATGATGTCGAGCAACTTTTCATGTACCTATTGGCCATCTGTATGGCTTCTTTTGAAAGATGTCTATTCAGATCCTCTGCCCATTTTTAATTAGAATTTTTTTTATTGCTATTGAGTTGTAAGAGTTCTTATTTATTTTGGATATTAGCCCCTTATTAGATATTTTTTCCCATTCCATAGATTACCTTTTTATTTTGATGATGATTTGCTTTGCTGTATGGAAGCCTTTTAGTTTTATATAGTGTGACTTTTTTATTTTGCTCTTGTTCCTTTTCTTTGGCATCAAATCCAAAAGCTCATTGCCAAAACTGATATCCAGCAACTTACCATCTATGTTTCCTCCTACAATTTTTATGGCTTCAGGTCATGCATTCAAATCATTAATCCATTTTGAGTTCACTTATATGTTTGGTACAGGATAATAATGCAGTGGTTTTGCATGTGTCTGTCCAGTTTTCCCAACACCAAATGGTGTTAGAGTACTACATAGTTTCCAGTTGCCGCATCCTTTTAACTGAATTTGAAGTATTCTCTCCAATCTGATCACTCTCTTTGTCCTCAGGCCCTCTTCATCTTCTCTTCTTTTTGACCTCCTACAACAACCTTTTTACAACCTCCCTCCTCATTGGACTTACTCCAGTACATCTTTCATATTCCACATCCATGTTATTTTTTTTTTTAGAGACAAATCTACCTGCCAAACTGCTCCTTAAAAAATTTGTTAACTCTCCATTTCCCAAATTATGAAACTTTACAGCTTTTTAGTATCATAAAAGAACATTTATAATCTGAAAGAAAAAAGGCTTTACAGCCTTTCTTCCTTGATTTCTAGCCACTGTGGTGTGTAGTTACGCCAAACTCCTGCTACTAACATACATAAAGTATGTGTCATCTACATACTTTCTTATTGCAACACATTTAGAGATTTGCTCCACATGGCATAATCTTTTTCATTCTTCAGAATTCAGTTTATAAGCTTCTTTGTGAAATCTTTCTTACTACTTCAGTCAGAGTCGGTAACTCTTTTTTCTGAACACTCACAGCCCTTTTATCATAATTTTACAATAGTACTTAATCAATTTCCATTGCAATAATCTATTTACATGTTTTTGTCTTAGCACACTGTAAAATCTTTGAGGCAAGGGACAGGATTCTATAGGTCTCAGTATAACTAGGACTTAATAAAATAGCTTTCGTAATATCAGGCATCCAACAATGGTTGCTGAATGGGTTGATTCAACCGACTGATCATTCAAAGAGAATAAGTATTTATCTAATTTTCAACATTCTGTCTCTACTGTCTTGAAAAGGGGCTAAACAGAATCGTTATCTATAAATATTAATGTGAGGGCTTAACAAACCAATTAATACATTCACTCATTCTTTTCCTTTTTTAATTTTTTTTGTTAATGTTTATTTATTTTTGAAAAAAAGAGACAGAGCATGAACAGGGAAGGGGCAGAGAGAGAAGGAGACACGGAATCTGAAGCAGGTTCTAGACTCTGAGCTGTCAGCACAGAGCCCGATGTGGGGCTCAAATTCACAGACTGCGAGATTATGACCCTAGCCAAAGTCGGATGCTCAACCAACCAAGCCACCCAGTTGCCCCCATTCATTCTTTTTCTTAAAATGCACTTACTGAATCATTTTCTATATTTTTGACACACCATTTGGATGTATAGTGCCAACACAGAGGCACTGTGAAGTGTGTTGGAGAAATAAAAATCAAAAGAGAGAAAGGTATAATGTGAGAGCTGCAATAGACCTCAGGGAAGTATGTAAATCTGCTGTCAAGTTCGTTTTAGGTTATTAACTTGTTCTTCAAAAAAAAAATCTTATACAAAAACAGAAAACAAGACAGATAAAAGAATGGCTGTCCACTTGAAATAAAAGGTGAAAAGAGAGATTTGCTTCTCTGGTCACATCCTTTTAGAGACTCTTGAAGTATCCCTAGGTGAATCCCAGAGCTCTAAGTTACAAGGATGGAACTTATCTAGACCAATCCCTTTGTTTTGCTTATGAGAGAACAAAGTAAAATCAATACAGGCAAAGTGACTTGATACATTTGCTGGTATTAGAGAACAGCGTTGCTGGATTCCATGACTTCCAGTTTTTGTCTGCTTGTATTCATGTACACTGAGCTTGGAGGATCAAAAATAACTTGACATAAAAGACTGAGGGCTTGCAAACTACTTCTATCAAACTACAAATACTAAAGGTGCTGGTAGATAGTAAATAAAGGACAATCGTTGTGGAGGCAATGAAACATGCTTATGTTAGAAATTGAGTCTTAAGGTGACAATAAAAATGGTTTGGGCAAGAGGAGTTGGGAAAAAGTTCCTGGGTAAGAATAAAAGATAATCTGATAAGGAGAATTTCTGGGCTGGAATGATGTTAACTTCTGCTAAGGAAAAGGTTAAAGAACTATTGTGAAGGACTTTATGTTCTTAAAAATGCCATTACCTTTTGAACTATTAAAAGATAGCCATTCTTTGTAAAAATGGCACTTGAGGTTTGTGTAATGACACATCTTTAGTAAAATAAGGCAGTTGAATGTCATCCCTCAATGCCTTGTCCTTGCTCTTTTTTTTTTTTTTTCTGGCTTTGTAGAAAAGCATGTTACTCATCTACTTATAATCCATCAATAGCATTCCATAGTCTTAAGGATAAAAATCAAATTCCTTAGCAGGGCATACAAGTTGTATCTTCCCTCACCTTTTCAACATTAGTTCTATCAAATGTTCCGTTTTTCATCCCACGCTAGGGTTATGCTCTTTGTTCACTTCTGCTTTCTCATAGTTCTGAGTCTTCACAGTTGCTGTTTCCCAACTGCACTGCCCCCACCAGGCAGTTTTACAATAATGCCCTTCACCTCCATTCCTAAACCGCGTCAACCTGTATGATAAGCATCTGCTATGCCCTGTGCTAGACAAGAATTGTGTCATGTGCTATTGTGTTGTCTGCATTTATCACAATACTTTACATGGGGGGGGGCTCAGTAAATATTTTTGGGTGGATAGATGAATGAATATAATGCTAGAATTTCTATTTCATTTAGATTCTATTTGATTGGAATCACATGATTTCAGGGATGCCAAAAATCCTATTCATTTCTACATCTCTCCTAATGTGCCTGCCTGAAGGTTGTCATCTTTTTCTTGCTTTTCTTTTGTAACATTCAGTCCTCTATGAAGGTTTTAAAAGGTGCATACATTATATTAAAAAGTGAATCAGTAAAAAAAATATATCCAAAGGTGGTGAGTTCTTTGGGTTAAATTTTAATCCTGTAATTTTTTAAGACAAATGGATTATTTTCTAGAAGAAAGATGTTGATTTCCAAATGCCCCAAAATGTGTCACCTGAATGGGAGAGCAAGGACTGGACTACTAGACTGGTAAATTTTAATAAAAACCCAAATGGACCACCCATGATAGAGGGAAACTGGAGCCAGCCTGAGAACAGCATAATGACTGGGAAAAGTGAGGTCAAAAGAGGAGACCAGTGCTTTTACAAGGATAGAGAAGAGCAAAGAAAAATATTAGAAGATACAGAATTCAAACATCAGCTTTTCATAAAATTTATAGATTAGGCTTTTTGATGGGATAATATTTTTCTCACTAGTGAATGATACATATTTTGAGTAGGAATACCCCCATGCAAATCAAAAACACAATGAGATGTTACCTCACACTTGTTAGAACGGCTAGAATCAAAAAGACAAGAAATAACAAGCATTGGTGAAATATGGAAGAAAGGGAACCCTTGCATGCTATTGGTGAGAATGTAGTTCCACATTCATTGCAGCACTATTTACAATGGTCAAGATATGAAAACAATGTAAGTGTCCATCAACAGAGAAATGGATGACAAAATGTAATACACACACACACACACACACACACACACACACACACTATGCAGTCATAGATAAGGAAATTCTCCCACATGTTGTAAGGATGTAGGTCCAATCCGGCCCTCCCCACCGGGCCTTCCCAGCCTTCCCAGAGCTGGTCGCTGCGCAGCGCCACGGTGGAAATGCGCCCGGCTGCCCTGGGAGGGGGGAGGGGGGTCCCCCGCCTGCCACAGGTCCGATCCAGCCTTCCCCTATACTTAAAGGGGAAGGCGCAGGCTTCTCCTGAAAGGGCGCGCCTTAAGGAGGGACAACTCCTGTGGCGCCCAATCGGGAGAGGCCAGCCGATACCTTTGACTTTTCTAGAGGCGGGCCTAGTCACGCCCCACGTGGGGCATCCTGGGCCCACTCTGATTGGTCAATACTCCAACTATTGTGATTGGCTCCCACAACTGCCAGTATTGATGGGGGGGCAGGGATTGGATCACTGTACACCTGTCATCATTTCCTGTAACTCCCCCTCCCAAAGGCATAAAAGGCCCTGCCCTGCCTTTGTTCGGAGCTCTCTCCAGGTGGCCAGCGGGTCAGGTGGAGACTGTGAGCCCGAGCTTAAGCTTGTAATAAAGGCCCTTTGCTTTTGCAGGCGTGACTCGGTCTCCCTAGCAGTTTCTGGTGTTTGTTTTGGGGTGATTTTACAAACTTGGGTACAACAATGTGACACTATGGATGGATCTTGAAGGCATTATACTAGTGATAAGAAAAGATGATTGTATGATGTCACTTATATGTGGAATTGAAAAAAACCAAACTCATAGAAACAGATCAGATTGGCAGCTACCATCAGCAGAAGCGCTGGGGAAATTGATCAAAAGTAGGTCAAAAGTACAAAGTTCTAATATAAGATAAATAAGCTGTGGGACTGTACTGTATAGCATGATGACTATAGTTAACAATATTGTACTCTATATTTGAAAGTAGATCTTAAAAGTTCACAACCCAAGATCATTTGAAACTATGTAAGATGATGGATATTCACCAAACTTATTGTGGTAATCATTTTACAATATGTACATATGTCAAATCATCCTATTGTACACCTTAAACCCATACAATGTTATATGTCAATAATATCTCAGTAAAATTAGAAAAATTATTCCCAGTTCGATAATAAAATAAAATTGAATTCTGTTATATACAAGAGAGCCAGCTAAAACAAAAGATCCATAAAGGTTAAAGACAAAGTGATAAAAGTTTATCTAGTAAATTCAAACAGAAAGAAAGCAAGAACACAACCTTAACATCAAACAAGGTAGAATCCACACGAAAAAACATTAGATGAAATAAGAATGTCCAGAGTACAATTTTAAACAATGATAACAGTTCTAGAATATCTATCAACTGAGAACATAGTAAAATTTTTCATGAAACAGAAATTTCAGGATACATTATAAAAATAGAAAATATGAGTTGAATTTACTTCTCTGAGTCCAAAATATATCAGGTGGATAAAATTCAGGTAATCATCTCTCGATGGTTCTAATATGCATATATTTAAAAAACCATGGTTGAGAACATCAGTTTCCCAACAATATGCTTTACATGACTGTTACCATGGTATATTAACTCTGAGTAATTATATGCACAAACTTTCCTATCAGCCCTTTATTCCATATATTTTTATGTGAATATCAGATGCACTTATAATCAGTGATCAATTTTGTCACTTCTCTTAAAGTTTGGTGGTGACTGGCCACTGAGCATCTATTATTCAGTTCATTTACAGGCAGCAAAGTGTCTAAATGTGTTGCCTCTTTGTTCTCAATGATAAACCCACACAATATTTTCCAAAAATAGGTAATTAAAAGAGAGAATTGGGCAACACAAAAGTGAGGTAGAAAAAGGAAAAGTGCTAATGCTCAAAGTGAAATTTGAATTGCTGTCAAGGGAGTCATGGAAGACATAGCTTACAATGGAATGTTGATACTGTTGTTGTTTTAGATTCTAGATGTGCTGCCAGAGGAACTCACGGAAGGCAAATATCAACCGTGATGCAATTTCCCAGAAGTGAGGTCAGTGAAAAACTTCACATTAAAGAAACCCTCATTGTATTTGATAATATTGAAAGTATAAATATTGGGACATCTGGGTGGCTCAGTCAGTTAAGCATCCCACTTTTGATTTCAGTTCAGGCTGGGGTCTCCCATTTTGTGGGAACTAGCTCACATCAGGCTCTGTGCTAAGCATGGAGCCTGTTTGAGATTCTCTCTCTCCTTCTTTCTCTGCCTCTCCTCCCACCCCAAAATAAATTTTAAAAAGGAAAGAAAGAAGGTGTGAAGGATTAAATGTTGGAAGCTGATCCAAACTTAGAAAGAAGTATGACAATGTGCCAAGGCATCGACCAAATGCTTCCTCTGTACAGTAATTTATAAAATGAGATAATCAAACTGCCCTTAATAACTTTTTTACAGA
The DNA here is from genome assembly GCF_006229205.1 of Suricata suricatta. Taxonomy (NCBI): domain Eukaryota; kingdom Metazoa; phylum Chordata; class Mammalia; order Carnivora; family Herpestidae; genus Suricata; species Suricata suricatta. The sequence goes on from NC_043700.1 coordinate 114,429,958, forward strand.
TTCTAGAATAATTCACAATGTCTGTAATATGCTAAATACCAAATATAATTTTTTACAACTTTTATATAACTTTGCCATATAATTTTTCATTTCTCTGTAAACCAATAATAGTAGAAGTTTTAGATTTTGACAAAAAATTTCTAAAATCATAGACCAGCATAATTTTTCCAATTGGCTATTAAAAATGCTTTGCCTAATTTCAGTCTGCATGGCTATTTTTACAGACCTATACTACTGTGCAAAGCAAGTACTTCTCATAAAAGAAAGGATTCAAAACACTGAAATGGCATAACTATGAAGGTAAAGCTGATAAACGCCTATCAGACTCAGTACCCTAATAAGAGAGAACAATTGTTTTCATGTGAATATGGTACATTCACAGAAATTGTATTGGGGCCTCAAAAAAATAGTTTCAATAAATTCCAAAAAAAATTACAGACAAAATTCTTTTAACATTACAGAATAAAATAAGAAATCAGTGACAACATCAGAAAAGCAGGCTCCCATCCTGGAACTGTAAAATGTTGGTTTTAACAACTCTTGGTCCAAAGGAAGAACAGAAATTACAGGATGCCGTGCAAGCCTTACTCAAAGTAAAGCTTATAGCTCTGAATTTTTATCAGTAAAAATTAAAATGTGGAAATATTTGTAAGTATTTTACTCCAAAATTTAGAAAAATACAAGTGAAAGAATGAAAGCAGGAAAAAGGAATGTAAAACAAATTTTAATGAATTAGAAAATTAAGAAAATACATAAGCAATCTAGTCTATTAAACAATTAATAGTATACAAACAAGTCTCACCACAAAATTAAAATGCATAAATATATAGAATAAAAAATAACTGAGTATAACCTCATAAATTAAAGAAATAAAAATTATGAGTTAAAGCCATAACTTGTGAACTTGGATAAAATAGATAATTTTCTAGGAAAATATAATTTGCAAACTGACTCAGAGGAGGAAGAAATAACAGAAACTCATTTCCACAAAGAAATATAATTATCAAAGACATAATCTTCCAAAAGCATTACATCCAGACGGTTTCGCTAAGAAATTCTACCTCCCATTAATGGGTAACTAATTCCAATATTATTGAATTTTTCCAGGACATAGAAAATATAGAAAACCTTCCAATACTTTATGAAGTGAATGCAATATTGATAGCAAAGCTGGAAAAAATATGAAAACCGCATTATGAAAATTATAGATAAGTATTTCTTATGCATACAATAAAAACAATTCAAAATAAAAAAAAGAAGGCAGCAATTTACAAAAGGAGTAACACAACTTGTATAAGACTTCTTTCCAGAGGAACAAGGATGTTTCAATATTAAGAACCCCATTTTTTAATGTTTGTTTATTTTTGAGAGAGAGAGACACAGCGTGAGTGGGAGAGGGGCAGAGAAAGAGGGAGACACATAATCCGAGGTAAGCTCCAGGCTCTGAGCTTTCAGCACTGAGCCCAGCTTGCAACTCAGGCTCATGGACCTCAAACTCATGGACCGTGAGATCACGACCTGGGTTGAAGTTAGATGCTCAACTGACTAAGCCACCCAGGAGCCCTTAAGAAATCCATTAATGCAATATGTTATATAATCATTTTTGTAGATGCTGCAGTGTCATTTGACAAAACCTAATTCATTTATTAATTGTATGAACTATCACTTCCTAAATAGGAACTGAAGGATGCTAATCTAACAGTTTCAAATGTGTCAACATATAATCCGCCTTAAAGCCAATATCTTACTTAGTGAAAGAATTCCTACTAAGTTAGGAAAACACAAGCATATCAACTAAAAGTAATTACTGTAACCAATGTTACAGTACTATTAACATTGTAGTGGAGTTATAAGTCATTGCAATTAGGTAAGAAAAAATATATCAGGACTATAGAATTTGGGATGGAGGAGGTGAAACTTACTAATTTTAAAAAATAATAAAAAGTGCAAAATAATTAAGCAAAAACAGAATTCAATAAGGTGGGGGATGCTAAAATTAATACTGAGAAATATATAACTTTCATATATATATAAGCCACCAAATACAAAACATAGTGAATCAGAAAAGTACATACATGACGCCAGCAAGAAATACCTAGTAATTAACTTGATAATAAATATGTAAAAATTACATGAGAAAAGATAAAAACATTTCTAAATACATAAAGATTATTTTAAATAAAAAAACACAAATTTGTTCCCAATTAAGATTCAACAGGGGCACCTGGGTGGCTCAGACGGTTAAGTGTCCGGCTTTGGCTCAGGTCATGATTTCATAGTTCATGGGTTCAAGCCCCGCGTCAGGCTCTGTGCTGACAGCTAGCTCGGAGCCTGGAGCCTGCTTCAGATTCTATATCTTGCCCTCTCTCTCTGACCCTCCCCTGTTCACACTGTCTCTCTCTGTCTCTCAAAAAAAAAAAAAGATTCAACATTATAAAGATTTCAGTTAAGTTAATTCATATATTTTGTGATTACAACAAAAATACCAACTTTTCTGAAATAGACAAGGTAATTCTAAATTTCATGTAACAAAATCAGAGTAGTTTATATGCTTTATATGCAGAATTATAAAGTAAAAAAATATAGACAACTTATTCAGGAACACTCTGGGAGGCCTTGCCTTCAACACCAGACATCTTGTCCAGCTATACTTTTCTGAACTGGGTCCTTCCAAGGAAGGTCAATTTGCTGTTAAGATACATAAGATTTTTGATCATTTGGTTATTTGCCTGTTATCCTCATTGGCCAGAACCCCCTGCTTCACTCATCACCACCCTCCTCATCCTCAGATTCACTGATTGCTTCCCATCAGACTCTGCTTCTACACCCACTCACATTAACCATAAACTTACAAAAGTTATAAGGTTATAAAGGTTATATAGGAAAGCAACTACATTTTTTTTATCTGCCTCTGAACTTGTACTTCTTTTCAGATATATTTCAGATGGTATATGTACTCATGAACCCAGGACTGTGCACCTATTTGATCTCTTTTTAAGGAAGAACTTTCCCTTCAGCTGCAAAGAAAGGAGCCAGCTGATAGGCTCCAGCTGCACATGCCTTCAGGCTCCATCTTGGCAGTCAAGTAGAGGTGCACTCTTAGGAAGTCCTCAGCTTTCCTGGTGGGCTACCAGGACCCAGCCATTTCTGCTCAACGTGGGACTCCTCTAATGGGTGTTATGTGCTCCAGAGTTCCCTGTTGGGTTGGCCAAGACTCTGTCAGAACGTCACTGTACGCTGAGGCCTTCTTTGACCAACCTTCTCCCTCCCCTCCTTCCCCAGGAGTTAGCCCCTAGGAACTCCCTTGCTCTCCTAAATCCATCTCAGGCAGCTTCCTGATGGACCCAACTGACCGTGCATAGACCTGCTCCAGCCAATCCAGGGTACCCTGGAAATCTTTTTTTTTTTAAGTATCTGCAAAGATAAAATCTGTAAACTATTGTATCCAGGGAGAAATTAAGCCACTGTCAATCCTCCCAAAGTTAACTGAACATGATCACAATGTAGTAAGTTTGGAGCAGTGAGAGCTAGAGACTGATGTAGTTAACAGTCAAAAAATAAGTTTCAATGGTAAGCAAAGAAAGCTTAAGAAGCAAACACAATAATCTGGAATCTGTAGTGTAGGGGCAAACCCTAAAGTGCTCATGGATTGGTTTATGCCTAAAGACTAACTTTAAGGGATTAGGGCACAACACAATGTATGATCATACTAATAACTGTGAATGATAAGGAAAATTTCAGTCAACTGAATCCGTCTTTATGGATGCATAAAAGCATAAGATATTTTGGGGATACTTTTTCTTCTAAAATTTTGACGATTTTGAAAGCTATGCTAGCTTCAGGGCCACACTGCACCAATGGAATTTGAATTAACTTAGCCACATTCACCACGAATTCGTGGTTAAGTGAGATGCTGTTGTACATATGTTTTCAGTCACATCTTAAGATGTATATCACCAAACTATAGTGGAACAACCGATATTAAAATCTAAAAACAATGTTAAGGCCAGCAAGATTCCCTTCATGACAAACATGAAATAAAATCTGTGATTAAAAATTACTTTCAGCATTTATGGCAGCAAAAAATGGTTTTCTGGGGTAAGTGAAAGAAAGTGTGAGTGAAAATAAAATAAGCATGCTTTGCTGATGTTTGAGCAAGTTATGAGGTCTAGGAGAGCAAGCTGGAGCATTAAGTTTAGGTTCTTATTACAGCTCTACTTAGTCAGCCATTATCTGTTTATATCTGCTTCCCCGATGGTAGTTCTAGAGTGAAGGAAATGAAGCCACTAGTTTCTTGAGCATTGAGGATATAGTTTTGGGAAGACTCAGTAATTAAATAATATAGGTTTTTTTTTTTACATTTTCATATACTTTGATGTAAATTGCATATATAAAAACCTCTAATTTAATAAAAGCTCTAAATTGGGCACCTTTGGAGAAGATATTTGTGTCTGTCTGTGTGTGTGTGCACACACAATAATCTGGTTTAAGGTTATGCTTTCACTGCCTATGCAGGGATGTACTGAAGCAACCAACAGAGGCTTAAAAGTTTTAATTGTTTCCTATCAGCTAACACCTAATTTCTTCTGTCAAGCTCAATGGCAGAAATTTGGGGTACAGAGAAGTATAAAACACCATGCTGATCTCTAAGTAATAGAAGAGAGACATATGTAAATGAATGAATAACATGGGTTATAAATTATGGAACAATATAAATGGAGTGAAAATACAGAGAATTTCTTGGCTGAAGTGGGAGAAGAGGTTAAAGGGAGAGTGGGTGGGAAGATCTAGCAGAAGAGGGATGTTGGGGATGGGTCTTAGGGAGTGAACAGGGATTCGCCAGGTGAACAAAGGTAGAACACATTCTAGACTGGGGCCCCAATATACAGACATGAAAACACCTAGTACATTTGGGGAACTGCAAATTCCAGTCTGGCTGGACAGTAACTTGGAAAGGAGGTGGCTCTGTGAAAATCTGGAGCAATGCTGCATCATGGAAGGATTTGTGTGATGTACATGAGGAGCATTTGAAGAACTGAATTTTGGAGCACCTGGATGGCTCAGTCAGTTGAGGGTCTGAATTAGGCTCAGGTCATAATTTTGTGGTATGTGAGTTTGAGCCCCGCATTGGTCTCACTGCTGTCAGCACAGAGCCCCCTTGGGATTCTCTGTTCCTCTCTCACTCTGCCCCTCCCCACGCATGCTTTCTCTCTCAAAAATAAATAAAATACAAAAAAAAAGAAAACACCGTAATTTTCAAAACATTTTTATTCTAGGAGCACCTGGGTAGCCCAGTACCCAGCACCCTTGATTTTAGCTCAGGTCATGATCTCATGGTCAAGGGATCAAGCCCTGCATGGGGCTTTGCTAGGAGCATGGAGCCCGCTTGGGATTCTCTGTCTCTCTGCTTCTCTGACCCTCCCCAGCTTGTTCTCTCTCTCTCTCTCTCTCAAAAAAAAGTATTATTCTAATACCAAAGATAACTGCTCATTTTTTGTCCATTAGGAAGTATGACTAATATTTTATGCTATTTAAAAAAAAAATCCGTACTGTTAAAAAAAACTTTTCTAAAAAAGGTTAGGTTTGAATTTTTATCTTTCTAGTTAGAAATATTCTTAAACTTTTTTTAAAGATGAGTTTGTTAATTATATGTATTTTCTACTTAAAGAAGTATCTCTTCGTACTGTTTGCTCATGTTATGTCCACATTTAGTGATGTTCTTGTTATTTTTTGAGGTACTTTACATATTAACAATTTAACACAGAGTGTCTGAAAATATATTCCTCATTTTTTTCATTTGACCTTTATTTTTATGTAGAACATTTTAAAAATTCATGTAGTGAAATTTATTGTTCTTTCTATTATCTTTTCAGTGTTACGTACCTGCTTTCAGACTTCCCCCAGATTTCTCATATTCTCCCCATATATTCCTAATTAACTTTCCAACTCAAACTCTGCCCAAGCTTATGATACTTCACAACATCTCAGCCTCTGAGCTTGATCAGTTTTGCAACAATCCACTGGTTTTTCTTATCCTCATACAAACATCAGGTGCTTTGGGCACGATGTGACTGTGGTCCATTTTCCCACACATATGCAGATATGTTGGCAGATGACTGAAGCATCACTTGTTTTGAACAGGTAAAAATATTCAGGTGTCTCCAGACATCAGCTGTGTATTTAACAAGGCCTCAGGGGAGAGCCGACCAGATACCACCATCTGTTATTTTTAAGGCAGTTCGGTTTATTGCCCATGTTCCTGAGGAAACATTCAGCTGGGCAGTGAGGAAACAAGTGTTTACTGAGTGCCCACAGGGGGCAATGTACTAGGTGCTTGTCAGTTGCTTTTTTAGCACAGTAAAGTCTCTGGAAATGGAGCAGTTCTTCAGAATTGAGAAGAATTGATAGAAGCAACGGAAGTTAAAAATACACATCAGCAATATGACACAGTTAAAACTAACAAGTCTAAAAACAAAATATATAGCAGGAAGAAAGCGTGCATCTTTGTTGGCTAAACATTGCTTCAGTTTGTGTCTCTACTGTCTTTGCCAAAGTTTACATTTAAACCTAGAGGGAAAATATTGGAAAAAATCCACAAAAAATAAAATGATTTGAAATTGACTCCCTTTTCAACCAAGCAACCCATTTCCCAGTTCACCCATTTTTCTCAAAAAGTTCTTTTTGTGAACCGGCAAGTCCTCTCCACTTCCTCTATATCCAACGTGACTCCAGTTGCTAGATTCTTCCTTAAACAATCTCCAAAGAAATCTCTTTTCTCCTCTGCAGGTTCTTCTCCCCAGTCGCTTTTCCTCTGGTTGCCAGCAACAGTAAATACTTTGCTTATGACTGTGAATCTCCCCATCTTCACACCATTTGTTATAGACTGTCCCACCAGTCTTTTCTACAAATTCTACAGATATTTTTTTCATTGGGCAGATCTACTTCTTAAGAATTTAAAATAATTCTCCACAACTTTTCAAATCAAGTGTTGTGGGTGTTGGTGAAAAATTGTTGAAGTCTTAGAAAAGTCTTCTAGATTCCAAATCATTATGCCTGTCCCTCATGAGGCTGATGTTGCATGATTTTTATCTCAATATCCAGGGTTCATTGTCTCGCCACTTTGAAGAATGAAGAGGTGGACACAAAATGAGTAGCAGACAAAAGTGTATTAGAAGCATTAAGATCAGAAGGGGAAAATAGTAGGAAAGCTCTCTTTACAGAGGGACATTCCAAAGTGAATACCTCCAACAATAGGCAAGGGTCTTTGTTTCATAAGGTTCTGGTCAGCCTTCCTTTTCCTCCGTCCTTGTTCCTTCTCAGGCCCTACCCTTACTGGCTTGCTCCCCCTAGGTGCCAGGCTGTCCATTCCTGATTGGCTTGATTCCATTGAATGAGGCCTGGTCCATTTTCTTTCTTGTGGGTCTACTTATTTTCAGTCAGGTCTTTTGTCAGATTCCTAAGGGGAATGTTACATACCAGGTGGTATCTGTTACATATTTAATAGAAATCTTACGCCTGAGGGGTTTGCTGTGGTCACACACTACCAGCATTGTTCCAAAATAAGTGTCCTCCACCCAGGGACCTCAGGTCCTAATCTTTCCCTCTCTGCCTACTGAATCCTATCTTTTCTATCATGATAGAATTAGCACTTATGCATGACCATGTGCAATCAGTGGAATATCCACTCTAGATTTTTTTTTTAACTGAAAGAACTTTTATTTCAGGGGTCTTTTTGTCATTCTCTTCCACCAGGATGTGTTGGGACCATTCTGACCTATTTTTAATTTTTATGGCTAATTTTCATTCTCAAGGGACTGGCTTGTGATTTCATTCCTCCTACCGGTCAAGGGATTCTGAAGTAAATCAATTCAACAACTCCTTGATTTAGATTTGGAAAGTTAGAGATTTTGGTTAATTCCTAGTTTATTGTATCCTCACTCCTAGTTTAGACAATGAATGACCTTCACTTTACAGTTGCATAAGAAAAAAGGAGGGCATTCAAGTAACAATTCTCTAAACAAAGACTTGTCCCAAGGTTACCTGTGAACTCACAGAGAGGCACAAAGGAGGCAGAATGACTTTTAACTGCTTCCTCTGGGGCTGCCTTACTTTATCTGTATCTGAACAGGGATCCTGTTCCATTAATAGTATTTTCCACTCAAGTAAGTGAAAGCTACTAAACAAATTGTAATCAACTCCTCATCCCTTTTGACTAGCTGTTCCTGTAAATAAGAGAAAATAACCCCACCTCAGTCTTCTAAAATAAAAGCCTCAAGGCATATTGATCAGTCAAGAGCTGGTTGTGTTGCCCAGAATGCACAGTGTGGGAGCTGTGTTACACCGAGAGACAGAAACTACTGGCATGTGGGCTTGCTTTGTTTAGATGATGCTATGAGACGGAACTCAACACCCTTTGACTGTAGTATAAGAACAATCCAATAAACAGAAGGAGGTCGTACACAGCCATATTTGTGCTCAAGAAGATTCATTAACATCACCCCATCCTCACAGTTATTCCAAGGAAATGTTCCGCTATGACGTACAGCCTGGGATGGAATACTAGTAAATGACAGTGATTGGCATCATTTGCACTATCTTGCACTCATTTTGTCTACAGCACTCTAATAAATAAGCCTCTTTCCCATTTGGAGTAAAACTTGTGAGTGGGCAGGAAAATGTGCAAATGACTATCATAAATTATTCAAGATAGCACAAAAGCCATTTAGCAGACATATTCTAGAACACTAAAAGGATTAAAAGAAATGGTTCTTAAGTACTAATTAATTACCTTCTCATTAACTTCTTTTAGACATGTAAATTTTTAAATAATTATGCTTTTTATAAAAGATTTCTCCCTCCATAGAAAGGCCTCGGTCCCTTTTCATAGCTTATTTATTACAGTTTATGTTAAGCTTGTATATAAAATTTCAGTGGTAATTACATCTTCAGTCCTGTCTTGCTACTTATTTCTAGAATTGTACAAGGCAAGAATGGCCACACTCAACCACTTCTCTCCAACATTATATCGTCTTAGTTATGGTATTGAGGCAGGAAAAACAAATCAACAAAAAGATGTAAAAAAGAAAAAAGAAATCTGTCATGACTGTGTATGTAGAATATACAGCCCTAGACCTAATAAATGAATCTAGCAAGATTTTAAGACACACAAGGCTACAGAAAAGTCAATTGCATTTTAATATAGTTTCACAAACAAATAAAACATGATAAAATATATATCATTTTAAAAAAGCAATAAAGCCAAAACATTTAGGTGTAAATTTAATACAACATATGTCAAGCCCCTACATTGAAAATATGTGAATTTCTGAAGGAAATGGGGAGGTAGAATATGTTTACAGATTGAAAGACCCAATGTGGTAAACATGCCACTTTTCCTCAGCTTAATGTATAGATTCAACCCAATCGCTATCAAAGTCCAACAAAATTTTGAGGGGTAGAAATTGAAAAGGTGCTTCTAAAATGTATGTGAAAATTTAAAATACCTAGAAGGGCAAAATAACACTGAAGAAGATATTTCCATGTTAGTCATTCATTATTTTGATATTTACTGACTTAAAAGTACCAACTATCATTCTAAAAACTAGACATAAAAAGATTACCAAAGCATAGTCCTAAATCTCAAAGAGGTTGCAGATCAAGGAAGGAAACATTCAAATATAGACAATTTACAATAATAAATTCTTAAAAGATCTAATTTTAGATGAAAAAACATAGCTTCGGAAAGTTCAAGCAGCCTTCACAGACTATTTGATATCGGAGCTGTGATGTAAGAGGTGAATTCTTCTTACTAAAATTCTTCTACAAGTCGTGAGTAATTTTACTAGAACTTAGTTATCCTTTAGCACACAAATGTTGTTAGATCTAAGGGTAGAAATTTCTGGGCTAGATAACAAGAGGTGTCCTACCCACAGGAAGCCAACATAGAAATGAGAGAAGGAAAGAATTGTGAACAAATGCTCTTATCCAACACAGAAGCTCTTAAAATAACCCCAGCAAGAAAAAATAATATAAAATAATATAAGAGTTTGTGCTGAAGCACAGGAAAGAAAAAAAGGGATTCAATTTATAACCTATTTCTGGCAGTATGGCTACACCTTGTAACAAAGTAGACATGGACTAAATGCAAAATAAACTAAGAATAAATTTTTTTTTAAATAGGGGGAAAAGGTTGTATATTTTACTTTCAGTGACGAATCATCCAGATTGGATCTTTGCGGCAAGAACACTGTTTTTGTAACATCTCTTAAACTGTTTTTTCTTTCCATTCCTACTTCCAGCTCTCTCATTCTTAAATTTACTACACCATGGCTGAATTCTGCAATCGCTTTTTTAATTATTTCCCTACCTCTAATGTCCTTCTTCTGCTTCTTCTTGCATTCTGCTACTATCACATCCTATCTTAAGAAGAAGAAAAAGAAAAAAAAAAACCCTATTTTTCATTATTTCCTTGCCAAAGTTCTAACTCCTTACGTCAGTCTTCATTCAAAGCCTAAGATGTAACCTCAAGTTTATTTCTGCCTAAATCCTACGAATAAATTTACATGAACTATCTTCTCTAGGCAAAAAATCCATTTTAGAGCTTCAAAACCTTCTTTGGATTTCCACTTCCACACCTGTGCTCAGTCTGTTTCATTTGCCAAGAGGGACTTCTATTCCCAAACTGAGGACTCACCCAACCAAACCCAATGAATCTCTAGAGGTCCGGCTTCTGTCTTAGCCCTTCCAGTCCTCTCCTGCTCATGCCTGCTGAACATGAAGTCTTTCCACCCTGGACTTTTTAAAATAATCATCGATTAGATTATTTAAATAGTGTCATCTATGAGCAGGTAGTATTACTATTGTTTTTTAAATCTGAAACACATTTTATTTCTCTAACTAGATGCAATGCTCCTTGAGTTCACAGATTGAATGTTCATGCAAATTTGGATTTAAATCTCATCCATGAATTTTATAACTTCATCTAACCTTTTAGCCTCTGAATTTCCATAAACTTCAATTTCCACTTCTCTAAAATGGGGGTAATAATACTGTCCATTAATTGATTCTTCATCCCAACTTATTTCTCCAATATTTAATAAACATGCTCCTACCACACATTGTATTAGTTATTGCATGTAAAGGAGAACACAAAATAGAAACAGCCTCTGCCTTCATATAGCTTTCAGAAAGACATAAATAAAATAAAACTTAAAAGAACACTCAACACATTTTAGTGCTCTTCCCTCCCCTCCCTATGACTAATAAAAATAAAAGCTAATATGCCAGGGTGTTAATGTTAATGTGCTAATATTAAGTGCTAATATGCACCTGACTGGCTCAGTCAGTTAGGCATCTGGCTCTCAGTTTTGGCTTAAGTCGTGATCTTGCAGTTTGTGGGAATGAGCCCCACATAAGGTTCTGTGGCAACAGCGAACAAGCAGATTTTCTCTCTACTGCTCTCTGTCCCTCCCCCCTGCTCTCTTTCTCTCTCTAAAAAAACAAAACATTAAAAAAAAAAGCTAATATTCTTGTCATGTAAAACACTATTGTAAATGTTTTACCTGCATTCATTACTCTGGAAGGTATTATTATCACATCCACTTTTCAGGTTAGGAAACAGAGGCCAAAACGTGTTGAGTGTTTCACCTATGATCACATATCCCTAGATCACAGTGCCAAGAAATATGGCCTGAGAGCTCATGAATTTATCTACTAAGCTTACTGTTTGCTAGCCACAGAAGAACCCACAGTGTCCTTCTCACACAGGGGGCTTAGTTTTTGTTTGTGGTTAGTTGCCGTTATTAATTAGTATACTGCTATCCAATAAAGATGTAATAATGTAAATCATATATATATAATTTGGCATTGTGAACCCAGATGTAACTTAAAATTTTCTAGTAGTAATGTATAAAAAAGGGAAGAAGCAGGAAAATTACTATTAATAGTAAATTTTACAAGGCACTTGGGTAGATCAGTTGGTTAAATGTCCAATTTCGGCTCAGGTTATGATCTCGTGGTTTGTGCATTCAAGGCCCACGTGGGGCTTTGTGCTGACAACTGGAGCCTAGAACCTGCTTCAGATTCTGTCTCCCTCTCCCTTTGCTCCTCCCCAGCTCATGTTCTCTCTCTCTTTCAAAATGAATAAACATTACAAAAATTTTTAAATAAAAAGAATAATACATTTTACATAACTCAATATAGCCAATATATCCCCATTTCAATATATAATTTTTATATGAATACGATATTTTGTTTCTTGCCTTTAAAATTTTTAGACCAAATCTTCAAACTCCTGTGTGCTTTATAGTTACAATGCATCTCGAGCCTGACTAGCCATACTTCAAGCACTTGATAAGCACATGTACTGGTGGCTACTGTACTGGACAGAATGAGATTACTACTATTGTTGATTAGTAAGCTTACATGTCAGGGCAGCATAATTCTTGTTAAACTGGAGCCAGAAGGTGCAATCTTTGGAATACAGTCCTGGAAATAAAAAAAAAAAAATTTACAGGTTTCCAAGCTTTTACTAATATTTCATGAAAACCATTGAGGGTGTCTAAATACATGTTAAATTCTCTTTCATCATCTAGTTGCTTCCATTATCTACTTCAGTATTCCCCACACCTCCCTTCAGACCCTTACTTCTCAAATACTTTCTTATACACTCTTACTACATGTAGCTTTTCTCCCCTCATTTTCCCAGACTTCTCTCACGTTTTGATCATATAAAACAGTTTTGCAGCAACTTTGGCTAATTCCTTCTCCTCTTCCTACTCACCACCTTTGAGATTCCTTCACTTTCCTGTAGCATCACAAAAACCCAAAGAACCCATCAGACAGAGAATTGTCCTAGGGAGTTTTTCCTCTGACTGTTCATTTTGGGGAGTGGAAGATTATTCTAGCAACAAATAGCTTCCGTTCCGTGGTGTCTTCTTTTTTTCTCCACTAAAATACAGATAAAGATAGAGTTAAGTTGAAAGGCACAATTTCCATCAGGAAAAGAGAACTCAGGTGCTTCATTCCTGTTAGATTTAAGGAATAAAGAGTAGTGCAGCCCATTGGAGTTGGATGCACTTTGGCCTGCACAAGGGGCAAACCTTTTTTTTTTACATTTTATTTTATTATTTTTTTTAAATAGTTTATTGTCAAATTGGTTTCCATACAACACCCAGTGCTCTTCCCCACAAGGGCCCTCCTCCATCACCACCACCTCTTTTCCCCCCTCCCCCTTTCCCTTCAAGCCTCAGTTCGTTTTCAGTATTCAATTGTCTCTCAAGTTTTGCATCCCTCTTTCACCCCAACTCTCTTACCCCCTTCTCCTCCCCATGATCCTCCATTAGGTTCTTCCTGTTCTCCTGTTAGACCTATGAGTGCAAACATCTGATATCTGTTCTTCTCCTCCTGACTTATTTCACTTAGCAAGACAGTCTCGAGGTCCATCCACTTTCCTACAAATGGCCATATTTCATTCTTTCTCATTGCCATGTAATACGCCATTGTGTGTGTATATATATATATATATATATACACACACACATATATATATACACATATATATACAATGTATATATGTACTCCATTGCATTTTGTGGGTGTGTGGGTGTGTGTATATATATATATATGTGTGTGTGTGT
>NC_043700.1:114443694-114489618 GCF_006229205.1 Suricata suricatta
AGTGATGCTGAGCATCGTTTCATGTGCCTGTAGGCCATCTGGATGTACAAGGGGCAAACTTGACTTTGTTACTCAGCCTCCGAGAGAAAATGCCTTAGGGTTTTCCCCATTATCTAATACCCAGGAGGAAGGGCCAGAAGAGCTCTGCAATTTGCAAAAGAATCAAAATACATCCCTTGCTCCCCTTTTCATTATTAAGCAGTCATTAAATATCTATTTTTTCATGGTCCTTGAAAAATTAACACTCTCATTGAAATAAGGCTTTAGACTTCAATTCTAAAGACAAATGCTGATGTAGAAGAGTATGTGTATGATGCTTACGTGATTATTCCCTGAATATTCCATCTCCCACTTGCATGCTTAGATCCCTAAGGGGGAAGGGCCTCCTTTTTCCTTTTCCACTTTTCCTCCTCTCTACCTCGTCTTTCTGGCAAACTGAAAGGACACAGGTCTGAACCAAACTGACTCCATGACAGGCTTTAAGTTTCCCCTTTGAACTAGAAGGCCTAAGTTTCAGTTTCCCCAAAACTATCAGGCAGTTACACATTGCCCAAGACAGGAGAGACCACCTTCACAACACCCAATCAGAAAAGGCCAGCAACCACACTCCACATTCCTAAGGGTGAGGTCTATAGATGAAAACCATAGACAGTTATCTGTTGTTTAATACTAGACTAACTAGTTACTCGCCCCACTTGGGGGTGCTGGGTCCACTCTGTAATTGGTTAATTTCAAAGATACTCTAAATATTGTGATTGGGTCCTGCCAAAGGTAACAAACGCTCTAAACAAAATGTATGGTTAAAGTTGTTGCCAATGCTGTTATGCGATAGTGATTGAATCACTGTACCTATGTCACAATTTCTTATAACTCCCCCTCCCCAAACCCCATAAAAACCCTGCTCAGCAAGGATCCACTGCACTGGTGAAGTCTGTGAGCCCGAGCTTAAGCCTCTAATAAACGCCCATTGCTTTTGCATGCGTGATTCAGTCTCCCTGGTGGTCTCTGGTCTTCGGGGATATTGCGATCTGGGCATAACAGTACTTATCTTCGAATTCCAATGTAAGAAACTTCCAGGTAAAGTTTTTGGATCCCAAACCTTCAGCCAGAATTGAGACCTCCCTCCTTTGTGCTCTGATTGCAATGATAAATGTTAACACCATTGTAGTACAGTATTTTCATCATTTCCTTGGTCTTGTTCATTTTTCTACCTCTGGTGTCTGATGCAGTATGTGACATGCTGTAGGCCCTTGACAGAGGCTTGTTAATGAATAAATCCTTCTCTCCCTTGATGCCCTGAAACCTTTATCTCCGACTATTGGTTTGTCAAACTTTTGGAAGTCAGCACTATTTAGTAAAAGTAACTCTTTATTTTCTCTTCCTCCTGCTTCTTCCTGGTATCGAAGAGTAAGAATGGGGTCCAGATATAGATGGATAGTGATTTAAATTGTAATTATTAAAAATATTAAGAAGTTTGAAAGCCTAGATTCTAGATTGTTTTCACTAAATACAGAAAATCAGAACTTTTAGTAAAAGAAAAAATCCTGTTTTTATTTTACATCTAAGAAAGTATCAAAGGAGAAGAGGGGTAATATTCTCTACTTGAAGCATGAGACATCCTTTAGAGCTAGAGATGGGTATCTTGATATCAGAATAACCAATATGGTGTATAGGTTGTGTTTGTTTTTTCTTCAGAGGGAGTTTAATGTCTGGAAGAAGGAAAAGCCTTCTGAAACGTCTGAAAGACCTAGAAAGGGCATGACAAAGTGGACAGAGTTTAACAAAAGAATAAGATAAAACATTTTAATGGCAATTGGCAAAAGAGAAAATTATATTATTAGAGAAAATGTCCTTTATATACATTTGTGTGAATTTGCCTTAGAAAGTTGTGGAAGCTCAAATGTGGAATTTAAGATACAAAACATGAACATAAGAGAAGGGGAGCAAAAATAAAATAAAAACAGAGAGGGACACAAATGCTTAGAGACTCTTAAATACAGAGAACAAACTGAGAGTTGCTGGTGGGGTGTTGGGTGGGCCAACACCCAATGGGTGAGGGGCATTAAGGAAGACACTTGTGGCTATGAGCCCTGGGTGTTATATGTAAATGATGAATCACTAAATTCTATTCCTGAAATCATTATTGCACTAGTATATATGTGAACTAACTTGGATTTAAATTATTAAAAAAGGAATGAAAAGAAATAAAGAGAAGAAAATATCCAAAAAAAGGAAGTTATGGAAACATTTTTGTTAATGGTGTTCTAATAACATACAATGAAAACAAGTATATTGCAATGAGCTGTCCCCAGAGACTAGAGTAGGTGACCTAATGGCAACTATCAGTTTCCTTCTCATGGTTCTCTCCCAGGAAAATAAATCAACTCGGTCTTGGAAGATGTTCAAGACTGATATTGGTGTCAAAGTTGATTTCAACTTTTCTACCTTATAAATGCTTCCAGAAGGATGCATAGGCACAGAAACGCTTGGTGAAAGGCTCCCAGAGAGTGTTTACAGTGATTCAGTAAGGCATATGATAAAGCCCCGCATTTGCAAGTCTAACAGTTATTTCCTCCACTGCTGGTAACAATCTGTGTCTCCTGATAAGTTTCCTATATCAAGTAATCTTCCTCATCTATAATTTTCATGACTCCCCAAAATGAATTGCTGACATCCTGTCCGTGATCCATCAGGGAAGAACAGATTGACAACATTGCTGGTAGGTTTACATGCTGCATATTTTCACAGAGCAATCACTCAATCTGTGTAAGGTGGCTAAGCCAATCAACAAAAAAAGGGTTCTATTTCACAGCAGATTTTGTAGCAGAATTTTTTCCGTGTTAAATTTATTTCATCTTCTCCATTTCTGAAAATATAGATGTTGGTACTAGTAGTGGGAACACGTGATTGATACAGAATGAGACCGCACCTTATTAGAAATAGCAGGCTAGCATGTTGCAATAGAGTGGGTGATATGCCGGTTGCAGCAAAAATTGGTTTCTGCAGATACGGTCAATCTTGGATAGAATGGAAAAGGTACTTGGGATAAATTACACCTGGGCATTAGGGAGCCATAAGTTGTACACTTGTTACCCAGATGCCAGCTAGCTTAAAATCACATAATAACCCTTAGTATCCACATACAAATGTTCAGAATTCCCCATTCTATAGATTGTGGAAAACACATTCCAAAGGTTTCTTTGAGTTGTTTTCATGGTTATCTCTGGCCCTGAGCATCTTTGCCCACTGACGTATTTCACTTGTAGGAACTGTTTTCCACCCTATTCCAGTTGTCCTTCTATCAAACTGTGTCAACCTTGAAGTGAAACAAAACCCTATTTTTTAAATCCTGTAAGATGTAACCCACACAACATTTGCACATATGAAAGACTTTACTGGAGGTGTGGAAACAGAGAAACTTATTGTGAGAACATGAACTGAGAACTCATTGTTTGGCACTCTTCTCCCTAAAAATGCTTTTGTTGGCCCACCTCAGTGTTGCTTGGTCCTTCTCTCTTCTGCAATTTCTCTTCCTGCTTTTCTCTCTCTAGCTTATTCTGCATCTACAAAGTCCCTGCGCATATTTTAGCAATCAATATGGTGATAGAGGCCAACAACTGAAAGTTCTGGACATTGACATTTGAGTCAGGGATGGATGGAGACACCTTTACAAAGTTTGTTTGCAGTGTAAGAATGTAGTATTGTAAAAGGCTGAGAACTAGATAGAGTAGAGCAACTCTCACTTGCTTAGAGTTAAGTTTTCAAATTTTAAGTCATTTATCTCTCTTGAGTTCATCATTACTTTTGATTTCTTTTGTCATTTGGCAATATTTGTAGCTCTAAAAATTAAAAGAACTTCATTAAGGGTAAATTTGTGAGTAAAGAGGAAATTAATGTGAAAATTATGAAATTTTGTGTAAATTTATTTTGACTTTATAAACAATACAGTTATGATAAACTCAATGATTATCACAAACTATTGGGAAAAAGTGGAAAATTATAATTTGCAACAATAAATATTTATAAAATTTGAGTCTTTAAGTGAGACTCAGGATGATCAAGCATTCTGATTTGCTTGAGATAATTCCAGTTTTAACAAAGTTCTAGGGCACCTGGGTGGCTCAGTTGTTTAAGCAACCAACTCTTGATTTTGGATTAGTTTGTGATCTCATGGTTCATGGGTTTGAGCCCTCTGTCAGCACAGAGATTGCTTGAGGTCTTTTCTCTCTCTCTCTCTCTCTCTCTCTCTCTCTCTCTCCCTCTTTCTGCTTCTCTCCTGCTTGTGCTCTCTGTCTCAAAATAAATAAATAAACTTAAAAAAATGAAAGTCTTATGTTCTGTCTAAGAAAACACTTCAGTCCTAGGCTACCCCAACAGGTTGGGCACTCTAGTTGTGATACTAGCTTTGGACTCCTAATGCACCTGACAGAATCTCATTCATCTTTCCTTACCTAGAAATGAAGAGATGTTATTGCCCACCTGCACTTATAACTACACGTGGTGGAAATAAGATTAAATTTTGTCCTGAAGAGGGTCTCCTGAGTGGCTCAGTCGGTAGAGCATCCAGCTCTGGCTCAGGTCATGATCTCGTGGTTCATGGGTCTGAGCCCCGTGTCAGGCTCTGTGCTGACAGCTAGCTCAGAGCCTGAAGCCTGTCTTCAGATCCTGTGATTCCTTCTCTCTCTGACCCTCCCCTGCTCATGCTATCTGTCTCTCTCTCTCTCTCTCTCTCTCAAAAATAAATAAAACATTAAAAAAAAAAAACATTTTGTCCTGAAGAAGTGTGACAGTCCCAACTTCTTCTTTAGTTAGGATGAGGTGACTATTATCTACCCTGAAAGAAAAGGATGGAGTAGATGGACTTCTAAATTTTCCCCTGTTTGTTACAGATTGTCACTGTGGACCAAACCACTGACCAACAGTTGTGAGAGTAGCTTGAGTAAACCCTACGATAGTGAAGTTCTTATCTGTTAGAAGTCAAATAAAGAAATGAAAATTGAGTCTGTTAAGTCTTCTTCATGTTGAAAGGGAAGGTCTCAAGAGTTGTTGGCTTAAAAGTTTGAGGTTTTAGCCTCTGCCAAGTTTTTGCTCATAGCAAACTAGTACTTTACCCAGATCCCTTTCACAAGGAGTTGTCCTCAGCCTTAACCTCTGTGAGTAGTGGCAGCTAATAAACACAACTGCCTCCATTAATGGAGAGTTGTTTTTGACCCTATGGAGGGCTTCTCTATCCAGCATCCCACTCTGCATTCTCTACCTCAGCAGACATGGATGACAGACAGCCTGACCTCCTCCCTCAAGGGGAGACTAATTCCACACTGTAACTTGTTGCCGAGCTTCCTGTGGGGACAGCCTGAAGCTAGCTCCCAACTGAGATCATATCCTTCCTGAGCTTCCTCCCCCAACCCGCCTCCACAAAGAATGGAGATCATTCTTTATCTATTTTTTAATAGCTCTAACAGTACCTGGAAAATACTAGGCACTTAATAATTTGTAAATGAACACAGGAGGGATTTCTGATGGGAACTCAAACTGGTTACAAACTTTCTGGGAAGCAATTTGGCAATGGGTATCAAAAGTATTATATAATTGTTATTTAATCACCCACTATTTCCATGCTTTCAAGAAATTAGCTTTAAAGAAAATAGCCAAAACATTGGACTAAGATTTATATAGAAGGATGCATATCTATGAGGCTTAATATATCAAATAATCAAAATAACATAATGGTCCAAAAGTAGAGGATTGACAAATGAATTATAGACCCCCTTCCATAAGACGGAATATTATTTAGCTGTTGAAAAACAAGATATGGGGAACCATTGGTAGAAATATGAACTGGTATAGTGATTTTAAAGAGAAATCTGTCAGTGTGCATACAATAAAATTAGATATCCATATAACCTGTTATTCAACAAATTCATTTCTATGAATACCACAAATTTTTAAGGGATGTGTGAGTAAACATAGATTGGAAGCAATATCAGGATCCACCCCTTGGGGAATATAATACATGTACTTTAAAATAAACAACATTTCTGCAAATTCATGAACCAACAGTAACAGAGCTCAGGGGAGAAATAAGATGAGGATAGTCTACTTTAAAACCTTGCAATCTTATAAAAAGAACTCTAACATAGACAACCATGCCGTAATAAAAATACTGACATGTTTATTTGTTATTTTTGAGAGAGAGGGAGAGAACATGAGTTGGGGAGGGGCAGAGAAAGATACAGAAATCTGAAACAGGCTCCAGGAAATCTGAAACAGGCTCAGTACAGAGCACAACATGGGGCTTAACTCAGGAATCACAAGATCATGACCTGAGTCAAAGTTGAATGCTTAACCAACTGAGCCACCCAGGCACCCCACTAAAACATTTTTTGAAATATTATTGTAAAATATAGATTCTTATCTTGAAATAAAAAGTGTGTTTGATTTAAAGAGGTATGAGGAAGGGGAGAAACCAAGTTAAACAGTCAAGGGCAGAGACACATCTCCACAAACTGTGGACAAAGAGACAATTTTAAGTTTTGAACAAAATGGAGAGGTGCCAAGTGAGTCTTCTGACTCTTTGACTTATGTTTGCTTCTTTTGTCCAATGGTGAGGCAGAAGCATGCAAAAAGCCCTTTTGCGACTGTGCCTATCACCAAAATGGGTCAAAAGGAAAAATGTGTAAATGGGGTTATGAACAATAATGTATTCCTGTGTGGCTTGCTATATTCAACTGTGTTAGTGTACTCTTTGTGTATACTGTTATTTGCTGATGCAGTATATAAACACATATCTTCATCTATTATATATATTATATGTAACATATGTATACTTATACACTACTTATAATAAATTTGACCTACATCTTTAGATATGTATCTATTTTTATAAAAAATATAATGTTAGTTTGTAGGTACATTTGTCTGCCTATTTGTAGGTGTATATATTATTATATATAAGTATATATAACTTAATATATTGACTTAAATATATATAATGTATAATAATATATAATGTAATGTATAATAATATTAAATAATTTAGTATAATATATAGATAATAAGTCATACATATGTAAGGGAAGTGGAAGAGTCCGGGGATTGAGATGAAGATAAAACTTAAAAAAAAAAAAATGGATGTTGGATTCACCAATGGTGGAGGTGTGCTTTGAATGCAGGCGCATTATTACAATTCTACATTTGTGGTAAAAAAAATAAATCAAACATTCCCCCTATGGATTCTGTGTATCTATATTTATTTATGTGAAAATGTTAGCACAGGTACTGGTGAGTGAAAAAGAAGTTACCAAAGAACATCAAAACTAGGGGTGCCTGGGTGGCTCAGTTGGTTATGTATCCAGCTTCGGCTCAGGTCATGATCTCACAGTCTGTGGGTTCGAGCCCCATGTTGGACTCTGTGCTGACCACCAGCTCAGAGCCTGGAGCCTGTCTTTGGATTCTGTGTCTCCCTTTCTCTCTATACCTCCCTTATTCACGCTATCTCTCTCTCTCTCAAAAGTAAATAAAAAGCTTTTTAAAAATATTAAAAAAAGAACTTCAAAACTTATTTGGGTATCTCTGAAATATCTGGAAGCATGTTCTTAAATGGTAATTGTGGTTTCCTGTCATTGTGATATTTTAGCTGATTTTGTCCTTTTTAAATTTTCTGTATTTTAAACATATTTTAAAAGGGATATGTAATCTTTCTAGAATGAGACCAAAAAAAAAAAGAGAGAGAGAGATTTTCATGATTTAAACAGTAAAGAAAATCTGTTAAATATCATGTTAGAAGATGCTATGATTCAGTTGTTTTTGTTTGCATAAAATACATTCAAAATCAATAGGACCTAGAATGAGAAAAATTAGTCTTCACTGCATAAATACATGAGAAGTAGTTAAACACCCTAATTAAGATGAAAGAGTGTTTCTTTTTAGAAAATGTTAACAATATATGCTTTCCATGATGAAATATTACATCACTACTTTCTACCTTTATAACTTTAAGACAATTTTCCTGAAAACTTTTACAATATGCTTTATGTATATTTCAAAGAAATGTGACTATTCATTTTATTAAAAGAATTGCTACACACAGACTCATTAGCACAGAGCAGAAGGCTCACTGGAACATGAAACACTAACTAAACAATTAGCTACCCTAGTAAGAGCCACTCCTAGAAAGCCATATTTACAAATAAAATTACTTTCATCCCGGCAGTGTGGAAACTATGTGCATACCCACAGAATGCATGTGCATGCCCTCTCAGCATCAGAAAAAGAACCTCCCATCTTCTAGTTCCTGGCCACACATAGGGAAAACCCCATAAAGAATCAGTGCCTAGATGTGCTACAATATATTTTCTTTTTTTTTTAATGTTTTTTATTTTATTATTTTTGAGAGACAGACAGAGACAGCGTGATCAGGGGAGGGTCAGAGAGAGAGGGAGATACAGAATTGGAAGCAGTCTCCAGGCTCAGAGCTAGCTGTCAGCACAGAGCCTGACGCGGGGCTCAAACCCACAACTGTGAGATCATGACCTGAACTGAAGCTGGACGCTTAACCAACTGAGCCACCCAGGCGTCCCTATAATATATTTTCTAAAATGTACTCATTTCAACAAAAATTTTATGAGACATGTAACACAACTCAAGGAAAGTGTGACACAGGTACAAGAAAAATAGAACAATAAAGCAATAGAAAATGCATTTTAAATGTCCTAGATGCTCATCTTTGCAGACAAGGACTTTAAAACAGCTACAATAACTATGTCCAAAGAAACAAAAGAAATCATGCTTAAAAAATTAAAGGAACATTTAATGATCATGTTTCATCAAACAGAAAATGTCAATAAAGAGGTAAAAGTTATTTAAAAGAACCAAGTGAAATTTCTGGAGTTGAAAAATACAATAACTACTAGAGAGCCTAAATATTAAATTTGAACTGACATCATTAAAATTCAGTGACCTTCAGGACAAATCAATAGAGATCACACAATCTGAAATGCAGGGGGCGGGGAAAGGAGTGAAGAAAAATTAACACACATTCAGAGTCATGTGGACACTACTGAGTTCACCAACATATGTGTAATTGGAGTACCAGAAGGAGAGGATAGAAAGGGACAAAAAATTAAAAACAATTTTTTTAACATTTTATTTATTTTTGAGACAAAGAGAGACAGAGGGGCAGAGAGAGGGACACACAGAATCCGAAGTAGCTCCAGGCTTCTGAGCTGTCAGCACAGAGTCTTATGCAGGACTCAAACCCATGAATGTGAGATCATGACCTGAGCTGAAGTCAGAGGCTTAACTGACTGAGCCACCCAGGTGAAAAAAGTGTTAAAAAATAATAGCAGAAACTTACCAAATGTGATAGTAAATATTAATCTATACATTCCAGAAGCTCAACAAATGCCAAATAAACTCAAAGAGATCCACAGTCAGGTACATCATAGTAAAAGATATTGAGGCCAAAAGTGAAAATAAAAATCTTGACAACAGTAAGAGAAAAATGGTCCATTACATTCAGGGAAACTCCGGTAAGATTAATAGATGCCTTCCCATCAGAAACAATGAAGGCCAGACAGCAGTAGTATGACATATTCAAAGTGCTGAAGGTAAACTCTCAACCAAGAATCTTTTATTTAGCAAAACTATCTTTCAAAAAAGGAGGCAAAATAGACAGTCTTAGATAAACAAAAAAAGGAGAGAATTTGTTGTTAGCAGACCTGCCTTAAGAAATACTAAAGGGGAGAGCCTGGGTGGCTCAGTCAGTTGAGCATTTGGCTCCGGCTCAGGTCATGATCTCACGGTTCATGGATTTGAGCACTGTGTCGGGCTCTGTGCAGACAGCTAGCGCAGAGCCTGGAGCCTGTCTTCGGATTCTATGCCTCCTTCTCTCTCTGGCCCTCCCCTGCTCGCACTGTCTCTCTCTGTCAAAAGTAAATAAAAAACATTTAAAAAAATACTAAAGGAAATGATTCAGGCAAAAAGCTACTGATACCAGACAGTAATTCCAATCTATATGAAAAAAAAAGAGAACCAATAAAAATCACTATGTATATGAATACAAAAGGCATATTTCTTTTTTTTCCTCTTACTTGAGAAGGATTGATGGCTGTGAGACTTGCCTTCCTGTTATAAACAACTAGATAATCAACAAAATTTATAAAACAGAAATTTCTAGTCGATGGATGGCATGCAGTCCAGACCATGATTCAGAAGGGAGGTGATGTTAACTGTCTTTCCTGAGATTCCACAAGCTTACTTCCTGGACTCAGCATCCAGGCCCAAAAGCACAAAGGGAGATTTGAAGTAGACTGGAGGTCTCACTGAATGGAAGAAAGAGAGATCCAAGTTTGGGGAAACCAAAGTGGACAGAGTATGTGGAGCCAAGTAGTAAAAAGGAGAAAGCTGGTTACAGAAAGAGTTCCCAAAAGATACAGAGGGATCCTACTGAGTCTTTACACAGATCGGAATCCGTGTGGGGTAAAATTCTCCAAGGCCTGGGGGAAAGCACACCCGAAAACATTAAGTAGAACAATCTTGAGTTTACACTGGGAGTAGTGTGTTCTCACCAGCAAGACTAGAGAGACCTCATAATACACAAGGCGTCAGGGTCATAATTGGGTAATGAGCTAAATTATCCCTAGAGTAAAAGACTGTCTTGGGTTCATTGGAACAAAGGTAAGTGTGAAAATGCTCTGATTCTCAGAAAATGTATCACTTGTCAGAGCAAAATCCAATACTCCTTAAAGGGGGTGTGGGGGAAATCCTTGACAAAATCCAATACTCAACAATGTAACACTCCCAATGTCTGGACCCCAAGTAAAAACTACCAGCCATACAAAGAAGCAAAGTATAACCTATAACCAGAAGAAAAGGATATCTATAAGTTAGAAACAGAAATGGCAGAAGTGATATTATTGGCAAAGATCTTGAAAGAACTGGTAAAAGGATATAAATATATTCAAGGATGTAAAAAAAATCCATATGTGAAAATAACATGTAGCTGGTCTGAGAGAGAGGGTAACGACGTGAGCCTGCCCTGGCTGAGATTTGACTTGTCCACTGTCTACAAAATGCAGGGCTTTCTACCCAGGTTCTTGAATTTTATAATTTTAACATACTTATTCACGTGTTTGTTTATTTGTTTTATTTCCCTCCACCTCCCAAGTTGGGAGAAGTGTTTGTTTGTTTGTTTGTTTGTTTTACAAAAGAAGAGTCTGGATCGGGATGCTCTGAAATCTCTTTTTGAGAAGGAAATTCTCCCTAACCATGAATGGCTAACCTATCTGGCATCCCACAAATGTCTTTCATTTTTTTCCCCCGTACATTTTAGACTCTTAACTACTGGGTACTGTTGGAACCCTGAATTGCTGGTGGGGGTGTTGAACAATTTCTACCTTAACCTTACATTACTGTAACATTTTGCATAATACATATAATTTTTAGTGAAAGCTTTTCATAAAACTGAACACTCCACAGGTATTCTGCCTACATGGCCATCTAATTTCATACCCCTGATGGATTTCCCTACAATGTTGCTAGGAGACCAAGACTTTTTTTTTTTAAGAAAGGGTACAGAATGTATCAACCATGTAGATTTCTGCTCCCCCAAATCCATTTGCCTGTTTCAAATGTATCTTCCTTACAATGTGGTATTTATGACAATACAAATAACACCTGGGGAATTTGCTGAGCACACTGACATCGGGGTGCAATATTGTCCCAAGCAATATATCATCTTGGCCTTCTCTATGCCCTACTTTATGAACACAGAGGTGGAGGGGACTATGGGGTTTTATTTTTTCATGGTAAGAAGACTTGCATTTTGCTGCTCTTCTATTCCATTTTAGAACTATAGATACGAGGGGGAACATAGAGGGGTGCCTGGGTGACTCACTCAGCTGGTTAAGCATCCAACTCTTGATTTTCGCTCAGGTCATGATCTCATGGTTTGTGAGATTGAGCCTCATGTTGGACTCTGCGCTGACAGTGCATGCTCATTCTCTCTAAACAAACAAACAAACAAACAAGAGGGGCGTCTGGCTAGCTCAGTCCGCAGAGCATGAGACTCTTAAACAAACAAACAAAGAAACACTGATTTTTTTTTTAAAGAAGGAAAAATAGAACACGAGAGTCAGGGATTGTTGAGAAATAGATTTCTCTCACCATTTTCTGAAATTTACCCCTGGTTTTCTTCATTTTAGTACCCCTTTTAGGAGCATTATGTCAGCTTTGGTAGGCCAAGTGTCTCTACTGACATTGTAATTTCATTTTAAAGGGGCAATCTAATTAGGAAAAATCATACAAACAATTTTTAAGTGTTAAATATAATAGCAGGTTTTGGTGGTAGATCTTATTTATAACCAAACTGAAACTGTGGGGAAGGACAGTGTGGTAACAGGGCAGAAGCCCTTTTGTTGTCAGTTACAGAGAGAAGCTGTCTCCATGACCATAAACCTGAAAGAACTAAGATTCTGAAAGCCCGGGATTGGATAGCCCATGTTCCAGAAGTACCTGATCTAGAAAGAGTGCATTTTTTCTGAGACCCTAAGCCTTCCTGGACTCCAGCCTTGCATTTTTATCCCCCCAACCCTACTGGCACCCTCCAAGTTTCTCTCTCTTTTTTTTTTAATAGATTCCAAATCCAATGTGGGGCTTAAACTCACAACCCTGAGATGAAGTGACATGCTCTACCAACTGTGCCAGACAGTTGCCTCAGTTTCTCTTCCTTTTTGACAGTCATCTTTTGAGCATGTCCCTTCTCTATTCAGCAGCCCCCTTTGGCTAGAACACTTTCCACTTATTTAACTTCCATTGGACCTTCAAATCTCATTTGTCCCTTTCTTCAAGAGAAGCCTTCTGTGACCCCTTCTACTCCACTCCATATGGGGCTCTTACTATAACTCTCACAGCCCCTGGCATCTTTTTAAAAACTTACAACTGTAAGTGTAATTATTAGATGAACTCAGTCTTCTCTGTCTTCTACTTCCATGAAGACAGAAGCCATGTCTAGATTTATTCACTACTAAAGTCATAGCAGCTATCATTAATTGGGGGTGGGTGCTGATCTGGCTCAGTCGGTTGAGCATCTGACTCTTGATTTTGGCTCTGGTCATGATCTCATGGTTCCTGAGAAGGAGCCCTATGTCAGGCCCCATGTTGATGGGTAGGACTATGTTTGGGATTCTCTCTCTGGCCCTCACCCACTTGCTCTCTCTCTCTCTCTGTCTCTCTCTCACAAAACAAACAAAACAAAACAATTAAATTAAATTAATTGGGGGTTTGTAAATTGTCAACACATATTGTTGAATAAATAACTGAGACACATGATAATGGCTTCAGCAATACTCTAACTCGCTGGTTCTTTTAACCCCTCCTAACCTGACCTCCAAACTCTCTATCCATTGTTCCACTGTTCTAAGTAACTGCCAGGATTTTCATTTTGTTTTCTTTTCTTCCTCTCATATTCCTAAATCCTGAGTAAGTCACCTTCCTCCAAAGCTCAGCTAATCCTGATGACCTCCAAGTTCAACAATCCAATCTTCACTTTCATTCTAGCTCTCATCTTCTGTTCTGTGCTGTATTTAAGACATAGTCTCTTGAGCGTTCAGCTGTCATGTCAAATTCCACTTGGGTAAAAGATAAAAGAGCAGAGGCGTTGTTCTTAGAAGTCATAAATATACTGTGATGTGCAACTCTGGGGAAATTATTCTATCTCTTTGAATTTCCATTTCTTTACTTATAATATTGAAATATAAATACTTATCTTGTAATATTATTTTAAAGATTGAGTGTCGTACACACATGTGTGTTTGCATGTATATGTGTACTTCCTACATTCCTTAATACTCAGTGTTTGAGCCAGTGGTCAGTGATAAGCTAGTATTAATTTTTATATTTATTAGACTAAATCATCTTCCCAACCATTTACTTTTCCCCATTTATACTTATCTTTAAAACAGTAAAACCCTGTTTTTCTTAATCTACTTGGGCTGAAGATCTTAGACTTATTTTTTTTTTACACCATAAATAAGTCAAATCAGAAATCAAATCCTATTACGTAAATCTTCCTTCAAACTGTGTCTCTAATTCAGTGTGTTGAATTCAAAATATCGTTCTCATTTTCACTGCCCTGACCCTGGCCCTCACACTTGGCAGTGGACCATTTAGCTGGACTTCTCACCAATTACTCTGCCCAAGTCTCTTATACTGTGCCTGTTATCAGCTTAATCCTCCTAGAAAATGTGGTTTTACTCAGAGATTCTCAAGGAAGAGCTGAATGGCAACCCTGGCAGAATCAAGTCCTGGTTCTCCTCCCACTTTTAGCTCTCCTATCTTATTGTCCAGCCAAACCTTTGCATGGATCCCTTGAACCCAGATCCAATTGGTCCTTTTTTTCCATCTGGATTCCACATGTTCCATACTTCATGATAGTCCCAATTGTCTACTTGTCATCATGCTGTTCCTTCTGTCTTGAATAGCTGCATAGCCCTTTCATACCAATCCCTCTTCTCAAAGCTCACATCCAAGCACTTACCCAAATTTCTGTAGCTTTCTCCATCTATAAGTCTACTATGACATGATAATTACCTGTGTGTCACTTTGACCCTGATTGTTTCATGTCTGACTTTTTTCTAAGTTCCTTGAATATAGTGGTTGTGTCTTCTGTTTCCCCCAGCTTTTACTGGGCCCTAAACAATTCTAGATTTGCAAATAGAAATTTTAGTTTGCATTATTGACTG
Source organism: Suricata suricatta (assembly GCF_006229205.1). Lineage (NCBI taxonomy): Eukaryota > Metazoa > Chordata > Mammalia > Carnivora > Herpestidae > Suricata > Suricata suricatta. Next base: position 114,458,436 of record NC_043700.1, read on the forward strand.
TAGCCACTGTGGGTTGAAGTGCCACAGAAAGAAACTGGAAGTTAAAAGGTTCAACCATATGAAGTTACTGAAAGTTGACCAGGTTTGACCTGTGCCACCAACATTTTCTTCTGATTCAATCTGATAGCTTAATGTCCTGATCTCAGATGAGTTGCTAAAATATCAAATGGATTCTCAGTTTAGAAATGATCCTTAGAACTTAGAAAGGGGATAGATTACTCTCCTGCTTACATCTTGTTCTACATGCTCTAGAAAGAACATTCTCATTGTTCTTTTTTTAAAAAAGGTAGTCCAGGTTTATTTTCTAAATGGGATGGTGAGGAAAGTGTTGGAGATGTTAATTAACCTCAGATCCAAATTTGTTCCTGCAAGAAGAATTTTTTGATATACAATGGAATTAGTAACATTTATACTAGGACAGATTTAAGATCAGATCTCAATTCTGCCATGACTTTGGTTAACCTCAGGCAACTTATTTAAATTTTCTGTGTCTTTGGTTCTTTGTCTATAAAAAAAGTTTGATAACATAAGTACCTCCCTCTCAGAGTTGAAGATTAAATGAATTAATCTAAATTAAGCCTTTAGAAGAGTTCTGGCACATAATAAGCATTCAATGAATGTTGGTTGCTTTTATTACTTCTAATTTTAATAAAAGAAGAGTCTCTGATCTACAGATACAATGCAATACCATGAAACATAATATTATCTCTTTGATTATGTTATGGGAAACAACTCAGTTATTCTTTCTTACTGACCTTTTTTTTAAAAGCTAAGTTTGAGGCTTCTCAAAACCAGCAAAAATAAACAAATGGTGTCTTCCTATAAAGTAAATCATCATAATTTCATATCATGTCTGTCTATTCTCTTAGGTATGATTTCAAAGAAGCAGAATTAAATGAGACCTCTGTCACTCTCTTGTTTTGAGAAATATCCCAAGCTTCCTACAATAGATTTTTTATTTTGTCCTTTACATCTCTCTCATCTCCTACAAAAATAAAAATACAGTTCAGAAAACAAATTATCCAAGCAAATCCAATTCTTCCTGGCCTATAAAATAAAAATAAATTAAAACCATAATACTGAGCAGTGGTATGGATCACCCATGAATTAAAAATTTGTCTGGTTGAAAAGATTTAACGTCATGCTTGAAAACACATTGAAATTGCCCAATACTCTTATGATAACAATGTATTTATTTAGGATTATTCTTGAATGACTCAATGTATTTATGGATTTAACAAATTACTATGTGTGAGCCATTTTTAAAATACCCGATTAGGCTGACATCACTTCTGTTGATTCATGTATTTATTAATTTGAGAAATATTTATGAAAGCTAAGCACATAATAATCTACAGTTTACCCAAATTAGGGCTGCCTCTCCTCTCTGGGTAATACTATTTTGATTCTTTTGTATTGCAATCTATCAAAAATTATATAACATTAAAGGGCAGATGCAGTCAAAAGGCTTATGGTCTTTTTATGTCCAATTTTAAATGATGTCAATATAATTGCTCTTGCCAACTTCATGTCTGTGCTCTGCTTCATGCGACATGCTTTAATTGGAAGGCTAGCCTACTCTCAGAGCTGGTTTCCCTACCTGGCGTGGGGAAGAAGACAGGTGGATACTTAGATCATCAAACCTTTATGAGTCCAATTGAGCAACTATTTCTGGGGAGTATTCTGACCCGTTTTTTCCCTTCTATCATCTTGGCAGAAATGAACATGTTCTTGGTGATCTACATTCACAACATTGTCACCTCATCTGGTTCTGGTTTCTCCCAATTCAAACAATCATAATTCCTCAGCAAAATGGCTTGATGCTGAGGTTTTATAGTCTCTTCTTTTTTATTGTTTTACAACTCTATCTTTTAGAAGGAATACAAAAGCGCTTGAATCACTTAGTTGGTTAAGCATCCGACTCTTGATTTCAGCTCAGGTCATGATCTCAAGATTCATGAGTTTGAACTGGTGCTGAGTTTCTCTCTTTCCCTCGCTCTCTACCCTCACCCCCTCCTACCCCTGTGCACACACTTTCTTTCTCAAAATAAATAAATAAATTTAAAATTTTTTTTTAATTGAAGGAGCCCAGAAATTCAGAAATTCTGCTCTACCTTGCTTGAGAACAATAGTCAATAGTTCTTTAATCTTTTCTCTTCCTGAGACAAAGAAATATTGTTGCAAACTGTACCAGGGATTTTAGGCCCCATGCATGACACTTTATGAAGGGTCTCTCCTAACACGTAATTAAATATATTGTGTGAAAAAATTAAACTCAGAGTCAGCTAGAACTGGCAAATGCAGCAGAAATGCCAAGTATGTGATCTCTGCTTTTAAGAAGTTTAGAGGCTGAGAAAAATAGGTTTTGAACAAGTGCACAGACAGAAGGAAAAAGCGCAATTCTGGCAGAGGGAATCGTGTTAGAACTTGAGGCTGACAAGAGTGTGGTGCTTCTAAGGAAATAAAAGAGGATCCCTGCAGCTGAAATGCAGTGACAAAGAAGTAAGGCCCAAATCTTGCAGGCTCCAGAGCTGATCACAGTGTTTGGAATTTACCCTAAAGGCCATAGCAGTCAGGGAAGGGTTTTAAACCAGAGTGAATAAACGGCCATATTTGTGTTTTTCAAGATTACTACTTCAGCCACAGTGCAGAAGCATTGGAGGGAGAAAGTGTTATGCCTAGATCACAATATTGTCCCCCAAAACCAGAGACCACCAGGGAGACCGAGTCACACATGCAAAACCAAAGGGCATTTATTATTATGGGCTTAAGTTCGCCATGCTTAGGCTCGGGCTCACAGACTTCACCAGCACAGTGGATCCGTGCTGAGAGCCCCGATCAAGGGCTGAGCAGGGTTTTTATGGGTTTTAGGAAGGGGAAGTTACATGAAATTGAGACACAGGTACAGTGATCCAATCATTATCACATAACATCATTGGCAGTAACTCTAACCATACACTTTTGGCAGGACCCAATCACAATATTTAGAGTATTAACCAATTACAGAGTGCACCAGGACCTTGTTGTAGGGTGTAACTAGCCTTAAGCAATAAGTGATTATCTATAGCTTCTATCTCTAGGCCTGCCCTTAGGAATGTTAAGCATTTTAGCTGGCCGCTTCTGACTGGGTGTTGCTAGGGTGGTCCCTGGTTGAGCAATCTGTGCCCTTTTATTGTCTAATGATTCTGAGAAACCGATACTTAGGCCTCCAAGGTCAGAGGGGAAACTTGAAACCTGTCATGGAGTCAGTTTGGTTCAGACCTGTGTCCTTTCAAAAGGATGTGAGAGCCAGATGTCATAAGTTTTCACTAAGGTGATCTTTTGTTTAGTTGAGATTTTTAAAAATTAGGGGTGCCTGGGTGGCTCAGTGGGTTAAGCATCTGACTTCTGCTCAGGTCTTGATCTTGTGTTTGTGAGTTTTAGCCCTGGGTTGGGCTCTGTGCTGACAGCTGGGAGCCTGGAGCCTGCTTCAGATTCTGGATCTCCCCATCTCTCTGCCCCTCCCACGCTCATGCTCTTTTTCTGTCTTTCAATAATAAATAAACGTTAAATGTTTTTAAAATTAATTCTTAATTTCCTTTAATTTCTTATTTCTATTCTTCTAATATCCCTTTCTAAAACAGGTTCCTTCTATTATTTTATCTAATCTTTTTTATCTTCCAAGAACCTTGTTGGAAAAGCCCTGTTTTAGGAAAACTTTCTTGATCCTACTATTTATTGTGCTATTTGTTATGTTGTATCATTGGAGCCCCTCATTGGTTGGCTTTTTAGCCACTTATTATGGCTATGGCATGGTGTAGTGAACCTCCTTCTTCTCATGATAATAATTAAGTGCCAAGACGTATGTAAAGGAACCAGCACAATTTCTGAAATAGAATGGGTTTTTTGGGTTTATTTATGTATTTTGAGAGAGGAGGGGGGAAGAGGGAGAGCACGAGCAGGGGAAGGCTAGAGAGAGAGCCCAAGCAGGCTCTGCACTGTCCAGAGCACAATGTGGGGCTGGATCTCATGAACTGTGAGAACATGACCTGAGCTGAAACCAAGAGTCAGTTGCTTTTCCAACTGAGCCACCCAAAGACCCCTGAAGTAAAGTGGTTTTAATTAATGAAGTGGTTTCTTTCTTCTTCTTCTTATTTGTCTTTTAAAAATTAATTGGAGAAGATCTTTGGCACTTAGCTGTCCATGGGTTTCAAAGGCTTGCATACAACAACAAATACATAATTGATGAAGTAAAAGGAAATGATGTCATATACACACTATTAATAAAGTAAGCTACTTCATCCAGTGGAACAATGGTGTAACTTGGAGTTAGTGACATTTTCTTCCTTTCTCCCATTGTATTAGGTACTTTGCCCACATAGATTGCTCTTAAAAGTTATTTTTAGTGAGTCTGGAAGAGCACTAGTACTTAAGGGCCTGGAATTTTATCTCTACTCTGACTTCCTATTCTTCAGACAGTGATTCACTGTTCTAGAGGCTGGTCTGATTGTCTTTAATTATCTTAAATTCCTAGTCTCTTAAGATTCCAAGGATTCATTCCTATTCTGCAGGTTCTCCATGATTTCTGAGAGGTTCCAGATGCACTGTGGAGGTGAGCTTCAGGGCATAGGCACTTCTCTGTATAACTCTAATTGTGTCTACTAGTTTCTGTTTTGTATTGCTGCATAACTGAATTTTAATGCAGGAGAAATAGATTTGTGGTAAAAAATGACACTTATTTTTTTGTTGTTCTTTGTGTTAAGTGGACTTAGGTAACTTTCAAATGTAATCTAAATGAGAGAAATGTTACATGTAACATTAATTGAACTATTTAAATAATATTTACAATGTAAATTTAGGTGTAGAGATTATTTCCCTGAAATAAAATACATAACAATAAAAAAAACTTCCTATGACGTTCTTTAAAAAGAAAGATAAGTAGGTCTCTTGTCCAAAAATTAGCTGAGAATACTGGCATTTAAACAATAAAGAAATATTAGTGCTGCAAAGTTTAAACCTGACAAAACTTCCCTTCAATTCCCAAATGGATAGTTGGCCAACTTTTATGGCTTTGAGAAAAAAACATCAGATCTTCTGAAAAAACTTTTAATCATTTAATTGTGTTATGTATGAATTGGGGGGCAGGGGGGAAGAAAATTAAAGATTGTTTATCTTATTTACTGCAGAAAATTAAAAAAAATAAAAGTTTAGATGGAGAAATATATGGGCTAACATATTGATTTATAGTAATTTATACTAACTTGATAAATAGTATTTATTTAACTAAGTTGGATAATTTTTTTAAGCTACTGAGCAATTTTGACAGAAGATATAACTTCTTTGGGCTAATATCTTCATTTAATAAAGGAAAGATACTGGGGCACCCGGGGTGGCTCAGTCAGCTAAGCATCTGACTTTGGTTCAGGTCATGATCTCACAGTTTGTGAGTTCAAGCCCCATGGCAGGCCTTGCATTGATAGCACGGAGCCTGCTTAGGATTTTCTCTCGCTCTCTCTCTCCCTCTCTCTCAAACTAAATAAAATTTGAAAGAATTAATAAAAAAAAATCAGAGAAACTTGGTTTATCTGTACACTTCCATGGAAGCCATTATTCTAGGTAGAAATAATCAAAGATTTTATGAGTTTTAAGTTATAAGTGGATGTTAATGATGTTTAATTAAGTTATGCAGTTTGCAAAGATAACCAGACACTTTCTTGGTAAGCAATGAGATTTTCTACTCTCTAGATTCTCATCCTCAGAAAAATTATGAAACTGAAGATATTTTAGCAACACATTATTTTTCCCTATACCAAATGCAAAAGACAAAAGTGATGAAAGGAAAAAAAGAATTCTAGGATTTGAACATGCCATGATTTTATGATTTTTTAATTATTATGCTCAGAAATTGTTTTTTCACACTACATAAGGCAAATCAAGTTGCAATGACTTAGTATATGATACATATCCAAATTCCTTTTGTTCTCAGCACTAGATATTTTGACCAAGAATATGTGAGCAATTAAACAACTTTATTGGCAAACATTCTTTGGGAGGACATGAAAAGATTTTAAAATCACTATCTGTAAGGAAATGTTGCTAAGATGAACTACACTAAAATTAAGACCTTCCACTAATCAGAAGACACCAAAAGAGTGAAAACAAAAGCCACAGAATGGAAAAAATAAACAAACTAGTAGAACAATGAGCAACTGTTTGCATAGGAGTTTCACCAAAGAGATTTTAAAATGGCTTATAAATGAATAAAAAGATAATCAACTCCATTAGTTAGCCAGAGAATTCAAATTAGGACTACGATATGATATCACAACACCTTGATTAGAAATGGCTAAAATGAAGTATACTTAGAGTACCTACTTAGTGTTGGCAAAGATATAGGGCAACCATGCTCTGCAGGTAGAAGGCAAAGATGGATACAACTTCTTTGGAAAACTTTTTTGGCTATATTTACTAAAGTTAAATATACACGCACCTATTACCCAACAATTTTGTTTTTCCTTGTATATCCAACAGAAATGTACCCATATATTAATATATGTTCAAAAGGCATATACATGAATACTCATAGAAACATTATTCTTAATAGTCCTAATGGAAGCAAACCAAGTACCCATTAAGAGTACAATGGATAGGGGCACCTGGGTGGCTCAGTCAGTTAAGCATCCAACATCTGGCTCAGGTCATGACCTCATGGTTCATGAGTTTAAGCCCCACATTGGGCTGTCTATTGTCAGCACAGAGCCCACTTTGGATACTCTGTACCCCTCTCTCTATGCCCCTCACCTGCTTATGCACTAAAAAATAAACATTAAAAATTTTTTTAAAAAACAGGTACAATGGGTAAATATTACATGAAATATTACACAATGATCATAATAAAACAATATATTGTAATGGGGTGAATCTCACAAACAATTTTGAGTGAAGAAGTCAATTGCAAGAGAGCACATATTTATTACTTTTATTTACATTAAGATTCAGAAATAGGCAAAGTCAATTTTTGATGTTGATATTTAGCATAGTAGTTACCTATGAAGAACTTGTGGCTGGGCGTGGGCTAGAGGGGGTGTTTTAGAGGACTAGCTATGCTCTGTTTCTTAGTCTTGGTGATGATCATAACATAATGTCTTCAATTTGAAAATGTTCACTTATGCCCTTTTCACATTTTGTTAGCCTGTTGGGCTCCAATAAAAAGTTTACATAAAATAAAATTAAGGATGACCAATTTGTCAAGACTTAACAAACCACTGGGAGAGTTACCAGCCACTGAAACTGTACCATTATCAAAAAGATCCAGAATTTTGTTGGCATAACTCTTAGCATTAGTGTGTAGACAGAGAGACAACATGAAGTTAAATGAGTGTCAACTTTTTAAAATCAGATATTTTTAAAAAAACTTATTGAGTGAATTAAAACTAATAAAATGATATTTCCAGACAAATTCTATGCAGATTTTGAAGCCGTGCTAAGAAGTAAAAAGAGTTAAGAAATATTTGTGTGGGAAGGAAATCATGTCCTCCTGTTTAAGGTTTTAAGAGCAATCTAAATATTTTGGGGTTTGTGAATTTTAAAAATTGTTATTAGCAAAGACTTTGGAGTAGCTAATAATCTAAAATTAATTTGGCAAACTAAATATTCAGAAAAATACAGAAAGTTTATGTGGCAAGAAGGAATTTGTAGATGTTTTATGCAATAAAAAATATAATAATAGCTATTGTAATTTAAAATGACATTACTTTGCATTGGTTAAATATATCATCTTTAGAGACTATGATATGTACCTCTTACCTTTTTGTAATTATCTTACATTTTTATTGTAATTTTTTACCAATTATATGATTTTGTTCTATTCAAATTAATAAAATACCTCCTTCTAAAATTTCCTCAATCAATATTATACTCTTCATATATAACATTGTTTTTAATTCAGTTTATTTCTTCCACTAAAGATAATATCTAAAGGGGGGTTGGGTTTGTGTGTGTGTGTGTTTTGTTTTGGTTTGGTTTTTTTTGAGAAAGAGAGAGAATGCATACACACACCTGTGAGCAGGGGAGGGGTGGAGGGAGAAGGAGAGACAGAATCCTAAGCAGACTCCATGCTCAGCCAAGAGTCCATGCAGGGCTCAGTCTCATGACAATGAGATCATGACCTGAGCCAAAATTAAGAGTTGCACACTTAGCCAACTGAGCCACCCAGGCACTCCTTTTGTATTGTTTCTGAGTAACTTGTTTGAAATTTCCTTCAATGAATTCTTCAAAATCCAAATCTTTCCACCTAGTCTGGAGCCTCAAATCAATAAATCAGAAAACTGTCAGTATTTTCGTTCACCATTATAACAAAACCCCAGAGCATGCTATGGTCCCTTAATAAATAATGTTGAGTGGAATCTTATAAACTTCCTAATTTGTCTTTCGTCCCCTTTCTTCCAGGTAGCCTGCTTCACTGTACTCTTGGCAGTGGTGATCACTCTCAATCTGTATGCTAGTCTTCACCCTCCTCACCATTCTTCTGAAACCTATGGATATATGAACATTACTCCCTTCCTCCCATCCTAAAAATGCCAGAAAGCCTCAAGAAACATTTGGAGCCACTACGAACCAATTGGGAATCACAGTTTAGAATTAATCTTCCACCTCTTTTGCATCAGACAAGCTGTTATGTTAACATAGAAAATACAAATCTAGATCTATGGCACCTAAAGCAATGTCCATCATCCAGGGTCTACCTGAATACTTCCAACAGTGAGGGATCTAACTACCTTATGATACAGTTTATGCCATTGTCGGGTAGCACTCATTGCTGACCTTCAAATCCGTCAGGTAATAGAAACAGTATTTTTACATAAGATCCCTTAAGATATCTTAAGAGAATTATAGTCTCTCTCCAAAGCTACATTATGACATGATTCCAATCTCCTGTTCTGCTTCTCTTCTAAACTACATCTAGGTCAGTGTTTGGCTTAAAATAGCATGTCCAAAATTAAAAATAATGCCCATATGTGGTCTCTCCTATACAGAATACAGTGGTTGATTCTGTCCCAAGTTCTAGATTCTATTTTTTTTTTTTTTAGGGAGTTCAAGTGGTCATTAGGCTCACACTCTACTATTAGCTAACATTGATGACTCTGACCATGGCAGTCCTCTTTCTGCTAGATTCCACCTTTTAACTCACTCCTTTCATTTCTCTTCCAAGAGGAAAACTTCTTTTTATTTTGTGGAAGAGCATAAAAGTGACTCTTCTTCCCCAACTCGTGTCTCTCTTTCTCCTCTCTTCTTTAGTAACTCTGTGAAGGTAGCTGCCCTTAATTTCTGAGATTCTGTTTCTACCCCAGATTTTATCTCACTCTGCCTAAAGGTCAGTCCCAATTGTGTGTTATGCATTAGCAACAATTCAAAAAGACAAAATAAAACATCTGTCATTTTCACCCAAGGCCACTTTGTCAATCAGCATTGACACCACCAATCACATTGTTGTAAACACACAGAATGGTGGGTTTTCAAGACATTTCCCAATTATTTTACTGGATAGTTTGATCACTTTTCCATGCTACTTGTGTTCCAGATCTTTCTGTTTGCGCCAATTTTTCAGAATTAAGCAACTGCTTTGTGAGGATCACTGGAGTCAATACAGATAAGAAAAATATTTAAGTTACAGAATCATGGAATATCAGAAGGAAATACTGTCTAGCACAACACTAATCAGAGTAGAAATTTATCTTACCACATCCCTGCTGTATAGTCTTCTAGCTGATGCTTGAAGACTAGTGGCAGGGAGTTTACCACATTTTAGGATAGCTTATTTCATTCTCAATCATTTCATTCTGTAGGAAGCTCCTTCAACATGAGGTAAACCTACTTCCTTTTCAGTAGCTTTCTAAAGATTTCAAATGATGCCTTTTGGCCCCCAAATAAAGAAACCTATTTCACAGAGACAGCTCTAAAAATACTTTTAAATTATTTATTACATCTCATAATAACTTCATTCTTGAAAAGACTATTGGTCATATAGTATAAAACCATCATAATAGTCATTAATATTAAGCACTTTGCTAATTGCATTTTGTGGGGTATTTTGGGATATCATAGAATACTTAGTATTTATTTCTTTTTATTTTGTGTTTCTCCCTTTTCCTTTCTTTAGTCTTTTCTTCCCTTTCCTTTTTATTCCTTTCCTTTTATTTTCTTTCATTCTTTCCTTTCTTCCTTCCCTCTCCTTCCTTCTTTCTTTCTTTCTTGGTAGTATCCATCCTAATGGGTGTGAAGTAATATCTGATTGTGGTTTTGATTAGCAATTTCCTAATAATTAATAATGCCAAGCATCTTTTCACTTGCCTATTGACTATTTGTATATCTCCATTGGAAAAATATCTATTCAAGTCTTTTGCTCATTTTTAAATTGGGTCATTTATTTTTTGTTGTTGAGCTGTAGGAGTTCTGTTTATATTCCAGATATTAATCTCTTATCAAGTGCACAATTTATAAATATTTTTCCCATTATGGAAATTGCCTTTTGACTCTGTGACTGTCCTTTGCATGCACTAAAGTTTCAAATTTTGATGTAGTCCAGTTTATCTATTTTTACTTTTACTGATTATGTTTTTGTTGTCATGTCTAAGAAATTATTGCCTAATCCAACATCAGGAAGCTTTCCCTCTATGTTTTCTCCTAAGAGTTTGATAGCTTGAGCTTGTCCATTTACGTCTTGGATTCATTTTGGGTTCATATTTGTGTACAATTGATTTTTAACATATTTGTAAGTTTCCCACTTAGCTCTATTAAATTTTATATATTTATTTTGGCCATTCTTTATCTTATCAAGATCTTTCAAAATCACAATTATCAGTAATTATATTAATTCTCTTTTTCATAGAATCTGCATATCACCTTATATTTTTATCAGCATGCCTTCTATGTCCTTAACCTAATAATATTGTTTATAAGTACAATATTAAAATCCTCCTTCTAAGTTACTCACTTGCCAACACTATTTAAGAGTATTTGTTCAATAGTGCTTCATAAATTTGACATGGAAATTATGGATATTGAGAATATTCACTTCATAAAGTTTTACTGAAATCCATATTTACTATGCCTATAGTATGTCTTTAACTCATCAACCCTCAACCTACATTAATTTGAATTAAAGATAGTGATAATATGAACCATCTAACTTAGAACATAAATTATAGAAATGATTTCAGTTAAATGCATTTTCCATTATTTTCCAATCTGCAAACCACTAAAAAATGCTACAGAGTAAAAGTCATTTGATAATTCCTTCAATTTCTAATTACATTGTAAACAATCGTTTTTCATTTTTGATGTTGAAAAATAACCTCACATGGGACGCCTGGGTGGCTTGGTTGGTTAAGTGTCTGACTTCAGCTCAGGTCATGATCTCACCATTCACGGGTTCAAGCCCCACATCCGGCTCTGTGCTGACAGCTCGGAGCCTGGAGCCTACTTTTGATTCTGTGTTTCCCTCTATCTCTGCCCCTTTCTTGCTCATACTCAGTCTCTGTCAAAAATGAATAAACATTTTTTTAAAAAATTTTAAAAAATAACCTCACAAACTTATTTACATTATTCATTTGCTTCAAATTGTATCTCTATACAATGTACATGGTATAAAGAAACACTATTGATAGAGTCTTCCAAAATTTCAAAAGTTCAAGATTAGTGGACCTGATATTATGGAAGTGCTCAAAACTAATGGGAATTTAGTAGAAAAGTATTTTTACTCCCTATCTTGCTATCTGAATTATGTTCACATATATTGATAGACCACACAAAACATACAAGAAATTGTATATGTATATATAAATACATATGTTTTTTTAACTTACAATATGCTTATGTTAATAATTCCATAGGAAAGGAGCTGTGTGCTTGCATGTTGCAGTCATATATCAAAACAGAGAGTCCAGAAGAACTTGAATTCACATAAATTAGCAGTTATGCACTGCTCATTCCTGAAGAGGACATGACCTCCAGATTAGACAATCAAGGCCTCGTTATTTTTATCAGATCTGACAAGAAAAATCAATTACTTCCTTCAAAAACAAATTAAACAACAAGCCTTTCTCAAGGAAGTTACACACATTTATTTATGAAAGTTGAGGTTGTTTTTGTGTTTCAAAATACTTTCTCAAGAAGGCATTGTTAGATATGAGGCTAAAGAATAAGGTTTTGGTATTTTTAGACAGATAGAAATTTAATATATAACCAATATCTGGTTCAGCTTTTTAAACTGTTGGTGAGAACGGGTGGTTGCCAGAGGGGAGGAGGTGGGGGGATGGGTGAAATAGGTGAAGGGGATTAACAGGTACAAACTTCCACTCATAAAATAATAAGTCAAGGGATGAAAAGTACAGCATAGGAAATACCAACAATAAACTTGTAATAACTTTCTATGGTGACAGATGGTAATTACACTTATTGTTGTGAGCATTCCATAAGGTATATAAATGTTGAACCTCTATGTTGTACACTTAAAACTAATATGTGAAGTATACTTCCATTAAGAATAAAATTATATAAATAAAAATAGACAGAAATTTAATATATAACCAATAGCTGGTTCAGATTTTGTAACTAGTGGTTTAATATGCTCTTTAATTTATCATACCAAACCAGAAAATTTTTAATCACTTAAACTATGGACATTCAATCTACTATAGAATAGTATAGGTCTACATAGTCAAAAGTATTTTTTCAATAGCAATTGTTCTTTCCTGTGAATATATAGGTTTACATATGTAATTATATTTGCATATATTTACTCTGAAATAAAGCAATATCCCATTTATGTCTCATCTGTAACTTTATTTCATGTCCTTGGTTAAAACTCCAATCATAAATAGAATTGGACCATGACTAAAAATTATGTTTCATAGGAAGAAAATGAAAAAGAAATACTTATATACATATAAAAATATTATTATAAATACATTATTTATAAGCTTAACATATCAATAGTGGAAAATATATTCATAAAAAATAAGCTGAGAGTTTGCAAACTACAATGCATGAGTGAGGCATTGAAAGACGGGAAAACCACAATATTATTAATTTGCCTAAAGAGATTCTTTTTTTTAAGTTTATTTATTTATTTGGGGTGAAGGGGCAGAGAGAGGGAGAGACAGAATCCCATGCTGTCAGTGCAGAACATGACATGGGCCTCGAACTCACAAACCATGAGATCCTGTCCTGAGCCAAGATCAAGAGTTGGATGTTTAGCCAACTCAGCCACCCAGGTGTCCCTTAAAGAGATAGCATTTTAGAAGTCTCATGTTATTTTTGGATGTTTCTTGTGGCCACATCATAAGCAAACGAACCTTGCTCCAAAGCCTGGACCTTTCCTTTTGTATATCCATTAGTACCAACCAGAAGAATGTATGTTAGAGGACCGAACAATTCATGTATTCTAGGTACGTTGTATTAAGGGATACAAATAAGTCACAAAAAACTATTTTCATGCAACAATGAAAAGGTATGTGTAAATATGTATGTGTACATATTTAGACCCACAAGTACAGTTATGTTTAAATCTTAATGTAAATTCACTGTGTGGTGGGTAGGAGTGTAAGCTTTATGCCTTGATAGAAATCTTTTCTTATGGTCAGTTCACTTAACCTCCAAGCTTTTGTTTTTCCCTTGTAAAACTGGTGTAAGATTTTACATTGTAAACACTTAAAAACACATTGCATGTAGTAAAGATTCATAAATATTAGTCAATATTGTTAGAAATAAACTGTGATGTTAAATGGGTTAGCACGTATATGATTAGCACACTATTAGACATAAAGTCAATGGTTTTGTTATCTTTATATCATTTGTGCTAGACTGTCTCAGAGGATGGAGTGTCCCATTATTCTGAAGAAATGGACGATGTTTGAAAATGAAGATTCTTGCACTCCTAATGTGATCCTGAAGATGGTGTTTTGAAGTTTCAGAATATTTTCAAATGAGTACTATTGTATTTGACATGTCTTCTTCTGGGAAAATGGAGAAGTTGTATATATCAGTCCAAAAAAAAGTCAGTGGACTACCTGTTGAGTGGAGGCATGCCAAGATATAATACATTCTTTTAAGAACCCATTATATGGAATTTATATGTTAATATATAAATATTATGCAATATTAAAACTTCAGACTTCATGTAGGAAATTAACTAGGACAGTAATTATATAAGTGTATTATTAAATACTTTCTTTGGTGTTAAGTCCTGACTTTTATTGCTATGAAGCAAATTTGATTTTTGGAAATCTGTGGTTCTGACTTCTAAGAAATTGTAAGACTCTTAATTACTTATGATTGCTACCTAATCTCTATCTTTTCTTTTAAATGGTGAGGTGATTGGAGGGAGGGAATTGCACTGGCTTTCCACACTGAATGTGGATTCAATAATTCCTTTGGATTCCAGAGCTGGATGTTTCTCTTAACCAACTGCCTTGCTCTATATCTTAAGATTTATCAGGAAAGTCTTTGTTAACTGCCAGATGGTATGTTGACCTAAGGAAATGAGCCTTTAGCTACTGGAAATCCATTGTGCCAAGTACAACATTCCTAAATGAATATGGAAGGAGAGATCATTGTTTATGGTCCACCTACTCACCCAGAAGAGTTGCTGAGTTCTGGCATTCCAGTAGGGCTGAGTATGGTGAAGTGACAAAAGACTCAGGAGACCACTTAAAAGTATTTTCCCCTACTTAATTAGGCAATAAAGATTTTCCAGGAAACTGTACTTCCTCAGATTGAGAAGTTCCTTAATACTGCTGATTTAAGATATTTCAAAAATATGTGCTTGGGTCTTTATTTTCAACTGCATCCCAACCATCTCACCACCCTCACCACTTCCGCCCTGATCCTTGTCATTATCATCTCTCCTGAACCATTTGCAACAGTGTCCCACTTCCTCTGCTCAGTCATTTCTACACACAGAAAACAGATGAATTATTTAAAAATGCAAGTGAGATGGTGACCCCATTAAGCTAAAACCCCCCTGTGGATCTCCCCATCATTCCATGTGAAAGCCAAAATCTTGACAATGGCCCATAAGTTCCATCATTATTTCTTCACCTCATTGACTCTGCTCTCAATTGCTCAGTTCTCAAAACCCTGCCTTCTTCCTGCACGTTGAACATGGTGCCTGCTGCCATTCAGGGCCTTCCATTTAGTGTCCTGTTTGTGGGAATGCTCTTTCCCCAGATAGCCACATGCTCTGCTCTGCTCATCTCTTTTAGGCCTCTGCTCAAACGGTGTGTCCTCAATGAGACTTTCTTTGACCACGCTACATGAAGTTATAACACTTCCCAGCTTTAGCAGCCCATTGCACTTTTGTAATTTATTTTCTCCAGTATTGACAACAGACATTATTACATAGTTTACTTATTTGTCATCTGCCTTCCACTACTAGAATATAAGTTATATGAAGATAGGGAATTGTTTCTGATGTATTCATTGCTAACCCTGGAAAGTAGAATATCTGACCCACAGACAATGTTCTATAAATATATGTTGAATAAATAGAATGAATGAATTGTGCTAGAGATTAAAGTCTTTCTAATTTCCACAGATTTAAGAATGAACTTGAAGTCTTAAAAATAACTTTGACCTTGAAGTCTTGTCAAAATATCTGTACTGCCTCCTCTGCTCCAACCAATGGAATCTGAATAAAGCCATAGACTCATGGTTCAATTTGGCATAGCATTTTAGTTCTAACTCTGTACTCCCTGGGCTTTTAAATTTTTCCTAATATTGAAACAGGCCACCTTGCGCTGGTTGTAAGGAGCATTCTTATAGAGAGTTTGACACACAAGTGTGGAGGAGATAGATGTATACATTCCAAAATGAATCTAAGTGGCTTTCATGGAAGCTCTTATAGAATCCAACAGGGGAATGGCAGAAAAGCTCTAATTCTTTAGTGCTTTTTAAAAAATGTTTTTATTTATTTTATTTATAAAGAGAGACAGTGTGAAAGGGGGAAGGTCAGAGAGAGAGCGAGACACAGAATCCGAAGACAGGCTCCAGGCTCCGGGCTGTCAGCCCAGAGCCTGATGCAGAGCTTGAACCCATGAAATGTGAGATCATGACCTGAGCTGAAGTTGGATGCTTAACCGACTAAGTCACCCAGGTGCCCCATCTTTAGTTCTTAATGGTCTTCCAACATGGACACTGTAAGAATTTTCTTCCCTTGACTATAAGACAAATACAAAAGAAAGATGGAAAGTATTCTATGGATAGAGGACTTGGATAAGGTGTGTTGTTGGAAGGCAGATGTAAAAATGAATTTCCATCTCATTCTAAGCATTTGGTAGACCTCACAAGTGTACCATATTAAAAGGATAATTGATTAGTTGATTTATCTTTTATGTATTTTATAGGTAATTTAGTTTATCATAAAATTCAATAAGGAAAAAATTAAAGAATTATAATTCTTAGTTAAGCTATTTGTAGTACATGCTGCCTGGAGTGATGCAAAGGAAGGTATGGTATGACTTTATAATGAATGATTGAAAACAGTCAGGGTTAGTATCACAGAAGTTATGACAGAAATAACCCTTACATAATTTTGTCAGACTTCTTCATCATCCGATGAAATACTGCCATATTTATACTCCATCTGAAGAGAAGAAAATGTATTTCCCCTGAATAAGAAGTAATAAATGGGGACTACAATACATATGTATATATATATCTCTTATTTGAAATACAGAAAAGTTAAGAGACATAAAACAATGTAATATATTTTATATCTCAATTACTAGAAGATTTTATTATATCAAAATAAAGTTCTTTTATCATTTTGAATGATAATCATTCATTATCAAATGTTATATCTATATCCTGGTATTAAAATTTTTGAATCTATTCTTTTATTTCTTAGACTCCACTTCTGACTGACTTCTTGTCAACATGACTTTTGATAATACTGACATTGTGTTATTTAAACCAAAACTAGAACAATAAATAATAGCAGTGATCATTCCCTGGGGCTCTGCCTAATGACAGGTACTATGCTGGGTACTTTGCATATTTAATAACCCCAAATCTTAGAGGATAGATTGTTCTACCTCTATTTCATCAATGCAAAGCTTGGGGTTTAGAGATAACAAATCTAGGAAAGAGATGAAAAAGCTGAGAATACATAAAAATTTCTATGATTTCAAAGGCTTTATTTTTTCCTCTAGACCACAGTCAGTTCCTCAAACTATTTTATATATTTTTGGTTAAAAAAATGTCCCACATGTGTATGTAACACACTAATATACAGAGAAGAAGGTAGGAGAAGGCACATATTAAGTATTTATTATGTGCAAGCCTGTTTTCACTACAGTAATTCAAAGTAGAGAACTAAATGTCTTATCCCATTTTACAAAAGAAAAAACTGAGTTAGAATGAAGATAAGTATAAACAGCCACAAATAGCTGTTTGGGATCTTCCTGGCTGTAAGTGGTACATCCCCTAAACCACATTAACACTGGCAGAAGGTGATGCCTGGGTGGCTCAGTTGGTTAAGCATCCGACTTCGGCTCAGGTCATAATCTGAGTCCGTGGGTTCGAGCCCTGCATCAGGTTCTGTGCTGACAGCTCAGAGCCTGGGGCCTGTTCAGATTCTGTGTCTCCCTCTCTGCCACTCCCCCACTCGCTCTCTGCTCTGTCTCTAAAAATAAAATAAAGACATTAAAAAAAAAAACACTGGCAGAAATATTGAGTAACAAATGTACCTAAAAATTAATATAAATCATTTGCATTGAATTAAAGCTACCTTCATTCTGGCTCAGGGAGATGTGATCAGGTTGAAAATACCAATTGAACTATAATCTTTAGTGGTGCCTGGGTGGCTCAATCAGTTAAGTACCTGACTCTTGATTTCAGCTCAGGTTATGATCTCATGGTTCATGACTTTGAGCCCCACACCAGGCTCTGAAGTGACAGTGCAGAACCTGCTTGAGATTCTGTCTCTCCCTCCTCTCTCTGTCCTCCCCAATTCACGATTCCTCTCTTTCTCTCTCAAAAATAAATAAATATTAAAAATTTTAAAAATATATAATCTTTAGTAATTACTTTTCGGTTTTCTGTATAATCACTGCTTCAGTCATTATTAATATATAGAAATGGAGCATTTCTCTTGATTTCAAGAAAATTCTTGAATATGTTCCCAACTCAAATAATGTAAAACTGTAAATTTAACAAAAAGAATATTTTCTGTAATTATTTGGCCTAATTTAATTTAGATTTAAATTGGAGGTTTTTTTTATTCAAATGTATAAAGATACATTTATTGGGGCACTGGGTGGCTCAGTTGACTAAATGGCTGACTTCGGCTCAGGTCATGATCTTGTGGTGCCTGGTTTCAAGCCCTGCCTCGGGCTCTGTGCTGACAGTTCAGAGCCTGAAGCCTGCGTCGGATTTTGTGTCTTCCTCTCTCTGCCCCTTCTCTGCTCTCTCTCTCTCTTTCTCAAAATAATAAGTAAGCATTGAAAGCATTTTTAAATATAAGATATATGTATAGAATGTATAAATGAAACATTTAAGTTGAGATGAAAATGAGGCTTCCTTTTGCAGGTTGAAAATCTTTTCTATATTTGAAAACGACTTTCTTATGATGCTTCTGTCTATTCCTTTTTTAAAAATAGCAGTGTACTGTTAACATCAGCTACACAGATTCAAAACGGTAGCCATCTTAACTGAGCATTTTCAGAGTAGTGAAGATGCCTTATCACAGAACCTTGTCTAGGGAGGCTCCTTGTCCCAGAGTAATCCTTAGGCCGAGGAGGGCAGAACCAAAGCAGCTACTGGAGTATTCACACTGCAATTTCTGACCTACGGGGATGAAGATCAGATCATTAACATTCAGCAACCCCCACATTCCGGTTGAATTCGCTTGGAAACAGAAGTGAATTAGAACTGACTTCTACAAGTATCTTTTCTGGACAAAACCAATGAGACTGACATGGCTCTCCTTTTATCCCTTCCATTCAGTCACTCACTTCAACCAGGCCCCGCACATCTTGCTTTCACGAGAATTAAGTACAGAGAAAAACAAGCAAGACTTCTCAAAAGACTGTTTCATGATTCCTGCAGATTTCTTGAGGTGGGTGAGATAATTTCTTTCTGTTACGTGGAGAAACAAACAGCCACACTTGTATGATCAGACTGTGCATTCTTGTGAAAGTAAGTTGAGATAAGAAGATTGTGAATTGAGTGCCACATCATTGTAAAAATAATTACATTATTACTTAAAAGATGATGGCAATCTATATTATTATCACTAAGTACCTCTGAGGTTTAATAGAGAAATATATTTAATTGTAACAGAAAATAGAGAATATAGGACCAGAGACTAGCAATTCGTTGACAGAATGTTGGTAACATCTTCTGCATGGAAATTTGGACATTAAAGTACTGTTTCAACTGTTAAAATATCTTATTGAAAATCTGCTTTCTGTCTGAGGACAAGGTGAGTCCCTTCGCAGGGGGGGAAGGCAGAATTGGCCTTGGCTTCCTTCTATCCATAGCCTCTAATTGCTAGAACTATCCAACGTTGAAATAGTCATCTCATGAGGTGAGGACCTAGCTTAGGCAACGAAATTTCAGAAGACACCATTAACCATGATTTCTTTATTAAAATGTGAATCACATTTTACAATATTTCACTGCTGAATGCTTTTCTTTCTATTGTTTTTAATTTTAGTGCCAGTATAATTAATAGTGTTATAATAGTTTCAGATGTACAATCTAGTGGTTCACTAATTACATACATTACCCACCGCTCATCATGATAAGTGTACTCTTTAATCCCCATCACCTACGTCAACTCATCTCCCCATTCATCTCCTTTCAGTTTGTTCTCTATAGTTGAGTCTTTTTCATTTTGCATTATCTCTTTCTCTTTTCCTTTGCTCATTTTTCTGTTTCTTATATTCTACATATGAATGAAATCATATAGTATTTTTCTTTCTCTGACTGACTTCTGTCTTTTAGTGTATACTCTCTATCTCTAATCATGTTGTCGCAAATGGCAAAATTTTCATTCTTTTTTAGGGCTGAATAATATTCCATTGTGTATATAAAGCACTTCCTCTTTATCCATTCATCTATCAATGGACACCTGAGCTGCTTCTATAATTTGGCTATTGTAAATAATGCTGCTATAAATATAAGGTGCCTGTGTCCCTTTGAATTACTGTTTTTTGTACTTTTGGAGTAAATACCCAGTAGTGTGATTACTGGATTATAGAGTAATTCTTTTTTAACTTTTTGAGGAATCTCAATACTGTTTTCCACAGTGGCTGCACATATTTGCATTCTCACCAACTTTGCACAAGAGTTCCTATTTCTCCACATTCTTGTTAACACTTGATTTTAAATGTTTTTTATTTTAGTCGTTCTGACAGGTGAGAGGTGATATCCCATTGTAGTTTTGATTTGAACTTCCCTGATGACGAGTGATATTGAACACACTTTAATGTGGCTGTTGGCCATCTATATGTCCTTTTTGGAAATGTCTATTCATATCTTCTGCCTAATTTTAAATGGGATTTTTTTTGTTTGTTTTGGAGGGTCCTGAATTGTATAAGTTCTTCATTTATTTTGGATAATAACCCTTTATCAGCTATGCCATTTGCAAATATCTTCTCCAATTCTGTAGGTTGCCCTTTAGTTTTGTTGACTGTATCCTTCATTGTGCACATGTTTTTTTTTTGACTTTGATGTAGTCCCAATAGTTGATTTTCACTTTCATTTCCCTTGCCTCAGGAAACCTATCTAGAGAATGTTGCTACAGCTAATGTCAGAGAAATTACTGCCTGTGTTCTTTTCTAGAAATTTTATGGTTTCAGGTCTCACACTTAGCTTTTTAATCCATTTGAGTTTATTATTTTTGTGTATGGTCTTAGGAAGTTTTTCTGGTTTCATTCTTTTGCATGTAGCTGTCCAGTTTTCCTAGAACCATTTCCTGAAAAGAGTATTTTTCCCCCATTGGATGTTCTTTACTCTTTTGTCAAGGATTAATTGACCATACAAGTTGTAGGTTTACTTCTGGACTTTCTAAACTTAATCAGAAAGGTAAAAAACCTGTACTCTGAAAATTGCAGAACATTGATAAAAGAAATTGAAAATGACACAAAGACATTGAATGACATTCCATGCTCATGGACTGGAAAAACAAATATTGTTGAAATGTCTATGCTATTCAGAACAACCTACTGAATACTTTACTTTTGCAAAGTTTTCATTTTGCATTTGCTGATAAAGTAATTATCCTCCATATGCTTTTGAATTTTAATTCTAAGTGCAAATTTAATGATATTTCTATTTGTGTTATCATTCAAAAGCTCTAAAAATTCATGAATATAACCTGATCTGCATTTCTCCTGTATCCAAAACCTTGCAGACACAAGGCCACTTTGACTCACCTCAGAGCAAAAGGCGGAAAATGGTCGAAGTATGCTCCAAACTCACTTCCAAAGGCTGTGAATTCCGAGACTGATTAGTCAAATTTCAGTCTGGAAGTCGGGGTGCTCTTTAACATCATACCAGTTTGTTGCAAAGTTACACTTATACATTCTTTTGTCTTTAAATAATAGTTTAAATTTTGCTTCTAGAACTCAAACATAAAAGAATAAGAAAGACAATTACTTCTTAGGGTAATACAAAATGAAAGATAACTTTTGGCAAAATTGATAAAGAGTTTGTGCATAACGGATTTTTTTTTTTTTACAGTCATTACATCTCCAATCCTCTATTTCTTTCTAATGTCCTGTTCTTCCCATTTGCATCCTAGGACAAATATTCAAAGTTAGATGATTTCTACCAATAAACAAAACAAACTTCCAGAATTTGCTGATAATCACAAATTTTCTCAAGAATCAGCTTCTTTGGGGTGGGAGAATGTCATCTAACTGGTGAGGAAAGTAAAAAAAAAACTCTCATTTACAAAGAGTGAGAAGTTCAACTATCCACAGACCAACGACAAATGCAGCAATGCTTTCTCAAGTCTTCTGATCCTGAAAATTGTTATGCCTTTAATTTTTATTTTATTATTCTATTTGTATCTTGCTTCTGTCCAGAACACAAATGATCAATGTAAAATTATAAGCTCCTTTTTACATTTTCCTTCCAAATTTTTATTTTATATTTATAAGGTGATTATTATTTTTTCTATTTCTTCCCCATTTTTATTACAATGAATAAAAAATTCTAAATTTTCCTCATTGCTAGATAATAATCTGAATTACAGGACAAATTGCAAGATCAATCATGTCACCTTCATACATGAAGGAAATGAAGTTATTCTTATCAATCTATTATTAAACATTTAGCAATTATAATTTCACCATAGAAAGAAGGTTACTATTTTGATAGAAGTCATGTTTGTGGTGCCTGGGTGGCTCAGTCAGTCAAGTGCCCAACTTCGGCTCAGGTCATGATCTCACTGTCTGTGGGTTCAAGCCCCTCATCGGGCTCTGTGCTGACAGCTCAGAGCCTGGAGCCTGCTTTGGATTCTGGGTCTCCCTCTCTCTCTCTGCTTCTCCCCTACTCATGCTCTGTTTCTCTCTGTCTCAATAATAAATAAACATAAAAACATTTTTAAAGAAGTCATATTTGCATGGTACTACTTGAAAGCTATCACATTCTATCACAGTTTTTCTCTGCTAAAGTTAGAGAGCTTTCAGGTATTTTTAAATGGGAAATACAGGTTGTTTTTTTGTCTCATTTTGTTGTTGCTTTTTCTCCAGTCCATTACCATGGCTATCTGTAGATGATAATGTCTTATAAAGAAAATTAAGTGGGTGGTTGGTATGACTGAATGATTCACTTGTTAGCCCATGGGCAAGAATGGAATTGAATTTAACCTTTAGTTTCCAAGGTTAGAGAAGGATTAGATAAATGGGAAATAACCACTCCTCCCATATCCTGTTCATGGAATGTAGGAAATGACTAAAATAGGGACCAAAGGAAATTTACTCTTCAAACATATCAAGGATTAGGTTCCACAATACTTAAAAAAAAAAAAATCCCAAACACTATTGTAAGAAAGAATTCTATTTTCAAGATGAATCATGTGATTCTGGAGTTTTTGAAAAACAATTTTATTTTCCAGTTTGTATTTGTCATTGAATAAACAGAATCATATTTACTCAATGGAAACCTGTTATTTGGTTTCCTCAGAGTAAATAAAATTATCAAAATGTTGCTGAGTCATTCCCTTTGGCTGTTGAGTAATTTGCTGCTTTGCGATCAATACAGAGTTATGTCTCCTAACACTGGCTCCAAAATTCTGTCAAAGATCCGCGTTGTTTTTGGTTATAAACTGAAAATGCATAGATGTGATGTGGGCAGATTTTTGCATAGCCAGTATGTAGTACCCCACTAAACACACACGCCTGCTTTATTTGTGTTTAATAATGGCAGAGAAAAAATAAAGTAAAATATTGGTTAAATGTACACATTTACGAACTGGAAGCTTTTCTTGCATGCCCATAAGTCCATAGGTCTCTTATAGGCACTTTGGTTCCCTTAATGTCAAAGAAAGGATGCACCCAACTAGTCCACTAGGAAAACTGAAGGAGAGCTAGCTTTATTTGTTACTCACAAGCTGTTCTACTACTCAGGGGACTTGACCTTGCCTTTACTTCAAGAGCCTCAGCTGGCAGTGGTCCCTCTTTCAGAATGTTTCCTTACACCAGTCTATAAATAATCCTTGCACAGGAACAGAGGAAAATTTGATTCCAATCCCTATTTAAAAAAAGATCAAGTACTGATTTTTATTGTTTTTCAGATTCTCTGTATCCCCCCTCCTCCCATATTATCATTACTGCTCTTCTGTGAACCTGCTCCATGTCCCTCGAGTTTTATTGTCAGCATCAGCCAGTGAGCAGTGCAGGAGGCAGGGGGTGATAATGATAATGACTGATACATCAAAATGGGTGAAAGAAGTTAGGTTTGTTCTTGTTTACTTATTTATTTTTAGAATTGGAGGAAGCTGAATTAAAAAAGTCCTTTCTAAAGGGCAATAAAGTTAGGAGACTGGACTTTTATGTATGATTCCACAATTCTATCACTCCGTAGTCTTGACACATAAATGGAGCGAGAGGATGCCATTTAAAGTGTTGTTAGCAAAAGCAGCCACATCAGTTACTCATGCTAGGAATGACCATAAATGTTATGAGAATACCCCACCTGCCTGTCATGATTCACTTGTAGATCATACTAGACAAGGTGGGGGAGTCTGGGAATGGAAGCCATTCTCCAGGTGTGTCATCTCCACAGGAGTGGACAGGTGAGTGTGAGATTTATGGACGCCCGTGTTTACTTACAAGAATGCTGTTAGAGGAGAACATTGAGGAACACATTTACCTTTGGTTGCAAATCCAATGCAGAACTATGATGCTGCTCTGGGTTCTCTACTCTAACAGTCCTTGCTCCCGATGCCACGGTAAGGAGAGCTAGCGGGGTCACAGTAATTCCCAGGACTGCCACCATGCCCCTCTCACCATGATGGCCCACACTTCTTTTGAGCAAGTGTGGAGTTCAATATTACACCTCGGGGGAATTGAAACTTCACCTCGTGTCTCTCTCTAGTCTGTCTCTCTCCATTGCTCGCTCTCTCTCTCTCTCTCTCTCTCTCCTCCTCCTCACTTCTCCTCCAACATTTCCTGACTGAGACAGTGTTGTCCTCATTCTGGACTGTTGTTCAGGAGTGGTGAAGGGGAATATCCTTTATTTTAAGAATCCTTTGTAGCCACTAAGGAAACTTGGCAGAAATTAAGAGGACTTACTGAGGCTGCAAATTAAAAATGTATTCACATTATGAATCCACAGGAAGAGAAATAGAAATATCAACAATCACATGAAAAGAAGTTCAACCTCACTCATAATAAGATGGAAATTAGAACAATGTGATACAAATTTTCACCATTCAGACAGGAAAAGACTAAATAGGCAATATTACCCAGTACTGGAGTGGATGTAGGCGTGTATGTGAGCACGTTCCTTTGGATAACAATTTGGCACCATCCATCAAACTTAGGGTACATGTACTCTTAGACTCGATTTCATTTCTGAGGACTTTTTCTGATAGGTCTACTAATTGAAACAGACAAAGATATGCATGCAAGGATGTTTAATGCCACATAAGGATGTTTATTTTTATGCTGCATTTTTATTTGCATTAATATATAGTTATATACACACTTTATATTAAATTTTTTAAATTAGAGAAAACTTTTTTGTTCATCAAGAGATTAATTAGATAAATCACAACATAACCATCAGTAGACTTTATTTAATAGACCTATAGTTTTCATGATTGGAAAAAAGGCAACTAATAATAAGTGAAAACAAGGTACACACACACTCTCTCTCTTTCTCTCTCAAAAGCTATATAAACACAAGAAAATGTTCATGGTAGTTGCCTCCAGGAAGTGAGAATGAATATCAGGGACACTTGATTTTTTTAAACAAAGAAAATTGGATTGGAAAAAATAGTAAGTTTTTTTTTTCTTATGGTCAAACCTGACTTTCTATATTTTCTCTTCTTTCAAAAATTTTTTTGAATTTAATAACTGACAACTTTTTTATTTTACTAACAAACTTGTGATTACAGTGTTTGCAAAAGATTTATACTATACTGTTCTTGTGATTGTAATAAATAATGAAAAAATGCTCCCAGCAAAACCTCCAGGCAAGACTATGAGACTCCTGGAGACAATGGCTTTGCTGCTGCCTGAGGGCACTGCCCATAACTAGCTCCCCAAAGAAAATTGAGTTTCTTGTAAAAACCTCTCTCCAGATACCATGTCATAAAATTCTGAAAACCTGCTTTCTTTACTGCATAACCAAAGCTGTGTCATACAGTTATAAAATGCCGTATAAATTTGACTTAATACTTCAGTGTGTTTTTGTTATTTGGCTACTAGGGAAAAACAATGTTTAGCTAAACATTCCCATTAAATGAGAATCTCTCTTTTCTCCCCTATCCCATTCAGTAAAAGATAATTATCATTAATGAAAATGACCCCAGACATTTATATAAGGCTCTTAAGCCTTCATATAGTTTTGTGGAATTTGCTAGATATTTCTAGGAATCACTGTATCCAATACACCAGACCCTTGGTGTGGAAGCACTTAGCAGCTTCTGACATGACTCAGCTACTTAAATCAGGAAGTAAAGATCTCATACTCTTGTGAACCCACTAAGATACCCACGGTTAGTATAATTACATCTGATATTAGCCTTCAAAAAAGACAAAATGGATCAATCTATCTATTTATCTATCCTGCCTATCTTTTATCTGAAAGAGAGAAAGCGAGTGAGAGAGTAAGACAACAGCACAGAGAGAAAAGGAGAAAAGGGAGAGAAAAAAAGAAAGAGAAAGAAAAAGGGAATCCAGAGGAAAAGAGATGGAATGAATGAAATAAAAAAGAAGGAAAAGACTAATCAATACCTGTAAAAAAGAAAGCAGGTTTATATCGGAAACTTTTATTGGAACTTTTTAAAGATCATTTTGTCTAAGCCATTAATGTTACTATTGTGGAAACTGAAACCCAGAGGTGTTTCCTAAGATTATGGAGAGTCAGGATGACATTGACAGTGATAGGAGATCCTAATTTTCCTTCTCCTACCTTTTACTTTATACAATTTATGTTACATATCTTAATAGTTAAATATCTAAGAGTAAAATTAAATGATGAAAAATCAATCTTGTTTATACACAATGCACCACCAAGGCTCTGAGTGTACTCATAGATATACACTGTGTAACTCCACTCATCTAAAATTGCAGCAAATATTTTGGGCGCCTATTACGTGCAAGATATTGTGCTGGCTGTAGGCAAATTGTGGCTAACAAGAAATAAGGCCCCTGTGGTCATGGTGTTTTAGGACTACGATAATTTAGCTGCTTGGTAAAGGTAAGGTTTCTCTCTACATAATAATCTGGGAAATCTTTCAGGCAGCTTTGCCTCTGTCAACTATTTTCAATTATTGTTGTGGCAAAGCTACAGAATCCTTATGCATACGCTGGTTTGTTGACCTGACTTCACACTGCCTTTCCCAAAACTAACCTTTTCTGGAGAGAACAGATCTATCCCCCTTTAAATTTCTTTTATGGATGACTTTCCAGCACTAAACACTTTGCTTCAGTGCAATGTACATTTATTTTATTTTATTTTATTTTATTTTATTTTATTTTATTTAGACTTGTCTAAGCCCAGAACATGCAGGGAGCAGTTGGCAACAGCAGCACACTACCCCCATTCCAGATGGACGTAACCATATGTTGCAAGGGCCCCCTACGGTGCCCATCTCTCTCTGCTCTAGAAGGCAAACCAATCCATCTCTAAAATCTTCAGTGCTGATTCTAAATCTAGTTGCTTTGAAGTCCTAGGGAACATTCCATTCTCTCTAGGGTTCTGTAGATAAGTACAACTTCATATCCGGCACATTGGCAGCCTAAAAATACCTCTATCTAGGTTTGGGTAAGTTTAGGATCTTTCCCCAAGAAATTCTGAAGGCTGGTGACAGCTTTGGGAAAATGGAGGAGAAGCTTTCAAATGACAAAAATTGTGTAGCATGAAAATTTACCCAGTCTTTACCTTACTCTTGCCATTATTCCCTCAACTTTTTAGTGTCCATCATCACATATTCATGGTAAGACGTCTGCTTCAAAATGACTTTTACATCACTTAAAATGTTTATCAGTGCTCTTTTTCAGGCCTTTCTTGGCCAACCATTTGATTAGCAGATTCAACTCTCCTCTGTATGAAAGTGCTCAGGGAGGAATAATTGGCTTATTCTGAAGGGTTTAGTGAAGTTCATTATTCTCCCTAACCAAAATGCAATCAAGAATAGCAATAAAGTTTTCCCACTCCACTGCAGTTCTCTTTATCCACAGGATTGACTCAGGTTTCAAATGTGGGTCTTTTCATGTTGGTTAACCTGTATAGGGGAATGCACATCTTTGTTAGAGTTTTCAGAGGATTGCAATTTAGAATATTCAGTCAGGAAAATGTTCCGTGTGTGAAATTGAAATGTAGGATTGTGCTTGAGTCTTTAATGTGAAAAATGTGTCCACAATTTGAACTAGGTGAGTTTTAAATATCATCCACCATTCATTTTGAAAAATCCTTTCATTCTTTAAATAGGAAATTAAGTCTTTTTACCTAAGCAATTTTACCTACCTCAGCACACATTTTTTCAGTGTTTTACCAGGAGCAAGACAGTCTACTTTGTTCAATCGGGGATTAAAATCAGCAACTTTGGCACTGATAGCTGAAGATCTTACTGGGGAAATAAGCAATACACAGACATCTCCATATCTCTACCAAGAAACAAACTGAGTTGAGTTCTAAAAGAAGGGCATAAATGTTATAGGAGGATGGAAATGGGGGGTAATTAAATTTGATGAGAAATATAAAGGCTGACTGGAAGAAAGGTACAATTTCAATAACCATGAAGGAAAAATCTTCTAGGCAATGACCTCCAAAAGACTTGGAAGTCTTAAAATTTTAATAAAGTAAAATTGGATCAATTAGAAAGACAATATTAAAATATTATTTATTAATTTACTTATTTATTTATATGAAAGTTCAAAGCTTTATATAGAAAAGCCCCAAACTGGGAACAACCTAAATGTCCAGAAGAATGGATAAGCAAATCGCAATATATCCATGCATGGGAATACTATTCAGCAATTAAAAAAAAAAACACATGAACTATTGATACACACAACAAATGGATTTCAAAATAACTATGCAATTGAAAGTAGGCAAACTAGATAGTATATGATTCCATTTATTGAAAACTTAAACTTTTATAAAGACAGTTTATAGACTATTCTATAAAGTCCACACGATTCAGCAGTACCAAAGAACAGATCACTGGTCACCTGAGGCCAGGGCGTGGGGGCAAAGGAGGAAGGGGATAACAAAAGGCCATGATGAGACTTTTGGGAGTAATACTTATGCTCATGATCTTGTAATGAAGCTTTCAAGGGTGTATGAACATTAAAACTTATCAAACTTGAAAATGTGTAATTTATTGTATTTATCATTCCTTAATAAACCTATTTATTTATTTTTTAAGTTTATTTATTTTGGTAGAGACAGAGAGAGAGAGTCAGGGGGGGTGGAGCAGAGAGAGATGGAGAGAGAAAATCCCAAGACAACAGCATAGAGCCTGATGTGGGGCTTGAACTCATAAACCATGAGATCATGACCTGAGCCAAAATCAAGAGTCAGAAGCTTAATGGACTGAGCCACAAATGTGCCCCATCAATAAAGGTATTTAAAACAAATTTATCTAGGGAGTTTAGGTGAGAGACCTCAGCTACTGATGGTATTTGTAATCCATTTAGAACTTAGTAGCTCTTAACCCTGGCTATATATTACAGTCACTGGGGAATGAGAAAAATATACCTGTGCTTTCTCTGTAAAAACTTTTATTTACTGTTTTAGTATGTGACCCTGGCATTAAAATATCTTTTAATATTTTAATTGATTACTTGAAATTTTTATTTTTTCTAATGCGCTCCCAATTTTTTTTCCCCTATAATGTGTGATGGTTAATTTTATGTGTCAACTTGACCAGAAGGTGCCCAGATCTTAGGCGTTATTCTAGGTGTGTTTGTGAAGGTGTTTCAGGATGAGATTTACACTTGAATCAGCAGAATGAGTAAATTGGGTCACCTTCATCCAATGAGTTGAAGGCCTGCATGGAATACAAAGCCTCACCTTCCTTGTAGTAAAAGGGAACTCCAGATGCCTGACGGCTTCAGCTGGGCATTGGTGTTTTCCAGACTTCTGGAACTTATACCCTTTGGGTCTCTTGGGTCTCCAGCTTGCTGACCATGGGTGGTGGGACTTTGTAGCCTCTGTGATCTCTTGAGCCACTTAAAATCAATCAGACAATCTCTCTCTTGGTTGCTCTCTGTCTCAGTCCTTCTCTCTTGGTTCTGTTTCTTTGGAGAAACTTAATAGAAATGTATGATTTAATTTTTTAAACTTATTTTTATTTTGTGAGAAAGAGAGAGAGACAGCATGAGCAGGGGAGGGTCAGAGAGAAGGAGACACAGAATCTGAAGACAGGCTTTAGGCTCTGAGCTAGCTGTCAGCACAGAACCCAATGTGGGGCTCAAACCCACAAACCACAAGATCATGACCTGAGCAGAAGCCAGATGCTCAACTGACTGAGCCACCGAGGCGCCCCTAAATGTATGTATTTAACTAATTAATTCTACATATACATATATGTACATATATACACATATATACATATATATGCATACATATATACAGGCATATGCAAAACTCCATGACTTTTTCCCACTAATCAAGACATGTG
The DNA here is from genome assembly GCF_006229205.1 of Suricata suricatta. Lineage (NCBI taxonomy): Eukaryota > Metazoa > Chordata > Mammalia > Carnivora > Herpestidae > Suricata > Suricata suricatta. The sequence goes on from NC_043700.1 coordinate 114,488,785, forward strand.
TTCAAATGTACCACTCTTGGCTATTAGAACTATAAAGATGCTTTTCATTACAAAACTCAGGAAGTGAAAATTGGCCACTGCCCATGGATAATATCTCTTTAAAAATATTGTTTTAATAGTTTATTGTCAAATTGGTTTCCATATAACACCCAGTGCTTTTCCCCACAGTGCCCTCCTCCATTTCCCCCTCCCCCTTCAACCCTCGGTTTGTTTTCAGTATTCAATAGTGTCTTAAGTTTTACATCCCTCTCTCTTCCCAATTCTTTCCCTCTTCCCCTCCCCCTTGTCCACCATTAGGTTTCTCCTGTTCTCCTGTTAGACCTATGAATGCAAATATATGGTATCTGTCCTTCTCCACCTGACTTATTTTGCCTGACACCCTCGAGGTCCATCTACTTTCCTACAAATAGCCATATTTCAATCTTTCTCATTGCCATGTAATCCTCCATTGTATATATATATATATATATATATATATACCACATCTTGATCCGTTCATCAGGTGATGGACATTTAGGCTCTTTCCATGTTTTGGCTATTGTTGACATTGCTGCTATGAACATTGGGGCATTGGGGCACATGTGCTCCTATGCATCAGCACTTCTGTATCCCTTGGGTAAATCCCTAGCAGTGCTATTGCTGGGTCATAGGGGAGTTCTATGGATAAATTTTTGAGGAAACTCTACACTGTTTTCCAGAGCGGCTGTATCAGTTTACATTCCCACCAACAGTGTAGGAGGGTGCCCGTCTCTCCACACCCTCGCCAGCATCTATAGTCTCTTGATTTGTTCATTTTAGCCACTCTGACTGGCGTGAGGTGGTATCTCAGTGTGG